>NC_090989.1:191687973-191997247 GCF_041146395.1 Eulemur rufifrons | reverse complement strand
TTGGATCCCACACCCTCCAGAGCTCTGCAGGAGTCAGAACCATCTTCCTTTCTGTCTTCAGCCTCCCCTTGCTTCCCTGGTCCCTACATCCCCAGGAGAGGCCTCTGTCTGTCCTGGAGTGGGGACAGGGAAGAGGTTCATCCAGGTGACTGACAAGCCTTCCCCAGTCTGAGTATCCCAAGGTACAGGGCACTCTTGCTCCTGGCTGACCTTTAGCTTATGGCCCACCTGAGGGAGCCAGAGCTGCCCATTCCCAGGGGAATGGGGCAGGGTGGCATACTGGCAGAGTCACTGAGATGGGAGGGCAGAAGGAACCAACAGCGTGTAAAACCCCGAGATGGTCGCTGGCAGCAAGTGGGTTCTTTGTTAGGCAAAATAGTACTCACTGTCACAACCACCATCCCTACCTTTCTCCTCTTTCTCCAGCTCTCCCCGAAGATCCTCTGAGGAGGAGAAACAAAGCCGGGTGTGTGTGTATGACTCAGGAGATTGTGTAGCAAGGACACTAGCTCTTCCAACATTTATAGCCTAATGGACTCACTCATTCCCCAGATACTCCAGAGGCTGCGAGTTGCTGTGCAGACACCTGGGCCAAGCATGGGGGTAGGGGCAGGGCCAGATACCCAAGTATCCTAGCTCTGGCCCAAGCTGAACTTCCCCTCTCAGACTTCTTTCACCCCCAACATTCCTCTACCCCATCTGTCCTGGTGGCAAGCTGCATGCCCTGGGGGGCCTGAGTAGCTTTGCCACCAATGCCTCCCCATACCAGCCTGGCCTTGGCAGACACAGCTCTATCCTGTTTTCTCACACAGTTTCTGGAAAGGCACACCCTGGGGAGCCCTAAGCTACCAGAATCTGACCACCGCCACCCACACTGCATGAACCCAGCCCAGAACCCAGGCCCTTACCTTTGAACTTCTTCAGCAGCCCTTTTAAGATGAAGGTCTTAAGGGAAACATTCCAGACTTTATTCTTCATCTCAGAAGAGACTGTGGTTGGCTTGGGGCCAGGCACATTGCTGCATCTGCAGGACAAGGGCTCTGAGGAAGGCCCACCAACACCGTCCTGCTCCCACTGGGCTGTGACAGTTAGGATGGTGAGATCCTCTTGGCAGAAGGAGGTAGAAAAGGGAGAGCCAGACCTCATGTGGGAAAAGCCGTGGCCAGGCAGGCAGACATTTGCCACCGAAGGTAGCCGGGCGAGAAAGGGCGGGGATCAGGAGGTGAGAGGGGATCAGGAGGAGAGAGGGCAGGCGGGGAATGAAGAGAGAGCCAGCTTAGCCCCAGGCTCCATTGGGTTCACTCACCTGTCTAGTGTGCTTTTAAATTCCTGGAAGAAAGGACGGAAGAAAAGCGAATCAGCATTGGGTAACTTCCGTTCGCCTTTGGGAAATAAACCTGGCCCTTTCATCTAACAGTGAGCAGCAAGCAGGTGTACCACACCCACCTGCGTGGGCTCCAGGTGGCAGCAGCTTCCAGAGGTGTCTGGCTGCTGGGTGTCTCTCCATGTGGACTCCTTACCACAGTTTTATTTATTACAGAATCATCACTGGAACCATTCTGCCCTCGAAACTACCTGAGATAAGTCACAGCCCTTAGGCACTGACTGGTCACTCAGAACAGTGTCTTTTAAATGACTGTTCTTAACCCATTTGTAGTTTGTGAAGTTTAAGTGGATTGTGACTACTTTTTTAATGATATGAAATAGAATAGAGAACATCAAAGGGCATCACATGTAGCAAAGGTATTATTTCTGACTTTTGTCTGGAGTATACTTGGAATACGATGCAATATACATAATTGTGGCTCACAGTCAAGGTTTTATCACTTTCCTCTAGACCTCCAACCCCAGGAGAATCAGGGTGCCTCCCCTCAGTGCCCTTTCACTCCAGGTCACATGATTCTACTAAACCCCCAGGATCTGACTCTGTTCCCCAGCTGCCAATCCTCAGGTCTCAGGATAAATGACTCAGACTCACCTGGAGAAAGTCGAGGTCAGGCTTTCCAGCTGTCTCCTGGATCTGGCTGCAGAGCTTGGAGAGCTGGGCAATCTCACCCTGGAGCTGGGTCAGGTTCTCATTCTTCTTCTGTGTCACTTCCCGGGATAGCTCCTCCAGGCGGCTCAGGAGCCGGCCCTCCTGCTCCACCAGGAAGGCCCGCAGCGCCTGGAACTCTGCCCCTACCTTCTCCCGCTCAGCGGCCATCTGCTTCTGTCCCAGAGGAGAAGTTGGAGAGGCAGGGGTCTTGGGCATTGAGATATAACATTTGGACAGGCACCTCTGAGTTGTCCCACAGGTCAGGCTCCTCCCCTTCATGGACTGGGGCTCAGGGGCACCCCAAGCAATGTGTGCTATGCACAGGTTCTATTTCCAATATCCCAGCTCTGTGTGAGATGCAGTCTCAACACATGCTGTCCTCTGCAATGCCACAGATGTGCCCCCGCATCTCTTTGGACCTGGGCTCTACCACCTAAACTAGGGTAACTTCATACTCCCCCAGAATTACCTGGGGCTGCTGTTTCCTCCCTTATAAAATGGAAGGGATAAATTAATAGGGCCATAATAAGGATTAAACTAAGGTTGCTTTTTTCCTCCCCAAACACATTTATTTCACCATCCACAAACTTTCACTCTTCACTTTACATTTTTTTTGTTTTTTTAATTTAAGACAAGGTCTAGCTGTGTTGCCCAGGCTAGAGTACAGTGGTATGTTTATAGGTCCCTGAGCCCTCAAACTCCTGAGCTCAAGTGATCCTCCTGCCTCAGCCTCTGGAGTAGCTAAGAATACAGGCAAGCACCACTAGGCCCAGCTAATTTTTAAATTATTTGTAGAGACGGGGGGTCTTGTTATGTTGCCCAGGCCGGTCTCAAATTCTTGGTCTCAAGCTATGCCCTGCCTGGGCCTCACAAAGTGCTAGGATTACAGGTCTGAGCCACCTTGCTGGGCCTATTTCTTTTTAAAGAGCACCTTTCTTGTGTAGCAATTACAGCAGTAACACATGCTGAGGATACAAACCTGGGGGACACAGAAAAGTAGAAAGAAGAAAGAAAAATCTGCTGCCAGTGACCAGAGGTAGCGGCACACCCAGAAATAACCCAGTGAGAATATGCTGCACGCCAGCTTGATATCCCGTTCTTTCCATTAACATAATACACAGAATTTTTCACTTCTGTGTTTTTAGACAAAGACTCACACTCCTGATCTCTTGATTTTTTTACATGAACACATGTGTGGCACTTGGCATGCTACAGAGAGCGAGGCTTCTCATGGCCAGTGACAAGTGAGAAGCTCCACTGTCAAAGTTCCTTTTCCTTGGAAACTCTAGAGAAGAGGAAGGGATGGTAGGAAGAGGAGACTGCGGGAACTGTGAAGGGGCGTGGAAGTCAGGAGACCTGGGTTCAGGCCATGGTTCCCCAGACAGCCCACAAGGCCCCTGCCTCACCTTCATCACTGGGATATTGCGCAAGCAGCAGCAGCAGCACAGACCACTTTACAGTATTAAGTCACTCAGCCCTGACAACAACCCAGGGAGGTGGGTACCTTCCCATCCCATCTTATAAGTGAGAAGACAGAGACAGACAGACATATCACCAAGAAGCGGTAGGCCAGGCTTCTATCCCAGAGACTCTGACCCCAGAGTCTGAGTTTCTCAATGCTACATCATACTGCCTCCCAAGGAAACAGCACATGTAAAACAGTATTTGCCAAAATACTCTTAACTGGGGTTTCCCAACCTCAGCACTATTGACATTTGGGGCCAGATCATTCTTTGTTGATGGAAGTTGTGCATCGTAGAAGGTTTAGCAGCACCTCTGGCACCTACCACTACATGCCAATAGCACCCCTGTCCCAGTGTTGACAACCCAAAATACCTCCAGACATTGCCAAATGTCCCCAGGGTAAGAGCATTTTCAAATAAAAGTGTTCCTCCTCCTTTTGATCATGCAACAATAGTTGTATTCTACCTCTATTTTTTCATTAAGCAGGTACTTTATTGCTATAAAAAATGTGTGGCCTGGAAATGAGGGTGAAGGGGTGGGTGTGGGGAGAGGGAAGAGGTGGAAGGTGCTGAGTGATGTCTGTATGTCTGGGGAGTCAGGTCAGAAAACCAGAAGCTGCCTGTGCTGTGGGAAGGCCCTCTGGGTCATGGATGTAAACCAATGGCTGAAGAGCTACACACATACTTACTCCAGCAGAAGTGGGATGGAGGGCTAGCAGGATGAGCTTGTCTTTGTGGAGGGAAGTAAGTGATCAGATGGGAAGGTCTGGGATGGACACTGGATGCAGTTGTAACAGATGCAGTTGAGGGTTAGGAAAGGACCCTTGGGGTCCAAGGTGGCAGGTGCCCAGAACTCAAGGGTCCTTCCCTGCTACCTCCTGACATTGAGGATAGGAGAGTGCTCAAGTTCCTCTTGCTCCAATTCCCAACTCCAGAACTGAATGGCCCTGCCCTAACAGGCCTTAGTAGATCCTTTCACTCTTTCAACACCTATTTATTGAGCTAGGAACTGGATTTGCAAGGTGGAAACTGACAGTCAGTGATGCATGTTTGCCTACCTTAACCAAAATGAACCCCATTTCACTTTCCTGTTCCACCCTGAGGAAGTCAAAGTATCATCCCAATTGAGGGGTGGGGGTGGGGAGCAGGCAGTGCCGGCAGCCTGGGGTGCTGCAGCAGGGGCTGCTGTAAACCCAAGTCCCCAAACCTCCTGCCCTCTGCCAGAGCCAAGAGTAGCTCTGATACCCGCTGAGCCCCTTCTCCCTTTGCCTCAATTTCAAAAAAGAAAAACTCTGAAAATGGAAACTTCTTTCACTATTCTTTTGGTGACAAAACATGCCTTGAACTGACATGAGGTTCTTTATTGTATTTATGTTCCCACTTAATATGAATATTCATATGTTTCTCTGCAGAAATATTAATGTGTTCAATCGGTGTGTTATGTAATATTAGAGTGACTGTAAGTCCTGATGCACTGGGATAGTTTCACCTTAAGCCAGCTGTTCTGCAGTAATTATTGTAGCACTCCCTTTCACGCTCAAAAGTTCTGGTTTGTACGATAAATCATATGGTCATCCTATATAATACGCACCCTATTATCTTCCTAAAATCTACCCTGCTGTTCCACAGCACACACTCCAACACCTCACACACAGAGCCCCTGTGGCGGTGGCGGGCCCTCTGCTGTCCCCCATGGGGCCCACCTGAGGGGTGCCTGGCTCACCAGGAGCTCCCTGCTCTCCTTCTCTTCCGTGGTCCGGAACACTTCATAGTCCTCCAGTTCCTTCTTCAAGACCCTGAGCCTGGACTCCAAGAGCTCCTGCGTGTAAGAAGGAAAACATTATGGGGAGACAATTCTGGGAACCCCCACACGTGGCTTCCTGGAGCCATCCAGGAGAAAGGGAAGTCCCTACTCATTGAGGAGGACGGGTAAAAGTCATCTCTGTACACCGGGTTGGATATAGTCTGTGCAGGCTACACGCAGATGTGCAGAGCAACAGCAGGGTGACTCCAAAGGCCCCGGGATCTTGCTTCCCCAGAGCGTCTGCTGCACAATCCGGACTGAACCACAAGCCCCCCTGCAGCCCAACCCGCCTTGTCCTCTCCTCAGCTCTCCTCCCCACGATCAGAAAGCCCTCTGGGTGGTTGGAGCAGGGTAGGAAAGCAAGGCGAGCCTAGGGACTGTGCTCACTCCGCCCAGACCCTAGCAAGGAAGCAGCCCAGAACCGGCAACCTTGGCACAGCCCAGACGGCTCTGGACGCTCTGCTTAATCCAGGATTCCAGGAGCCCAGGAGCCCCTCATCCCCGACCTCTTGGCGAGATCTTCCCACTCAGCCCCACAAGGTGGGGCTTTGAGCAGAGCCACGCTCCAGGGAAAGAGATAAGAGTGGGAGCAGATGTGTGGGTGTGACAGAGGCTTCCCGCGGAACAGTTGCAGTAACGCAGACCAAGCTAGAGGCGGGGGATAGACAGAAAGAAAATCTTCAAGTTCGTGGAGGCGTCGCTCAGGTGGCCCTGTATGCGGCCCAGAGCGAAACGTAGTGGGAAGCACTGGGAGGGGTGACAGAGGGAGAGCCGCGCTCAGGCCCGGAACCAGTGCTGGGCAGCCCGGAATAGGAGAAAGGAGGCAGGGGTTCGACTGGGCCCCTGCCTGCCTTTCCGTCACCTGCGCCGCCTGCGCGGGAAGGCCGGACCAGGGACGGAGGTCTGGGGGACCCGCAGGGGTGGAGCCTGCGCTCACCTTGGCCTCCTGCACCGCCTCGTCGAGCGGCAACACTGCGTGCGCGCGGTGCTCGCGGGCGCGGTCGCACACCACGCAAATGGCGCGTCCGTCATCCTGGCAGTAGAGCTTGAGAGGTTCGCGGTGCTGAGAGCACCGGACAGCCGCCGAGTGGGCCGCCGCCTCTGGGGACCCGAGCTCCCCCGGGACCGCCGCAGGCAGGCTGAAGCGCCGCAGCAGTGTGGCCACTGCCGCCAGCTGCCTGTTGGGCCGCAACTGACTGGGGCGCGCAGGCTCGCGGCACTGCGGGCAGGGCAGTGGGCAGGGCATCCCGCGGGATGTGGCTGCGGCCCCGGCGCCAGGGCGCTCCCAGCAGCGCGCGATGCAGGCGCGGCAGAAGCTGTGGCCGCACTCGACGGACACCGGCTCGCGGAAGAGCTCTAAGCAGATGGAGCACGTCGCCTCGCCCTGTAGCTCTGCCGCCAGCGCCAGCGCCTCAGCCCCAGCACCCGGGCCGGTCCGCGGTCCCACTGCCGCCATGCGCGTCCTCCGCGAACCCAGGTCGGGCGGCTCCGGGCAGGCCCCTGAAACCGACAGTACGCGGCTTGGAGCTCAGCGCAGGGGCTGGCCTGGGAGCGCCTACTGGGAGAGGAAGGGCGGGGCTGACAGCAGGCTGGCGGAGACGTGAGCAGAGGGCGCGCCCCGCCGCGGGCAGGGAAGGGAGGGTCTCGTTGATGGCAGGCCAGGAAACACAGGGCGATTCCAGTGCCGGACAGCGCCCTGCGCCCCGAATCTGGGCTCCCCCAGTATCCACCTTAGCCAGAGGCCTCCGTCCTGTTGGCCCCCTCCGTCAGCCTCTCTAGGCCGCCCAGCCTGACCCAGTCAGCCGCGGCAAACGGGCCGCAACAGTTGGGCGCACAAGGCCAGCTGGGTGCCACTCCAGGTTACCGACCGAGGTCGACCCAGCACCACCCGGGCAAGGGCCTGGCGAACCGGCCACGGTGTCAGGTTCCCAGAGCGCGGATACGTCCCGGCCCTGTGCTGAGCTAAATTTAGATCTGGAATCTAACCTCGTTCCCTCACCCCCAAGCATGGCCTTGTATCCACTTATGTAACTACCTTTCCCGCGACTGTCCCTCTTCTTTACTCTTTATGTAATTTTTTGGTGGGGGGGCGAATAGGTCTGGCTCTGTTGCCCGGGCTACCCGGGCTAGAGTGCCGTGGCATCAGCCTAGCTCACAGCAACCTCAAACTCCTGGGCTCAAGTGATCCTTCTGCCTCAGCTTCCCGAGTAGCTGGGGCTACAGGCATGCGCCACCATGCCCGGCTAAGTTTTCTATATGTATTTTTAGCTGTCCATATAATTTCTTTCTATTTTTAGTAGAGACGGGGTCTCGCTCTTGCTCAGGCTGGTCTCGAACTCCTGAGCTCAAACGATCCGCCCGCCTTGGCCTCCCAGAGTGCTAGGATTACAGACGTGAGCCACCGCCCCCGGCCTCTTTATGTAATTTTTGAACAAATACTACATTTACAATTTTCCCACCTTATTCGGTATTATTCCCGACCCCCAACCCCATCTCCCAATAACTCAACGTTTTCTCGTCCCTCCAGTTCGTTTCCACGGCCCCACTCCAGAGCTGCCAGTATTATCTGCTTCCGCCTCCTCTCTCCTCATTTCCTCTGGAAGCCACTTGAATCAGGCTTTCGCCCCATCCTCCTCAGAAACTGCTCTTGTCAGTGTCACGAGAGACCTCTGCTAATCTACCCCAAATGCCAAGACCTCACCTTGCCTGCCCTCTGCGGCTCCCTCCCTCCTAATATCCTTTCTCAGCGCCTTCCAGGACACTGCATTCCCCTGACTTTCCTCCCACATGAATGACTTCCTCCTTCCTCCTTAGCCTCCTGTGGTTTCCTCCTTCTTTCCCTGCACTCACTCACTCCCTGGGCCTCTGTCACTCACACCCTTGTAATCACTTCCACTTTCTTGGCTTGAAAAACCCTCTCTCCCTGCTGATGACTCCACAGTATACATCCGAGTCCTCCTCCAACCCATCTAGCGGCTACTACTTCTCTCAGAGTAAAAGTCGAAGTCCTTAAAGTAGCCTGAAGGCCTTATCCATTCTTTGTCCTCATTTCCTGCACCCACACCTCCCTGCCCTGTCTTCGGCTCTCTGGAGTTGACTCCATTCTAGCCACATAGTCTTCTTGCTATTCCTGCATAATGTCAGAAACAACCCTACCTCATGGCCTTTGCACTGGCTGTTCCCTTAGCGTGGACCCCTTTTCTCCCAGACCTGCATGGCTCACGTCACACCTCCTTCAACTCTTGTTTCAACTGTCACGTTGTCGGTGAAGCCTGCCCACACACACTATTCAAAATCTCCTGTTAACCAGACTCGCTCCCTCTCACTTAGCTCTGTTTTCTCTCTAGCACTCCATCTCCTCTGGAATGCGAGCTGGAAGAGGGAATGGACTGGGTTGGTTGTTTCACATCTGAACCTCCAGATTCTAGAGCAGTTCTTAGCAAGCTCAGGAAACTTGTCTTGGATTGAACAGATTTAAATGTGGTTCAAAATTCATAAGATGAGCAGTTCATAGTGAAAAGTCGACCCATAGCCTCTATCCAGTTCTTTCCCTAACCCAAGCAATCAACTTTACAATTTCTAGGTTATTTTATTCAAATAGTCTATATTTTACTACCTCAACCTCTCCTTTTTAAAAAGAAAACGTAGCGTGCTGCACATAGTGTTCTTTTTACTGCCCCTTTTCAGGCTACAGTTCATTTTGGGCATTGTGCCTGATGATACTCTCTCCTTTTTACACCTCTGCTCCTAGGTATTTCCACCAGGCTCAGTGTTCCCTGGTGCCACCCGATGGTCAAGATCCGCTGGTGTAGAGTCAGTGGAGGACCGCGCAACACCTCTTGAGCCGGGCATAAGCCACCGGCTCCCCGCATCCTGAGCGAAAAACCAATTAAGGGAATGACGAGAGGATACAAAGACCAGGGTGGGGATGTAGCTCAGTGGTAGAGCGCATGCTTTGCATGTATGAGGTCCCGGGTTCGATCCCCGGCATCTCCAGTTGGATTTTACACGTTTCAGTTTTATTTTCCCTCGTTTCTAATTTCGAAATCCAATTTATTTGCAGAGTGCTAGGGAAAATCCCAGCGGGCAGAGTCTTCGCAGGTTGGAAAAGTTCCGCTGCAGCTACCGTCCTCCTCCGAGCACTACGTACCGTCTTTCCCTCCTGAGTAAAACTCCACAGGTGAAGTGCTCTAGCGGCGTCAGGATGTATACGTTTTTCCTTCGCGCCGTGCACTTCATCCCGGGTGGAAAAAGGCTTGATCGCTGGTAGGGCAGAACAAGCAGAAAACGGAAGTACGTGGGAGGGACGGTCAGGCAAGGATGGCAGAGTTTGAATTTCCCGGGCTGCCTAGGCTCTTTCTTGGTTCTATTGCAGTCCAAATTAATCCAACCTCAATGGTGGAGCCGAAGCCAGCGCGAATCTGAAAGGAAAAGTTATTTACCATCCTCACACCCCTCCCCAGCCCCCCCAACGGGGTGCCCGGCTAGCTTAGTCGGTAGAGCATGAGACTCTTAATCTCAGGGTCGTGGGTTCGAGCCCCACGTTGGGCGTAGTTCGTTTTGCTTCCAAATCTACAGATGATTGGTCATACCAGACAATTTAATTGGCTGACTGGCTTTAGAAAAACAAAGAAATCCTGTTCTGGAAACTTTGTATGTGCATTCATTTGTGTGGTTTTTTGTGAGTAATTTCTTGTTCGATCTATCTTTTATCTGGTAACAAAATGAAATTTTTTTTCTTGTCGTAAAATATACATAACAAAATTTACCATTTTGAAGTGTGCATACAGTTCTGTGGCATTAAATACATTCACATTGTTTTGCAACCATCACCACCATTCACCTCCAGACCTTTCTCTTCTTTCCCAACTGAAGCTCTGTACCCATTAAGCGCTAATTCCCCATTCCCCTCTTTCCCCATCCCCTGGCAACCACCATTCTATTAATACTTTCTGTCTCTAAGTACCTTGTATAAGAGAAATGACACAATATTTATTATTTTTGACTGCCTTATTTCACTTAGCATAACGTCTTCAAGGTTCATTCATGTTATAGCATTTGTTAAAATTTCCTTCCTTTTAAAGCTGATTAATATTCCATTGTATGTATATACCACATTATCCATTCATCTGCTGATGGACACTTGCATTCCTTCCACCTTTTGGCTATTGTGCTATGAACATGGCTGTACAAATATCTGTTCCAGTTCTGAGTTCTGACTTTCACTTCTTTTGTGTATACTTCTAGAAGTGTAATTGCTGAGTCATATGGTATGTTTATGTTTAAGTTTTTGAGAAATCACCATACCGTTTTCCACAGAGGCTGCACCACAAAATGAGTTTTTTAAAACATTTTTTGAGTAGATTATACATTATATGTTTCAAAAATTGCACTGTCAAGAAGATATTCAGTGAAAAGCATTTAATTCCCTCTTTAGGTAACAATTTTTGTACCAGAGATTTTGATGCAAGTATAGTTTACTTTCCAGTATTTTATCCCAAAAGATAATTACAACTAAGTTATCTTTTGAAGATCTTTCCATTTCAAGACATAGAAAATAATCTTTTTTTGAAACTGCACAATATTCTACTGTAGATGAATTATGATTTATTTAACAGATACTATGGATTCTATAGGCTGATATTACCTCCCACTAACCAAGAACTCGATTGCCTGTTTCTCCATGGCCTTGGAAGCAATGGGCTGCTTTAACAACAAGTCTAAACATGTGATTTCCCCTCTTAAAATTGCTGGGGTCCCTTACTGCCTGTCCTACGGTATAATACATTGGAAGGCTTATAGGGTACCACCTGGCAGAGAGAAGGACTCTTCTTTTGCCGATCACAGGACATACTCAAACAAAAGATCTTGAAGATTGCACTGTCAATTTCATTTTTGGTTTCTAATCCAATTCTATATAGCAACATGGTTTTTTTCTCTTCTCAGGCCTGTTTCTGTGGAGGTTATCATGTTCTCTTCACTTGCAAAACCATGGCATCATTGAAAAGGCTTACTCAGTTATTTCTTACTCTGCAAATTTTCTTTTTTGGACAGGAAGAATTCAACTAGATATAAAGAATCAAAATTGTATGTGATTCTTATTTGGTCTTCATATCATGTGGGGCATATATAAATTATTAGATCACAGATGTGTTTTGTAAAGTGGTTTATGAGAATGATTACATATTATTTATATGTAAATTATTAATCAATCATCCACTTGAATGTTTTCATTTAAAAACCCCATTTGAAACAGAAGATTATCTCCAGGTTTGACGTATTCATGGCTATTATCTAAGTAGTCTGATAATACTTAAGTGTCTCTTTCTTTAATAGTCACCCGGTGGCTCACGCCTATAATCCTAGCACTCTGGGAGGCCGAGGCTGGTGGATTGTTTGAGCTCAAGAGTTCCAGACCAGCCTGAGCAAGAGCGAGACCCCGTCTCTACTAAAAAAAATAGAAAGAAATTAGCCGGCCGTGGTGGCACATACCTGTAGTCCCAGCTACTCAGGAGCCTGAAGCAGGAGGATTGCTTGAGCCCAGGAGTTTGAGGTTGCTGTGAGCTCGGGAAACAGAGCGAGACTCTGTCTAAAAAAAAAAAAACCAAGAAACAAACAAACAAACAAACAAACAAAAAAAAAACAGTCACAGGCTTCTCTTTACTAAACTTGAGAAAGTCATTCTCCCAGGGTCTGTGTAGCTTCAGGAGAAATGGCTCAACGCCATTATTTCATTGCTGTTTATATAATATCACATTGGTTCAAGGGTACATGTCCCCCAGATTTAAAAAAACAAAACAAAAAGGCAGGTCTCAGTCACATACTGATATTCTGGGGAATGTGAATTTTAGGCAAGGAGGAAACTGAAATGTCAACCAGAGCAACATAGAGGATTGCCTGCAAGAGGAAGAGTGGCCAGATGACCCAGAATGACCTGCTCTTCCATTCTGTGTCAGGACCAACTGGATGAGAATCACAGGGTATTTTGGGAAACTCTCCCTGCTTAATACTGTCATTTGAGATGTTTCAGGGTGAGTGGGGGATGCTTTTGAATATAGAAAAGACTACATATTTGCTTTGTGACTAATATTCAGTTTATTAGAGTTATAAATAGTAAGGCCTAGTTTTCTAAAGGCCTTAAATTGAATTTACAAATATTGTTGTTTTTCTATAAAGCTACCAATTTTTGAAACAAGAACAGGTCGGGCTCAGTGGCTCACCCCTGCAATCTTAGCACCCTGGGAGGCTGAGGCCAGATAATCGCTCAAGGTCAGGAGTTCGAGACCAGCCTGAGCAAGAGCGAGGCCTTGTCTCTACTGAAAATAGAAAGAAGTTAGCTGGGCAACTAAAAATATATAGAGAAAAAATTAGCCGGGCATGGTGGCACATTGCTGTAGTCCCACAGGAGGATTGCTTGAGCCCAGGAGTTTGAGGTTGCTGTGCAACAACAACAATCCCTTTCACTGGTTTCTTCATGAATTAAGGCTATCAAATGGAGTCATTCTGAACATCTAAACTATTGGTGATATGCTCTTACACAATTTCAAGTTACAATTAGAAACTTTATATTTCTGAACCCTCATTTAGTGGACAAGGAGACAGAGGCACTGAAAGATTAGGTCACAGAGCTGGAAGTGGAAAGTTGTTTACTGTTACAACTAACTTTAGCTTTAACCACTAACCCATATCACTTTTAGAAATCCTGGGTGTATTGTTTATTGGTAATCTTCTGAATAAAGCTAAATCCTCACTTATTTGTCTTTAACAGCTCTACCCAGAGGTCCTATTCCTGCCAGCCTCATTAGCCAGGGAATCCCCTTAAGACAGGAACTGATGTCCTCCACTCATTTTTCAATCCATTTGTGAAATCAAAACAGCTAATGGTGCGGATAGAGTAATCAGAATGCAGATTCAAGGAAGTATAGCCATGGCTCCTTACCCCACTGGTGCCCTCTCCTTTCTTCTGCTCTTGAATACACCAAGCTCGTCTACTCCAGGGACTTTGAACCCTCTGCTCCCTCTCCCAAAGGCCTCTTCCCCAAGATCTTTTGGAAGCTCTTGGCCCCTCTCTCCAATTCCCGCCACTAAGTTCTGTGCTGGTTCACAGACGCCCTGATCTGTAAATTCTACACAACCGTTATGAAAGAGCAGTGATTAAGCAATGCACACGACATAAGTGGCCTAATAAGTTTTGCCATCATTAGGCTATCTTTATGCTTTGTCTGCATTTAAGATGTTGAATTTGATTCGCCATTTTGATGTTTTATTTATTCGACTTTCAAGTCGGGCAGAAGTGCAAGAAAAGAAGCTGCTGGTCATATGTGCTGAGTGTGCCCGTCCAGTGTGTGAAAGCTGGATGGAACTCATTTTCCAGGCGTGGAAACAGGCTGCGCTGCCTGGGGCCACACGGCGCGTGAGTCCCTAGGGACACCTCTCCTCCCTAGGAGCTCTGTGCTGGGGTCCCGGGGCACCGCAGCAGCGGGCTTCCCAAAATCCCTGCGGCCTCCCTCCGGCCCCTGTTCCGACTCGCCCCAAATGACGACGGGGCAGAGGGACGGTCACCGAGAGCCGGGGCCGGAGACAGGTAGGGGTGTGGGGCTGGGGAGTCCGCAGTGCGGTGGGTCAGCCACCGCGGCGGGGCGCGAGGGTCTTACCCAGGCGGTTGTCCCTGGGACTCGCTGTGCTCTCCGCCTTCCACCCGATAGCCTGCAGTCAGGGCGCCGAACGAACGCTGCGTTTGCTGCGTTTTCATCTGGTTTTCGCGAACTTCTCCCGGAGCCCTATTTTCCTTTTCTCTGTCCTTTAGCTCCGTCCGCCCAGGTTTCCTCATCTTAAGTGTCTGTGCTGCTTCATCTGTAAACTGGAAACAGTAATGCCAGCTCCCTCCGCGGGCACGGGGACACCCCGACGTGCTGTAGGTATTGAGGATATTGCCACCAGTAATTTATCTTTCCTCTGAACACTTGTCCTCAGCCTGAACTTTCATCATACATTTACCTACCCATTCCTTCCTCCCCAGCATTTATTTATTTATTTATTTATTTTGAGACAGAGTCTCGCTCTTTTGCCCTGGCTAGAGTGCTGTGGGAGTGCTGTGGCGTCATCATAGCTCACAGCAACCTCAGACTCCTGGGTTTAGGCGATCCTCAGCCTCCCGAGTAGCTGGGACTACAGGCATAATTTTTTTCCTATATATATTTAATTGTCCAATTAATTTCTTTCTCTTTTTAGTAGAGACGAGGAGGGGCGGAGGGGGGGGGGTCTCGCTCTTGGTCAGGGTGGTCTCGAACTCCTGACCTCGAGCAATCCTCCCGCCTCGGCCTCCCAGGGTGCTAGGATTACAGGCGTGAGCCACTACGCCCGGCCTTTCCAGCGCTTATTAACATTCCATTTGTCATTGCGTGGCATTCTCGTGTGGCTGGCTGTATGTGATGACCTAAGACCGTCTTTTTTGCAATACAGGCCTGGATCTGGAATACGCAGGTTGAAGAGAATTGGTAATGGATTGGAAAAGACAGGAGTATGGATAATTATAATAAAATATGTAAATATATTCGCATACATTCAAAGTCAAATGGCTGAACAAAACGAATATTCGGGTAAGAAACCTCTCTCAATTGTGAAAAGGTTATGACAAGCACTGTTTCCGCCCGGTTTCGAACCGGGGACCTTTCGCGTGTTAGGCGAACGTGATAACCACTACACTACGGAAACTCACTGCGGTTCACGCTCCCTTTTATAAGGCCTCTAGTTACCACCCAGGTGTCGGAGTCTCACCTAGAGTGCAGACCTTTGAAGGAGCCAAATTACTCCCTGATATACTAGTCTTTTGATGGCCTAGGGTAACGGTGTTTGTCAAACTATGGAGAGTGACCTCTAAGCGAGTAGTGAAATCAGTTGTCTCCAGCAATTAAAAATAAAAGGACGAATGAAGAACGAATAAAAGTAGGGAGTCTCGCAGGAGGAAAGGTAAATGTGGCTTCAAAGGCTTAAGACTGGATAAAGCTCCCCTTTGGTTCCTTTTCTTCCAAGGAAGACAGGGATCTAGAGAATTTTAAAAGATGCAAAATACATTCAACAAAGTATAGGAGATTTGAATATCTTTTCTTCAAAATGTAAGTTAAATGTAAAAATCAAACAATGAAAGTGTTTTACATAAGGTTTCAAATATAGTGTATTTCTACTAATTATGCAAAATTATTAAAAAAATAAAGGGCAACATAGAAATTAATGAATATCAAAGTTTAAGCCAGTTATTTAAATAAAGATTAAACTATTAAATTTTTAAAATGTAATGAAATCTCATCATTCAATGGATGTACAGACTTGGAATGAGGCTTAACGAGTGTTATATGCACATCTGCATATATTGAAATTTAAGACTAGTATCGATTGTTTAATACTACAAAATGTTTTTCTGTCGCCTACGCTGATTTCCGAATACCTAGGGAGCCAGAATTTGGAAGGGAGGCTGAGTCCTAATTAGGTCCTTGCTGTGCCTGTGACCCAGAAGCCCCTCTCCATCTGGGCGCAGGGTGGGAGCCCCTGTTGAGTCCGGTTCTCCGGTCAAGGTCACCACAGGCCTCCAGGTGGCCCAAGCCAAGGAAGTTGTGCTGAATTTGACTGTGCCGATCTTTTCCTCCCTTTTGCACATCAGGACTCCCTTGGCCTTGATGAAAGCTTCGCTGCAGGTTCTGTTCCTATCCGGCCTGCTTCTCGATCTGCGCGAGGCTGTCTCCCTGGAGGGTCCCATCCGGCTCACAGCACGACTCACAAGTCAGCTCTGCCTCGGGCTCCAGCAGTGACCACTCTCCCAAGCTTCAGATGCACGTGTCGTGGGCATGCCCTCTTAGACGTCGCACAGCATCTCACGCGCAGCCCGTTCGAGACTTCGCTCTACTTTTTCTACTTCGCCCGCCTCTCCCCCTCAGTCTCTGATCTCGGTTATGAAACCACCCAAAGCTGCTCCGGGTGCAAACCGTGAACCCCCTTCCTTCACTCGCTTCTCCCCCTGACTGCCGCCTAGGTCCGGCGGCAGCCGCCTCTTGTCTGGACCGTGCCTGTGTCCTTCCAGCCCCTCTCCCTAACACAGTGTAACTTCCCCTCGGACCCCCTGCTTACCTCATTCCTGAAGGAATCCCTCGAAAGTGCAAATCAGAGCGGGCTTCTCAGTCTCCCCAGCCACCATCACTACGAGGGTGGCGGGGAGGCCGCAGATCCTGCCAGGGCCCCAGGCGTTGGTTGTTCGTCCGACTGTTGAACGCTAGACTCTGCTCAGAGCGGCGTGGGTCGCTTACCAGGAGCCGCATCCCAAACCTGGGCTGGCCAGAGCGGCAGCGGTGGGAGGGGCGGAGAGGGCAGGGAGCAGGACTTGTAGCAAAAAGCCCTGGCGGACGTGCCCTTGGCTTGTTGGGGGACAGGGAAGAGAAACCTGTCAACTTTTGCCTCACCTTAATGAAAAAGCCAGAATCCTTTTGGGAGTGTTTTCCACTCCCCGCGAAGGTGGCAAGAAATGACCAGGGAACCACAGGAATCCGCAAGCATTTGTGCAAGGGGAATTGTCCGAGGTCAAACTCTTGATCACCAGCTTGTCCAGACCCTTATCTTGCCAAGTAAGACCACGCGCAAGGGCTAGGACTACACTGGCAACTCTGCCTGCTTTACAGCCCGGACCAAGCTGCCCAGGCCGCCTTCGTAGGGGGTTATGCACCCTGCTGACCCGCTTGCCGCACTGCTGAGACCGACGGCGCCGCAGCCGGATAGGCCAGGTCTCCGCGATCAACACACATTCTCTTTCGGGCCGCCGGGCGTGTGGGGGAGACTGCGACAGCTGGAAAACGGAGAACGGGCTGTATTTGCAAGGCCGAGGAAACAGTCCACATGGACGAATGAATTTCGACTGGAGTTAAGGAATAATTTCGTGACAGGATCGGTAAACTGAGGATGTTCGTGTTAGGGTGTTTCAAAATAAAGGTCATTTTTACATCAAGGAAGAAAAGTGGAGGCTGGAATGTGTGGGACAACCTCTCACAAAAGACTCCTAAAATCAAGAGCATAAAAGAGAATGTAAGGAAGATGAGGCTCTCGATTACACAAAGCGCCTCTTTCTTGACGGGAAATCAAAAGCAGGCCGCGGCGGGGCGAGCGCCCGCCCTAAGCGCTAGACGGCCAATAAAGTGCGAGCGAGCCGGCGGCTACGGCGCGGACGCTCACGATGCCTGGGGCGGGCCTGGGGTCTCGCCCCGGCTTCAGGAAGCCACGCTGTCCCCTCCGGTGCAGCTAGTCCTCGACACCCGGGTAGGTCGTCTGGTAAACAGAAGGTGCTAAGCACGTGTTGAACGTGGAGGAATGGGCTGCAGCAAGCGGGGCCGTGGCCGGAGTCCTCAACTGACACCTGTATCTGCCCCATTCCCGAGGGTCTGGGAGGGCCCCAGGGCTGTGGGCCTGCATGCCAGCTCTAGGTCTTCCACCCAGCTACTGGAGACAACCTGGTCCGCGCACGCTCCAGCATCTACCGCCTGGGAAGCTGCCACAGGCACGCTCTTGCTTGGGAGAGTGCCGTTGTTGCTTGTGTAACAAAAGTGCGTTGTCATTTCCAAAATAACTGACGCCCAACGTGGGGCTCGAACCCACGACCCTGAGATTAAGAGTCTCATGCTCTACCGACTGAGCTAGCCGGGCGGCTGCTGCAATATTTTTCTGTTGTGTCTAGAAAACTAAGGTTCAGCTGCAGAGGCGCCCGCACGCTCTGAGAAGCACCTGCACAGATGCTGCGGAGAGCCTACCGAGAGCCTGGCTGTTAAACCTCCAGAGCCCTCCACAGGAGAGCGGTGGCTGCACGGGCTACCGAGGGGAAGAACAAAAGATTAGGTGAGGTGCAGAATTTTCATGTAGAACCTTTATGGAGGCCCCGCCGTGAGCGGGGCTCTGCTTCAGTGCCTCCCTTCCTCTCTCCTGAACAGACCGACAGGTTGACATCTATGTCTTCCCCTCCATGTGACGTGAGACGCAGTTCACCGGGGAGAAGCGGGTGAGGAGTTACCCAAACTCAAAAAAACCAAAAACCAAAAAAAAACTGTTTCCGCCCGGTTTCGAACCGGGGACCTTTCGCGTGTGAGGCGAACGTGATAACCACTACACTACGGAAACCCTCGCTGACCATGTTTGACTGGCATCGTCCTGAAGCTACATATAGCCGGGAATGACGGGTTTGAGTGTGGCCGGAGTTCCAATAGAGGGGTCCCTGCAGCTGCCGGGTGAGCTGCGTGTAGGTTCGGCGGTCCGACTTCGCCAGAGCAGAGTGCGCAGCGCCTGGCATGGCCTAGTATGGTTCCCTCACGAGGGTTCGCGGTTTTGTCGCGTTCGATCAGACGTCCTCAGAGGCCCCAGACCATGCCCTGAGGAAGCGCGGCGAACACCTAGAGTTTGCCCATGATGCGGGAAGTGCGTTGAGAGCAGGATAGATTCTACGGGCCCGGCCCTGTCATCAAGCAGTTCCCGGCACTCACTGGTGATTCTTGGTCCTGTAATTTCTCCCTCACTTAAAAAAAGTTAAAATAGGCCGGACGCGGTGGCTCACGCCTGTAATCTTAGCACTCTGGGAGGGCCAGACGGGGTGATCGCTCAAGGTCAGGAAGTCGAGACCAGCCTGAGCAAGAGTGAGACCTCGTCTCTACTAAAAATAGAAAGAAATTATAAGGACAACTAAAAATATATATATAGAAAAAATTAGCCGGGCATGGTGGTGCATGCCTGTAGTCTCAGCTACTCGGGAGGATCGCTTCAGCGCAGGAGTCTGAGGTTGCTGTGAGATAGGCTGACGCCAGGGCACTCTAGCCCAGGCAGTAGAGTGAGACTCTGTCTCAAAAAAAAAAAAAAAAAAAAAAAGTTAAAATAGCTTTTTAGTATATGTGCTGCAGAAGCGAGCACTGAAATAGCTTTTTAAATAAAGCATCAAGTATTATTTCTGTCGCACAAAGAATCTATTTAGCGGAGATGCTCTTGAGTACCACAGCAGCATCTTTTCTAATACACCCCGGACAGTATTCTTTAAAGTAAAATCAATTCCATAAACCCAGTTTGAGCCCCTGCTTTTAAACTAGGACTCCATGGTGTCAAACCTCGAGGTATTTCGGCCGCGAATCACGATTGGTGCACAGCTCAGAAAGTATTTGTTAAATGAATCGATGGCACTTAGGGAAAAAAACTATTCTTTTCTTTCTTTTCTCTTTTCTTTTCTTCCTTCCTTCCTTTTTCTTTTCTTTCGTTCTTTCCTTCCTTCCTTCGATCCCTCCCTCCCTCTCTCTTTCTTTTTTTTTCCTTTCTTTTTTAAAGATACATATTAGCTAGGTTCAAAATTCAAAGGCTACAGAACAACATATGCTAAAGAGGCCTGCCTTTGACTCGCACCCCTCCCCCAAAAACTCTGTCACAAGTATTCTTTCACAGACGATGATGATAATAAAGAGTAGCTAACCCTTACATCGCTCTATGTGCTAAGCAACGTTCTAATCGCTTTACATGACATTAACTCTAATTTTTACAAAACTCCCCGAGGCATTAGCCTATGTGAGTAAACACAGGATTATAAACATATCAAATACTTTCAACATCCTCCCCCTTTTTTTTACAGTTGAAGTATACTCTGCATACTGGTCAGCACTTTTTTTTTTTTTTTTACTTGAATGCATCTTGACTAAGAGTCCCTCTTTGCAGCTAAAGTGTTTCATTGTGTTAATGTGAATGTAATGACTTGTCACTATTCCTTTACTGATGGGCAGTTAGGGACGTCATCCAGACGACGCGACAGCGACCGGTTGGCAGTTTCTAAAACAGGTGTGGAAATGCTAACTATAGTTGGGGGAGGGTGGGATGTCTCTGGCCCCGCCCGCAACCCACTCGGAGGGACTCCTCAACAACAAAGTCCACCGCCTAGAAGGGCCGGAAGTACTTCAGGGCGCTGTCCGAGGCCCGCCCCTCCACTTCCGCGGCCGGCTGTTGGGAGTCCGTGCTGCAGTCGCCCGTGCCTGATCGGTAGGATGGCGCTGGGCCGTTACAGTTATAGCACCAAAAGCAGACAGCCGCCAAGCGCTCCCACGGCCCTCCAAAGTTTGCTCCCAGTGGCGGGGGGTGGAGGTGGGCGATCCTTCTGTTCTGTCTGCATTCCCCGCTACGCCGCATCACAGAGAGGCGGACCTCCACCGTCCTAGCCCTTCCGCCCTGTTCCCGAGTGCCGGCTAGAGCGTCTCCTCGTCGTTTCCTGTCGTCTTGGGGTCCGGCGGGGAAGAAGCGGGCCTAGCGCGACAGCGGAGGGAACTCGCGAGCTTGGACAGTGTGCAGAAGCCGGAAGTGTTGGGAGTGAGGCCGGAAGCTAGGGGCGGGGCCAGGAAGTGAGGTGGGGCGGGGGTTTATGAGGAGGCCCAGGGAGCTCTGGGGCAAATTTGCACTCAGGGCCACCTGAGGGACTTGGCGGTGGCGCTCAGCTCTGTCCCCTCCCCTCGCAGAGACACGGTTGCCGTCAAGGAGTAGAGAATTCTCTGTGGAGGGGTGGGTTGTCGGAAGGACTTTTCTCTGGCAGCGCTTGAGGCGAGCTGTGGAGAGCCAGCGTTGGGGGTGGGGCCGGGTCGCCAGGGCGTCTGAGAGGGAAGACCCCCGCCCCCCCCACCGCACATCTACACTGGCTGACTGGACACTAAGATGGCTGCCGTTGCCATGACACCCAACCCTGTGCAGACCCTTCAGGAGGAGGCGGTGTGCGCCATCTGCCTCGATTACTTCACCGACCCCGTATCCATCGGCTGCGGGCACAACTTCTGTCGAGTGTGTGTAACCCAGTTGTGGGGCGGGGAAGATGAGGAGGACAGGGAAGAGTTAGACCGGGAGGAGGAGGAGGAGGAGGACGGCGAGGAGGAGGAAGTCGAGGCTGTGGGGGCTGGTGGGGGATGGGACTCCCCTATGCGGGATGAAGACTACGAGGGCGATATGGAGGAGGAGGTCGAAGAGGAAGAGGAGGGTGTGTTCTGGACCAGAGGCATGGGTGGGTCCAATTGGGACAACATGGACTACGTGTGGGAGGAGGAGGACGAGGAAGAAGACCTGGACTACTACTTGGGGGACATGGAGGAGGACCTGAGGGGGGAAGATGAGGAGGACGAGGAGGAAGTGCTGGAGGAGGATGAGGAAGAAGAGTTAGACCCCGTCACCCCATTGCCCCCGCCTCCAGCCCCTCGGAGGTGCTTCACCTGCCCCCAGTGCCGAAAGAGCTTTCCTCGGCGGAGCTTCCGCCCCAACCTTCAGCTGGCCAACATGGTCCAGGTGATTCGGCAGATGCACCCAACGCCTGGTCGAGGGAGCCGTGTGAACGAGCAGGGCATCTGTCCCAAACACCAAGAAGCACTGAAACTCTTCTGCGAGGTGGACGAAGAGGCCATCTGTGTGGTGTGCCGAGAATCCAGGAGCCACAAACAGCACAGCGTGGTGCCGTTGGAGGAGGTGGTGCAGGAGTACAAGGTGAGAGAAGTCAAGAGAGAAGATGGGAGTTTTTGAGGGGGGGAGGATAGGGGTGGAGGAAAGGAAGTAAGGGGAGCTGGGGTCCCCTGAAGAACCTCATGTCCTGGTGATTCTCTTTAGATTCTCTCTTAAGGAGTTGATTCTCTTTAAGCACTCAATGGCACCAAGGTGGGTTAGAATGAGAAGGATCCTGTACACAAGACAAAGTGTACAGTGAAGACGACCAGGGAAAGCTGATTTCCTTAAAGCAAATAGCTCATCTCCTGGGGAACAAGCCACTGCTGTTTCACAATTCCACTATCCCTAAGTGTAAGTGTGCAAGTGACAGGTCCCGAGGGCTTTACCACCACTCTCATTTTCTTCTGGGTGAGCCTTAAGTCCATCCTTGACTGAGATACCTAGAGCTGGAAAAAACTGGGGATCTCAAAGAACCAGAAGGGACTCTGAAGCAAGAGCATAGAAATGACTACTAGTGTCAGACCCAAATGCCCTGCACTTGCCTCCCACCAGGTTCCCCACCCACCCCATGATATGGCTTAATTCTCCCCTTAAGAACTTTTGTTGGATCTGCATTAGTCTGGTGTACTGACCAGAAAAGAGGGGCTTCTAAGTCAGAAGACCTGGCTCTACACTTACTGTCAAATGTTGGTTAGGTCTCTGAGTGTATTTGAACTTTAATTTCCCAAGGATTGATAGTTAATATTTACTGGACACTTATGTGTATATCAGGCACTGG
The DNA here is from genome assembly GCF_041146395.1 of Eulemur rufifrons. Taxonomy (NCBI): domain Eukaryota; kingdom Metazoa; phylum Chordata; class Mammalia; order Primates; family Lemuridae; genus Eulemur; species Eulemur rufifrons. Next base: position 191,974,700 of record NC_090989.1, on the reverse strand, counting down.
ATAGGCACTTTTCACACACTATCTCATAAAGCAACCTTGTGAGTTTGATATGTTTTCCATTCCCATTTTACAGATTGGGAAACAGGTTTTAAGTACTATATACAGGGCCATACAGCTTTAGTAAGTGATGGTTATTAGTGTCCCTTCCCATAGTGTATACTAACAACGTCACCATTTGGATGTAGTAGTTTGACTTTACTGACATGAGACCTTTCTTCTTGGAGTCAGATTCTGGTTTGGCTAATGTCTTGCCCCCTACTTCTGATCCTGACTCTTGTTTGAACACATGTAAAGGAGATTTGTCTATGAGACAGCTAGCACAAATACAAATAGCATTACTTAGTGAAGGCCTGGATGGGTTTAAAGCAGCAGGACCAGGAGGAGGAGAGAGTAGCCTCTGTGTGTTCTGTTTCTTTGTTTTTTTGAGACAGAGTGTCACTCTGTCACCCTGGTTAGAGTGCAGTGGTGTTGTCATCATAGCTCACTGCAAACACAAACTCCTGAGGTCAAGTGATCCTCCTGTCTTAGCCTCCACAGTAGCTGGGACCACAGGTGCATGCCACAAGACCCAGCTAATTTTTCTACTTTTTTGTAGAGATGGGGGGGGGTCTCACTCTTGTTCAGGTTGGTCTCGAACTCCTGACCTCAAGCGATCCTCCCGCCTCAGCCTCCCAAAGTGCTAGGATTACAGGCATGAGCCACTGTGCCTGGCCTCCTCTGTGTGTTCTGCGCTGAGCTTTTTTGTTTTATGACTGTTTTCACACCTTCTCCTGATTTCTGCGGTAACTTAATTTAGGTATTGTCATCATTACTCCAATTTTAGAGTAATGTGTCTATGATTTCTCTGCTCTAACACAACTTAAGACAAACGTACATCATCTCATCACAAGTAACTGTTCCTTCTACACAATAATTGTCAAACCTGGCTGATTGTAAGAATTACTAGGGGAGGTTTTCAAAAGTACAGTGGATCCTACCACTAGAATTTCTGAAATCGGTAGTGGGGAGAATATCTTTAGAAAGCCCATTCTAGCCTAGGAATCACTGCATTGGTAACATTGTTTGCTTGTTAGGCCTACATTTTTAGTGGAAGTTGTGAGCTCCTTTTGTCTTTCCCTTTTATATCCCCTCGGTTCCAAATTAACTGTACCCATAACATCATGTGCAGCCTCTTTGTTAACTGAAACCCAGGTGGTGGACTATCCATGGACTTTCTGCCCTTTCACCTTCACACCCTCTCACCCTCCACAGGATTCCTCCAAAGAGCTTCTGAAACTGGATTTTAATTTGTATTAGGCAAATCTGTTGAATGCCAGCTGCCTGAAAATCCTGTATTAATTAGGTCCTGAAGCGGGTGAGGAATTAAGTCATAATCCCTTTTCTTGATCGGTTTACTGGGCTCTGCAATTTGGGAGGCCAAATGCACATATTTAATCTGACATTAACTGATCAACAAATGTAAATACTTTTATTATATAGAAGTAATGTGAGTGGTTTCCTTTCTGACTTTTAGGCTATTTTATAGGCGAGTAGTTCCTTCTTTTCAGATACATACATACATTAACCAGCACTGGCTTAACACACAGTTTTGTTTTGCAGAAACATTCTTTATTGAATAGGTAATAACACACAAATGATATGTAAATAAAGCTTTTAAACAGTTAAATGTCCTTGAAATTTTTTCCTAAATATTACTGTATTTGTATTTATGCTTATTAATTTTTTGGTCAACAATTTAGGAAAAATATTAATGGTAAATGTAAGCATTATAAATTCTGAATTAATGGAGTAGAAATTGACTGTAGAAAAGTAGAAAGTATTATCAAAAGGTTAAATTTTGTGTAACTTATGCTGTTTTCATGTTCTGGATTGACTATAATTTTATTATTGCTGTCATTTTTTTTCTGTAATCACTTATCCTGTGCAACAACTGCCTTTTCTACTCTGGGTCAGTAACCTCTTTAGTGCAAGGGTCATTATCAGGATGTCACTGGCAGCTTAAGGCCTAGGCAGCAAATGCTAGATAACATTTACTGATCTTTTGCTATATGCCAGACACTGCACTAAGTACAGTGTCCATGAGTTAGATTCCGTTCCCATTCTGAGCCGAGGAAACTGGAAGCATGGCTTGCCTCAGGTCACCTCGCGCTGCATTCTGGTCCTGATTGGAGTCCAGGCTTGAGCTCTTCTACTGTATATTACTTAAGGAAAAGGAGGGAGAAAGGCCAGTATAGGACATAAAATAGGAAAGTGGAAGTAGGTAGGGCTTATTTCACCCATTCTGGTCTCTAACGGCCCTTTAAAGAAAAAGATTCAGGCTGGGTGCAGTGGCTGACGCCTGTAATCCTAGCACTCTGGGAGGCCGAGGCGGGAGGATCAGGAGTTCAAGACCAGCCTGAGCAAGAGCGAGACCCCCATCTCTACTAAAAATAGAAAGAAATTATATGGACAACTAAAAATATATAGAGGAAAAAATTAGCCGGGCATGGTGGCACATGCCTGTAGTCCCAGCTACTCGGGAGGCTGAGGCAGGAGGATCGCTTGAGCCCTGGAGTTTGAGGTTGCTGTGAGCTAGGCTGATGCCATGGTACTGTAGCCTGGGCAACAGAGCAAGACTCTGTCAAAAAAAGAAAAAAAGATTCAGCTACAATTTGTTGGAACACAGAGCTTACATGCCTGTTGGCTGTGAAAGTTACAACCTTGGGAATTCTGAGAGGGTTTTTGTTTTTGTGTTCCATTTAGCAAATAATTGCATGGAAGAGAAAGCAGATAGGCAGAGAGAAGCATTGAAATTAAAATAAGTAAAATGGGGGCAGGGACCCCCAGTGTGTCCTGAGGAGGCACACTTCTCAATTATTGGTACCGTGGGAGTGAATAGGTTTTATTCGGTATTCCTTGGGATCACAGAAAAGCTGGGGCTGGGGAGGATCAGGGCCATGGTCAGGGAACTGGGTTTTAGAAGAATACCTTGGGCCAAGTGTAGAAGGTCAGTCCTAGGCAGAGGGAACTGTATGGAATTGTACTCAGGAAATGACAAGTAGTTCTATGTGGCTAAACCTAAGAGTCTGTGTGGAAGCTGTGGGTATAGGAGGAGAGGCTAGAAATGTAGGGTCAATATTTTGGAAGTGGTGGAGAACCACGGAAGGATTTTTGGCACAGGCACAAAACTATCAGAAAAATATTTAGAGATGAAAATCATGGGAAAGATTGCCTATGAGGCGGCAGGGACCAAAGGCATCAACACAGATGTGGAAAGACTCCATGTGGTGAGGGGTTCAAGCCACATCCACCACAACTGTGAGCATGAGGCTCTCTAGTCACAGGGCTTTTAGACATGAGGACAGGGAGGATTGGAGGCCCTTGAAATACTCTCAGAGAAGAAAGGGGAGAAGGGAGTACAATGTTCATTTGTGACCTGTGTTGGGGGGATCAGGCTTTGAGCCCCAACCCACTGTAGGGAGGATTAGAGAGGTGGGCTCTGAAGGGGCAGGTGCCTCTCCCAGCTCTCACCTGTAACCTTCCATTTCCCATTCCATCAGGCCAAACTACAGGGGCACGTGGAGCCGCTGAGGAAGCACCTGGAGGCTGTACAGAAGATGAAGGCCAAGGAGGAGAGGCGGGTGACAGAGCTGAAGGTAGGCAGGCATCCCTGACAGGGGCTGATTGGTCTTGTGGTCAGCCAAGGAAGGTAGGGCTGCCACTCTCACAAGTGGTGATTAGATCTCCTGAGGAGGGTAGAGCCAAGACCTGTGGGAAGGGTAAACACTTTCTCCAGGTCCTGAGAAGGGGTCCTTGAGGGTCGGGAGGCATGTTGGTTCCTAGGTTCTAAAATGGAGTGCAAACTGAGGCCTGTTTTGTGGAGGGGTCAGGTGCCAGCCCAAGGCTGCAGAGCAAGGCTTTCTACCTGAACACCTAAATCCAGAGCCTGGAAAAGGCAAGGCAAACCCACATTACAGCCATCAGAGAAGCCCCAGGTCCCAGAACAGATGCAGGCGGTAGGCAGAACAGCCCGAGCATGAGAGGGGTGTGGTCCTGGGACACTTGTTCTGTCCTGGGAAGGGGCCAAGGGTGTTTTGGTGTGAGGGAGAAATTAGTGAATGTTCGCATTGCAGAGACCTAGTAGCCTAGTGCATTGTTTCTCAGCCCTTCTTTTATTGTTGCTCACCTCTCCCCCAGGAGTCTTTTTAGAAATTTTCTTCAATCCCCACCCACTTTTGGAATGGGCTGGCACTGTGAGCTTCAGAGACCAAACCGGCACATCCTCTTCTGTCCCTCTTTCCTCCTCCCTCCTGGCACCTGCCTCCCAGGCAGTGGCTGGGCTTTGCCACTTCCCAGGGCTCATGCTCACCACCACCTACACATTAAGGACTCTGCTGCTGGCAACTGCCAGGCACTAAGTGGTGGAATCTGAGTCTGGGAGATGGGGAGTCATCCTGCCTCTGGGCAGCTGCCCAAGTTGATGCTTTTGGGCTCTCTGGGGTGCAGAGAAAGATATGCCAAGATCTGAGTGTCAGTGGGGCAGAGAGTGAAACTGACTGTGGTGGCTGTTTCCCTTACCCACCTGGCCACCACTCAGGCTTGTGACTCTTTGTCCAGAGAATGTCTGCAGCTGGTGGTAACTGGGTGAAAAGCGTGACCACCACCTAGGATTGTCCAGACCAGGCAAATGGAGTGGGACTGGGCAGATGTGTTTTCTGTTATAGGACATTAAGTACCTATATATCCTTGATTTTGCCTCTTCGCCCACAAAGCATAAAATATTTACCACGTGGACCTTTACAGAAAAAGTTTGCTGATTCCTCATCTAGAGGTTTTGGGTGACTTTCCTAAGAGCACTGTGATTAGTGGTATAGTCAGGACCTAATTTTATGTCTTGATTCCTGAATTATATATTCATTTAATTTCAAAAATTCTTACCCAGTGCCTACTCTGGTTGGTGCTATGCCAGAGTCCGAGGACGCTTTGGCAAACAAAGACATTCCCAGTCCCTGCCAGTGGGCGCTTACGGTGCAGTGGGGAAGAAAGATGTTGAAACTCCATTGTAAACACAGCATTTCAGTATTCTGTATGCCATGAAGAGATACAGTGATATTTATGGAGATGATCCTGATTTAGATCTGGAGGGGAGGGAAAGCTTCTCTAGGAATATTTAACCTTAACCGTGAAGGGTGAGTCAAGTTAGGTAGGCCGGGTGGAGATAAGTCTTCCAGGCAGAGGTTGGTGAGTTTGGGACCAGTGTGCTGGGGTTAAAGGGTTGGTGACTGGTAAGGCTGGGAGGCGGGAAAGGAGACCGGGCCTCTTTCCACTCTCAGGTCTTTCTTGGACCTGGGGAATATAGGGCTCCTTTCCTTGAGTAGAGAGGTGGCAGTTGCAAAGCTAGAGGTTTATTTTCCAGTATGTTGAGGTGGTATCCATCATCCCCTTTGCATCATTCCAGAGCCAGATGAAATCAGAGCTGGCAGCTGTGGCTTCAGAGTTTGGGCGTCTGACACGGTTTCTGGCCGAAGAGCAGGCAGGGTTGGAGCGGCGCCTCCGAGAGATGCACGAAGCCCAGCTAGGGCGCGCGGGAGCTGCGGCCAGCCGCCTGGCAGAGCAGGCCACCCAGCTGAGCCGCCTGCTGGCAGAGGCCCAGGAGCGGAGCCAGCAGGGGGGCCTGCGGCTGCTCCAGGTGAGCAGTGTCTCCTCCCTGTTCCCCACCCCCCACACAACTCCCCCAGCCCCCTGTGTGGCTCTGTCCGGCAGTGCTTACTAAGACACCTGTCCAGAGCCGCCTGTTTTCTCCTGGGAGAAACCACCATGATTTAATCTGAAGACCAAAAACGTTTTTTGAGGCTGGAGACAGAGTTAATGTCAAATGTGTGCGTGATGATGATTGTACCCAGTGAAAGGCAAGAAGACAGAGTTGTAGAGTGAGGGACTTAAATGAGAGTTGAGGAAAGAATTTTTTACAGTGACACCCTGAAAAAGGTGACCAAGTCAGTACTGTTGAAATTCTGTTATTGGGCTCAGCAGGTGAGATGAGTTAGGTGTGGTAAGGCATAGGGGTCGTTGAGAAGGGTGCATGTTTGTTGAGAGCCTTGAGGCTGCTGATTCTCCCTTCCTGTTCAAGTTCAGTCCTTTCTCTGGCTGGAGATTGGGGGAAAGGAGCTGTCCCTGTGCAGCTGACACTTTTTTTGTCTCTTTCTCCCTCTCCCTCTTTTTGTTTCTGTTATTCCCAGGACATCAAGGAGACTTTCAATAGGTGTGTTTCCACTGTATACCCTTTGTGACCCAGTGGCATCTGGTTCCTTGTCCCTGCCTCTTTTGGGTATCCCTCCCCTCTCCTTCCTTCCCCAGGACCTGAGTTTCTGCCTCCTGGACCCTCCCCTCTCCTTCCCCCAGCTTCTGCTCTTCCCTCTGGGAATATCATGGTCCCACCCCCTGCCCGGTCCCCTTCCTCCAGGTGTGAAGAGGTACAGCTGCAGCCCCCAGAGGTCTGGTCCCCTGACCCGTGCCAACCCCATAGCCATGACTTCCTGACAGATGCCATCGTGAGGAAAATGAGCCGGATGTTCTGTCAGGCTGCGAGAGGTAGGGAGGTCACCTGTACGACCTTCCTTTGCCTTTCCCTTCACAGACCTGAGATTGGGTCCTGAGGGAAGTTGGGGCCCTGGGGGAGGTGTGGGGAGCTGTGACGGAGCAGGATACAGGTGGGCTAATCTGAGGTTTCCAGCTACCGCTGGTCCTAGCTCAGCTAGGTTTTGGGGGTGGGGTGGGGTGGCAAGAAGAGCCAAGGCCAGAGGGCAAACCTGCCAGGTGTCCTGGGAACAGGAGTGAGGAGAGAGGTGGAGCCCACAGGAACCTGGGTCTGGCCTCTAGGGTGGTGTGGGGAGTTAAGGGGAGCTGGATAGGGACAGGTCGGGAGGACAGCAGGAAAGGCCGGACCTGTGGAGTTGGCTGCTGATGGGGAACAGTCGTTCCAGCCTGGGCATATTTGTCCCCCCCCCCCCAAGTGGACCTGACGCTGGACCCTGACACGGCTCACCCGGCCCTGATGCTGTCCCCTGACCGCCGGGGGGTCCGCCTGGCAGAGCGGCGGCAGGAGGTTGCTGACCATCCCAAGCGTTTCTCGGCCGACTGCTGCGTACTGGGGGCCCAGGGCTTCCGCTCTGGCCGGCACTACTGGGAGGTAGAGGTGGGCGGGCGGAGGGGCTGGGCGGTGGGTGCTGCCCGTGAATCGACCCATCATAAGGAAAAGGTGGGCTCCGGGGGGTCCTCTGTGGGCAGCGGTGATGCCAGTTCCTCGCGCCATCACCATCGCCGCCGCCGGCTCCACCTGCCCCAGCAGCCCCTGCTCCAGCGGGAAGTGTGGTGTGTAGGCACCAACGGCAAACGCTACCAGGCACAGAGCTCAACGGAGCAGACACTGCTGAGCCCAAGCGAGAAACCACGGCGCTTTGGCGTGTACTTGGACTATGAGGCTGGGCGCCTGGGCTTCTACAATGCAGAGACTTTAGCCCACGTGCACACCTTCTCAGCTGCCTTCCTGGGCGAGCGTGTCTTCCCTTTCTTCCGGGTGCTCTCCAAGGGCACCCGCATCAAGCTCTGTCCTTGATCAGCCTGCCACCCGCAGGGGCCCCTCTGGTCAGCACTAGGGGGACGGGTGGTGGTGGAAGGTGGCCCGTATGTTTGGGGGCTCAAAGGCTCCTCCCGCTGTTTGTTAGTGCGATGCTTCCCTTTGACCCCAGGCCCCTGCTTCTCCTTCTAGGAGCCTAAAGAACCCTCCTGGCCTCCAGCTCGGCCTTCTCTCACCTCTGTCCAACAGGTCTGCATGGGTCCCTGATAGTGAGAAAAGCTGCCTGGCCTTCCCCCGCTGTCTGCCCATCCCATCCAAAGAAAGGGATGAGGGGAGAGTGTAAATTTCATTCCCTAACTTTCCCCACCCCTACTCAACCTCAATGTCAGTTCTAGGGCTGGAGGGTTTGGGCAAGACTCACAACATCCCCATTCCAATTCCATTTTCTGATGCAGATTTTAGCTAATGGATCTGGAAGCTGTTTTGGGGAGGAAGGCTGGGCCAAAGGGTAGAGCTGGGTAATAAAAAAAAGTCTACTCTCCTGGGGAAGGAGGGATTCTAAACTTTTCCTTCCATCCCCAATTTCTACCTCCATAGACCGGCCAGAATTTAGCTTCAGTGAGAGATCTGGAATGGTCGCCATGATTGAACCTACATACCATACATCACCCAATAAATTATTTTCTCCCCCTTCCCTTTTCCAGCACTCGATCTATGAGCAAAGCTCTTTCCACCCTACACCCCTCCAGGTGTTTTCACTGCCATGCTCCTTTCCATTTTGTTCAAATGGAGTTGGCTTTTCTGTTTCCAGTAAAGTCTCCATGCCTTTAGTTCCGTTGGCAAGCCCTGAGAGGGTACTTGGGGATGAGGGGTTTGGGTCCCCAGGTGGAGAGCCTTGGGTATAATCTATTTTTCTAATAACCTCTTGCCTTGTCACTTATCAGCTTTTGTCCTCTGCTTTGATGGCCGAGGTGAACTCATGTTCTTGGGGAAAACGGAAGGTGGGTTGTATTGTGGAAATAAAATGTTTATTTGCTGCTTTTGTGGAATCCCTTCCTTTACAGGAGCAGAAACAGGATATAATGCAAGTGATTTCTTTCCCACAGTAAGCATACAACAGAACTGGTAGTTCCACTTCACACCACATTTCTGCACCTGTCACAGCTGAATCAACAAGGACTAGATGTTTACCCCCCTTTTGAACACCTTACCTAGTTTCTTTACTTTAAGATAATTTGCCATTTCTTTTGTACCACTGCTTTGAGGCTCTAAGACTGAGGTTCCCTGGAGAATCTCCTACCCATAGTTCATAAGCCCAGGTCTCTGGAACGTATTTCCAGGGATATGTGTGACCAATACCTAGCTGAAACTCAAGCGAAAGGCCTCATGAGCATTGAGTCAAGAGAGTAGGAATGGAGGGGGGGAGGCACATATATACCTTCAACATGCTGCAGTTGTTCAGCTGTCACTCGAGTACTGTGCCGAGAAAACTGCAGTTTTGAGGTCTCAACTGAGTTAAGGTTACTGCAACCACGCCTGTACTGAGATCTGAAATTACATGGTAGTTTTACAGCCCATTTCTGACCTTTCACAAGGCATCCATCCTTATGATGAACAGGTGTAGGTTGAGAACTGTTTGGAGGGGCCTATTTTAATTTATGAATACTCCCCAGGTCACTCAGAACTTTAAACAAGCTGTGATTAAGCACCAGTTCTTCCGGTGACAGTTGGCTTGCCTTAAAGATTAAAAAAAAAAAAAAGACCCCACTCCATTTTGATCAAAGACCCAAGCTGATGGAGACTATGCCAAACTGAAGTTTCAAGAAGTCTGCTGTTCCCAACTTGATTGCAACCACAATCAGTCCCTTTCACTCAGGAACAGTTTTCCTAGGCTTAAGGTAGGCTGATTATCTGCACTGGAATGTAGGACACAGGGATGGGGCAACTGGGGAAAACTCTCTCACCACTTACCATAATGTTACATCTGATGCCACTGCAATCCTACAGAAAATGGACACAGACTGACATCTCTTTTTCCCCTCAAGCCCTTGTTTACTTGGTCCCCACGTTTCACCCCCAGCTTCCAGGTTGCCAGTGCCTCAACTAATGGCTTCTTAACTTGTAAGCAACATAGATAGGGATGGAGCCTTAAGTCAGCAAACCAGTTTTTTTATTTCTAAAAGCTGTGCCATAAATTCCTAGCGGGTGCCGATGGTCACCTGCCACACGCGTACCAGGTTGTCTGTGTAGCCAGCAAACAGAGTCTGCAGGAGAGAAAAGACAATGATAGCTCAGCCACGAACTCTGCAGTTCCACTTGTGCCAGTAAAAGGCCTGCCTTTTAAGAACCCCACTCTAGGCGGGGCACGGTGGCTCACACCTGTAATCCTAGCACTCTAGGAGGCCAAGGCGGGAGGATCGCTTGAGCCCAGGAGTTTGAGGTTGCTGTGAGCTAGGTTGATGCCACGGCATTCTGGCCCAGGCAAGAGAGTGAGACTTTGTCTCAAAAAAAAAAAAAAAAAAAAAAAAAAGAACCCCACTCTGATTGCCAAAAAATATAAAAGACAAGAAAAGAAAAGAAAAACACAATTCCTTGTAAAGTTTCAAGATCATTAAAAAAAAACCAACCCCACCTCTAACTACCAGATTGTAGGTGGTGATTATGTATTCCTAGGGGAAGAAACAGCCAGTGGTAAGGATCCATACATTTAAAATCTGGTAAATTAAGCAAGGTATGAACTGAAGGATGGTAACCACTGTCCTCCAAATCACAACTTTCTCCCTGGTGCAAGAACACACTCACTGGCATGGCTAACTAGATCATGGTCATCAACCTGGCTAATTTTTTTTTTGTCATTTCACTTTATGTCAAATATACTGATCTTGTGCCTGACAAACCAGACAAACTAACAGCTGAAAGAGGGAAAAGGCTAGCTGGGGCGTGGTGGAGCACTTGCCTGTAGTCCCAGCTACTCGGGAGGCTCAGGCAGGAGGATCACTTGAGCCCAGGAGTTGGAGGTTACAGTGACTCATGATCAAGCCACCCCACTATACTCCAGCCTTGGCAACAGAGAAAGACCCCCATCTCAAAACAGAAACAAAAAAAAAAAAAAAAGAAAGATAGATTGGAAACTGAGTCACCAGAGAGGACAAATCGACTTACCTGGCCGTCAGCAGACCAGGCCAGAGAGGTACACTGGGGTGGCTCTGCTTTGCTGCTGGTACTGATAACTTCTTGCTTCAGTTCATCTACAATTATCTTGCCCTCTAAGTCCTGGGGAACGGGGTAATAGCAACAAAAAGACCCTAACGCTTCTATCCACGATAGAGGTTCCCCTTCAAAGCCTCTTAATAACTCAGATTCTCAATGGGATGATTTCCCCCCAGGGGACATGTGGCTATGCCTGCATGCATTTTTAGTTGCCACTACTGGGGAGGGAAGGATGGTTTGCTATTGGCTTCTAGTGGGTAAATGCTAGAGATGCTGCTGGACATCCTAAAATGCAGAAGACAGTACCCCACTACAAATGATTATCCAGACCAAAATGTCAATGTATGCTGAGGTTGAGTAAGCTGCTATACATGGCCATCCCACCACTGCAAATCCCAATCCTGGGAAATTTAAACCTTGCTGGGTCTCTACTGACAGCTTGACAATTAGTCATTTATTCAGGAAGCTTGGCTCCCAGCTGGGAGTCAGGTGGCATCTACCATCATCACAACATTGCCAGGGCTCACTGTGTGCACTAGGCACTCAGTCTGAACCACACCCACACTCACCCAGATCTTGATGCTGGGGCCCGTGGCAGCACAGAGCCAGTAGCGGTTGGGGCTGAAGCACAGGGCATTGATGATGTCGCCACCGTCTAGTGTATAAAGGTGCTTGCCTTCATTGAGATCCCATAGCATGGCCTGGCCATCCTGGGCAGACAGGTAAGGTGAGTCAGGGCAGTGTGTCCTCTTCCAGCTGTTAATCCCACCTATCTCAAGAATTCTGTCAGAATCCATCCTTCTTACTTTCTTCCAGTACCCCAGGCTTCCTGGGAGGTAGTGACTCAAAGAACCAATATTTATTTCTGCATGCCTTTCCTTTAATGCAAAACACCTCACTAACCCCATCAAGAGCCACTGACAGGTTATAAATAAATTACCATGATCAGTCCCGAAAACAGGATCCCAATCTCATCAATTGCTCTAAGAAACCCAACTTTATAGAAAACAATCCTTTAATTTTAAACCCCATGCCTTTCGCTACATCATTTTCAGAACTGATGTTCAGAAACATATTCTTGGATTGGTATCTCATTATCCTCCTGCATCAATCCAGCTAACCTTTTAACTGTCATTTCATTTTATGTTAAAGACACTGGTTAAGTATTCTTCCCACGATACTGTCCCTCACTGAGTAGGAGACTTTTGGCCCCAGAATACCTTGCCTCCAGAAGCACAAAGTGATCCATCTGGTGAAACAGTCACGGTGTTCAGATAGCCCGTGTGGCCAATGTGATTGGTCTTCAGCTTGCAGTTAGCCAAATTCCATACCTACATCAATGTGGGGTTGACAGGTGAGGCACCTAGCTCTGGAATGACTAGGGCCAGGAGGGTTCAGGCTCAACAAAAGAGGTGTAGCGCCTTGTTTAAAAAGCATTCCTGGATAGAGTGTTTATCATTTATCATCCCATCAGTAATAACAAGAAAAAAAGGTTAAAAACTTGTCTTGACCACTCAAGGACAGCTGAGATCAAAAAGGTACCAAATGCTGTGTGCTGACTTAAAAGGAACTAATTAGCTACTTCAGATCATAAAACAGCAAGACGAAAGTCAATTGAGAGAATGTGCAAAAACCTCTGAAGTTGGAGACTTTGTCTAGGAGTACATTCTGGCTGGTAAAGGCCTGTGCTGTGGCTCAAAGCTCACCTTGACCAGCTTGTCCCAGCCACAGGAAACAATGATAGGGTTGCTGCTGTTGGGCGAGAAGCGGACACAAGACACCCACTCTGAGTGGCTCTCATCCTAGACAATGGAAAGGAAAGGAAGTAAGGGAAAATAGTCCTACCTCATGAAACTCTAGATCCCCCACCTCTCCCCCTTCAGTGGGAGGGATGTTGGCAGTTTTGCATTGGCATCCTTGGAACTTGAACCTTTGATATCTCTTTAAATTCCCGACAAGACTTTAAAATCACCACATTAAGGTAAAGGTTAAGAAAAAGGGTGGGAAAAACCCTGAACGTGTGCTCTCTGCCCATGCTTTCATTTTACCTGGACAGTATATTTGCATACACCCAGAGTATTCCATAACTTGATGGTTTTATCTCGGGATCCAGAGACAATCTGCCGGTTGTCAGAGGAGAAGGCCACACTCAGCACGTCCTTGGTATGCCCTACAAATCGTCTCGTGGTGGTGCCCCTGAGAGGGAGGACTTGATCATTCTCCAGACAGACTCTGCAAACACTAGTCCAGTCACATAATTTTCCTGACCTAGTCCCTGTCCCACTGTCTCACTCACAAAACCCTGGTAAGTGGCTCTGATCACAGCAAGCCCTTGGCTAAGTACATATATGCCAGAGAATCCCTTCAGAATTGCAGGACATGTCCTCACTCCCACAAGGGGGTTGGCTGACAATGTCATCTGTCATCACCAGGACCCTCTATTCCACCTGCCAACTGCCTATCCAGGACAGAGCTTTCAAGAAAAAATATACTCAAACTAGTGTTGCCTACTCCAAACTGCTGCATCTGGCAAAAATGTTCAACCAGACCACTCCTCAGCAATTTTGAGCTAACTCAACTCAATTAAAGCACAGGAGGCCAAACCACCACAGCTATCTTCTCTAAGTACTCTGCTTTACAGTTCCAAATGGACCTGATTTCCCCTGGGAAACTGCCCCCTCACCCAATCAACCTCAACTCTGCCCAGCTTTCTCCCAAGCTCCCAGAACTAAGTGAGCAGCTACTTGCGTTGTGAGATCCCACAGGCGCAGGGTTCCATCCCAGGAGCCTGAGAGAGCAAACTGGCCATCCGAGGAGATGACCACGTCACTAACAAAGTGGGAGTGACCCCGCAGAGCACGCTGAGGGATACCATAGTTGGTCTCATCTCTGGTCAGCTTCCACATAATGATGGTCTTATCTAAGGAGAGGTGAAACAGAGAAGGAAAACGAGTGAGGAACTCTGCCTCCCATATGTTAACCTACTGGGTAATTCAGGATGTCTCAACGTTACAGTGAGTGGGGTAACAAGATAACAAATTAAGGACACATAAGGGAGAATGGAAACAGTAGGCTACAAGAACACTTACTAGGCCAGGGCGGAGTGACTCACTATTCAGAATAAAATCACAGGTACAGCTAAACCGTACCCTGAGAATTTAACTCAGGTGCCAGAGACCATGGAGATCCTTTCCTGAGATTCAGACTAACTGAACTACTTTATTTGTTATTTATTTATTTATTTTTTAGTAAAAAGCGAAAGATTTATTCGATATGAAGAGAAACCAGAGTGAACTACTTTATCTTTTCTCAGAATACAGAAACACAGTTGTTTTGCTATTTATTACCTAGGGGCCTCCTGTGACTACTTCTCAGGGCTGACGGAAACGCAGTAATCAACACATCAACTGCCATATGAGCTGTATTTAACTCAGGCTAGTTTTAAGCCCAGGGCCTCGTGAAGTGTTACCTTTACCCTTATGAACTATTTTTCAAGTTGCATAGAAAACAATAAAAAGTAACAAATTTTTCATTACATTAGAAAGGATCGCCTCGTGTTCAAAATTTTTGTAATAAAACCCTGTTGCCCCAGGGTAAACAAATTTTTTTTGTAGTGTGGCAGTCAATGCTGGAAAAGTCGCTTTTTACACTACTGGACTGGATGCTTTTACTGAAACGTGTCGCACTCCAGTTTTACGACTAGGAGCCAAACATGATGATCCCAGCGTCAGACAATTTTAAATAGTGTGGGAGCAAATGGAAGGCACAAGAAGCCTACAAACGCAATCAGGTACAAAGAGAATGAGACAATAGAGTATAAAGGACAAGCCAGGAAGAGATGAGTCAGGGGGCCCCCTAGAGTCCACCCCCGTCCCACCGAGCTGTGAACAGGGCGGCAGCTCAGAAACAGCCTCTGGATTTCAGCACAGGCACTCAGATGGCATGTTGGGGTCATCACCGCTCCGCCCGTCCGTAGTTCCCTGCAAACACTTAGCCACATCTGCGGGGAGGCAGGCAAAAAATGAAAACCCCCCCAACTCTCTAACCTTCCTAGCAGCCACAGGTTGATCTCAGTGTCCTTATCTGCAATGTAGTTTGCCCGGACTGAGGAATCTGCCAGGCCCGCCAACTCGCGCGCTACCGGCCCAGCCACGCAGCACATGCAACCCGTAGTCCCCAGATCTGTCCCGCACCCTAGCCCGTACCTCGAGAAGCAGACAGTATCATGTCCGGGAACTGCGGGGTCGTAGCGATCTGGGTTACCCAGCCATTGTGACCCTTGAGGGTGCCACGAAGGGTCATCTGCTCAGTCATGGCGAAGATGGGTGTGAGTGTCGCTGCAGCGATGAGGATGGCACCGGATAGCTCAGAGAGACGAGCACCAAGGCCCTTACCGCCGCGGCCCTGCGGAGAAAAAAGAAAGAACCACCACCCCCCGGAACCGGAAATACCCACGGGCCCAAGCAAAATGGCGATGCCCATTATATATTTCTGGTCAAGATGGCGGCGCTCTGTAGTTTAAAGGGGGAGGTGATATCACCGGATGTAGCGGTCCTTCCGCCATGCAACATAATTTGACAACGCTGTACAAATACATTGGGAAACAAATACATTCAGGTGTTTCAAAAGGCTCCTCAGGCCGGGCGCGGTGGCTCACGCCTGTAATCCTAGCACTCTGGGAGGCCGAGGCGGGTGGATCGCTCGAGGTCAGGAGTTCAAGACCAGCCTGAACAAGAGTGAGACCCCCGTCTCTACTAAAAATAGAAAGAAATTATATGGACAACTAAAATATATATATATACACAAAAAATTAGCCGGGCATGGTGGCGCATGCCTGTAGTCCTAGCTACTCAGGAGGCTGAGGCAGTAGGATTGCTTAAGCCCAGGAGTTTGAGGTTGCTGTGAGCTAGACTGACGCCACGGCACTCACTCTAGCCCGGGCAACAGAGTGAGACTCTGTCTCAAAAAAAAAAAAAAAAAAAAAAAAGGCTCCTCAGACGATGATTTGGGGTGTGATGCCGAAAAAGCGAAAGAGGTGAAGCGTACATTCGGATAGGTATCGCCGAGCGGCTTCTTTGCCCCTTAGTGGCAGGGTGCGAGCCCCGCCTTTTCCGCTTGGTGCTTCGTGAGTGGGCAACGCTGAGGGAGCTTAATTTTCAGTTCGCTACTGCGAGTAAGGATGGGTCATTTTAAAAATGCGGCATTGGCCGGGCGCGGTGGCTCACGCCTGTAATCCTAGCACTCTGGGAGGCCGAGGCGGGTGGATCGCTGGAAGTCAGGAGTTCGTAGACCAGCCTGAGCAAGAGCGAGACCCCGTCTCTACTAAAAAATAGAAAGACATTATATGGACAACTAAAAATCTATATAGAAAAAATTAGCCGGGCATAGTGGCGCATGCCTGTAGTCCCAGCTACTCGGGAAACTGAGGCAGTAGGATCGCTTAAGCGAGGAGTCTGAGGTTGCTGTGAGCTAAGCTGATGCCATGGCACTCACTCTAGCCTGGACAACAAAGTGAGACTCTGTCTCAACAACAACAAAAAAAAATAATAAAAAAAAAATAAAAATGCGGCATTAAAATTTTTAAAAGAAACTTTAAAACCGTGAGCATGTGAACTACCAAACTCTAACACATTTCCATGTGTAGAGGGCGGCTCTTCCTTCGGGAGGTTTATGTTCTGATGCACTCCAAGTACAGGACTAGGGCAGAAGAGAGTTATCGCGTATGAACTAAATAAAAATCTGGGCTGCCGCCAGCTTCCTCCACTATCTGGCTGACGTGGAGGGCCGGCGGTGGCGGCTGGGTAAAAAAAAAAAAAAAATATATATATATATATATATATCCATACATACATATATCGGCCTGTGTGTTGCTAGACGGCCACTCCTTCCCGCCTAGGCCAGGGCGCCGAAAACGCGCAGAAAAAGGACTCTCCCCGGAAAGGACCTTCAGGCTCTGACTTCTGGGGACTCCAGTCGAAAGCCCCCTCCAGGCCTGCCGACCACACAGAAAATCCCACCGATCCAGGGGTCCAGACGTCCCCTGAAGGAGGTGTCCCGAGACAGGGAAGCGGTGGAACATGGATACCTGGCTGCCTGCCGACTTTCCGCTCAACTGCACGGCACGTAAATAAGCAATGCCTTCCATTCTCGCACATGCCTCACCATAGGGGTCGGTGTTGGCAGCGCCCATGCTCAGTTTTAAAGGGAGACGTAGAGATCAGGATGATAGCAGCCGTTAACATCTATGCAAAATAAAGGGGGCATTATACGTATTTACTTTTCTACTTGTAACATGTATTAACCTTAGATTCTCATCCGTGAAATGAGATTGGAAATAGTAATTGTATAATACTTAAATCACATGGTGGTGTGGAAAGTAAAGGAGTAGATAAAGGGCCCAGAACATCTGGCGCAGTAAATGGTATGGAACTAAGTATCTCTTGGGTACCAGGCCGTGTGTTAGGTCTTGGGGATACAACTGTGAACAAGGCAGACGGGGCCCCTGCTTTATTTTGTTTTGTTTGCAGTTTACATTCTATGGCGGGGGGAAAAGAGGTGAGGGGGAAGATTAAAGACACACCGGGATGTGAGAGAGCCCTGTAGGTATATAGGAGACTAATGTTCCAGTCGGAGGGAATAGTTAATGAATGCAAAGGCTCTGAGCTGGACAGTTGGAGGAGCTGAGGACCGAGCAGTGAGGTGGAGGCAGTTGACATATGGCCTCGAAGTCTTGAAGAAGGATCTTGGCAATGCGGGAAGGAAGGCAGAAGTCAGGCGAGGGGCGGTGGCAAAGCTGCCGCAGGCTTTCTTCCTTGAGACCCCTTGCAAGACTCCCCTGCCTTCCTTCGCAGTTCCCGCTGGGCTTCGCAGGATGCCATCCTGGCCATGCGGCTCCGCAGCCTGAAGAGCAGACTCGTAGCGCCCCAGGCTTGCTCCTCTCCTGAGGGAGGGCCGGGAGCCCAGGTTCAACACGAGCCCCGCTCAGGGTCCCTCACGCACGTTCAAGAAAGGGACCTTTCTGCACCGCAGGTCCCCTTTCCGGAAGCCAGAGGGTCCCGAGGCCAGCCCCGCCCCCCGCCGGCCGGCGCCCCTCGCCCGGGCCCCAGCCCACCTCTGCCCCGCCCCGCCCGGGCGCTGCCTCTCTCCCCGCCTCGCGAGACCAAGAGCTCGCAAGGTGCCTCCATCCGCCAGCCGGACTCTCTCGGCGCCCATCCCTTACCCAGAAAGAGACGATTCTGACAGCGGCCCTCCAGTGGGGCCGAGGGGGGTATTTGGGTTTTGTCCTGGAGCCCACCTGGACCTCGATGGCAGTGCTACCCCGAGGAGAAGGAGAAATGGAATATATGGTGGACTTTCCCGACGACCAGACCCTGCAGGATTCGGGCTTTCCTTTCAGTTTTCCTCCAACACCCTCCCAGGCCCGGAGGGGATGCCCGCAGGCCACAATGGCCGCGGAAGGACAATCCTGAGCCGAGCAAGGGGTTGCAGCACCTCTGGGGCGACTTCAGGTGTAGCTTGGGGTGGAGCGGCGCCTTTCCCGTTCGGCGCTATCTGGCGTTGACCCATCCTCGCCTGCTTGTCTTGGGGACACCGCCTCTCCGGGAGGAGTCGGCGGACTGACTCTCAGTCAGCAAAGGGAGCCCTGCCTCTTCCGGCAGGATGACGTCCTGCTGCCCCTGGAAGGTCAAACAACCAGCCGCGCTCCTCCCACAGATGTCTGGCTGTGCCTGCGCCGGCTGGGCCATCCAGCGGCTTCCTTCTCACCCAGGGGACTTTCTCTCCAGCCTCACGGAGGTGGGAAGCCTGTTAGAGGCCCCCACTTGCTTTTGGGATGAGACTCCGAAGCCGGCCGACGCCCTGTTGGCAGGATCTTTCCTGGCTGGGCCCGGTGCTGCTGGCTGCAGTTAAGCGGGGTCTCATCACTTCTCGCCCAGCCCCGCCGCCCCCTCTCTCCCACGCCTGGGTCCTCACGGGCACACTTTATTCCACACAAGGTAAGAATCCCAAGGAGAAATTGGAGAGGCTTTTCTAAGAAAGTCTCACCATTTCTTTTCGGGAAGGAGTGATACAGTTGGAAAGAGCCCCGGAGGCTTCCCTGCCAGAGGTCCAGGGCCTTTTCTGGAGCACACGCCTCTGTCGCCTGCCAGCATTCAGGAGCTTGGCGGGGTTGGGGCCAGGTTGTCCCCTGAATGCCTAGGTGAGGGCTACTGTGGGTGGCAGGTGAGGGGCTGAGGAAAAGGAGTGTGGCCAGGACCACAGGGGCTGCTGACTACCAGCTAAAGCTCTGGGCAGGTGGCTTTCCCACTGTACGATAACCAAAATCTTCACTGTGGCTCTGCAGAATCTGTGTGACTGGCTCTGGCATGCCCCGTACTCTGTTTTGTGGCTACAGTGGCCCTCCCCTGCTCCTCCAACTTACCAGTTCTCTCCCACACAAAACACACATTGTAATGTGTAGAAGCATACCATATCCCTTACTCCTTGCCTTCTTAGTTAAATCTAAGCTTCCTTGGAGTCTCAGCCTAGGTTGCTTACTTCCTCAGGGAAGGCTCTGTGACCCTCAAGTCTAGGTCACATTCCTTTATTTCATGTTCTCATAGGTGGTGTATGGTCCTTTGCTCAATGTGTAGTTATTTCAGTCCCTCAGGGCTGTCATGTATGAAGGCCCTGAGCACAGGGACTGGTCTGTTTCTGGTCAGTCCTGCATGCTCAGCAGCCAGTAGAGGAAGATTCCTCTACTGGCATGTGGAAGATTCTATTTTGGGTGGCCAGACTCACAGGTTGAATAGTAAAGGGCATGTAGTTACAGGAAGGGCTTTCAAGGTCGAGCAGTCAGCATGCATGCAGAGGTTAGGAAGGGAGGCCTTGAGAGGGATGGTGAGAGAGTGTGAAACCCCACATGGGCAAGGAGCCCTAGTCGGGAAGGCATTTGCTGCTAAGGAAACTGGATTTTGTCCTGAGGCCTAGGGCAGTCTCTTTAGGATTCAGATCTCATCACTCTCTTGCCTAGACTTTTTTTTTTTTTTTTTTAGCAAAAGCTTTTTGCTACCTGCCAAAGGCATGTGTTGTCAAGGTGGAGGCTACATTGGAGGTGTAAAATTAGAAACAAGAAGCGTGAAGAAACTACTTCAGTAATCTAGGGAAAAAGTGAGAAAAGCCAAGGGCTGAGGGCGTGGACAGGATGGGCCCTAGGAGGGCTATAAGATGGCCATAAGGGAGGGAGGGGATAAGTACTTAATAAAGGCTTTAGGATTAAATGGATTCAACATCTCTTGCAATCCTTGTCTCATCCCTACCCTACCTTCCTTCACTCCATTGTCTAGATTTGAGGCCTAAAGAATTTTTTTTTTTTTTTTTTTTTGTCTTTGGAGACAGCACTGACCTGCAGAGGCCTAAAGAATTAAGCACAAAAAGGTTGGAGACCAGGAAACATGGGAGTACAATTATAGGTGCTGTTCCACTCCTGGTGAGAGGTGGGTTGTGGCACTGTGATATTAAATCAATTCCTGGAACAGATCTTACATGGAGAACATGTGAGTTTTTTAAAATATCTCCTGATAAAGATTCAATGTCCATCTTATGCAGGAATCAGGTCTAATAGCAACCCCAGAAAGCAGATCCTAAGGTATCCTGTTGGGTCTTCCTTGGGATATGGACTGTGGCATGGACCTGGGTGCTTCAGCAGGTGTGCAGTCAGAGGCTGTGGAAATGGGGATGGTCCAGGCAGGGCTATAAGAAATACTGGGAGAAGGCAAGCTTCTGGCCTTCCTGTTAAGGATTTAAAGCATTAAGTGGTAGAGAGAAACAAAAGACCCAATTCACTTTCTCAGCTTTCTATTGGGAAGAGAATTTCGTATGAACTAGGGTGGGAAAATATGCCAGAATGGAACCTTGAGGCTGGCTAGCTTTTGAAAGTATAAGGGATGGAGAGGAGCAGTCCTTTCTGATCACACTTAGGTTAAATAACCAGGGCCTGCTGAGAAATCTCATCCTTTGCTGCAGAGGGAGAGGGGAATCTATGTGCCTAGGAAACAGAGAAAAAGGGACGTGAACTCCAGCGATCCTCTTAGAGGCCACCTGCATCCCCCTTTATCTTTGTGGGGCCCTGCTTGGTTACAGCTGGAATTGTCAACCAAAGGTCTCTAAGTTTGCATTCTAGTCCTTTAAGATGAAGGAAAAAAGCTAGGAAGGCCTAAACACAAACTTCAGCAGAGGAAATAGCTATGCAGGGATGAGCCTCCTTTTTCTTAATGGCTATTTCTAATTCAAATCCCTGATATAGGCCAGCGTGGTGGCTCAGGCTTGTAATCCTAGCACTCCTAGCACTCCAGGAGGCCAAAGTAGGAGGATCGCTTGAGCTCAACAGTTTGAGACCAGCCTGAGCAAGAGTGAGACCCTGTCTCTACTAAAAATAGAAAAATTCCACATCTGTAGTCCCACCTACTCGGAGGCTGAGTCAGAAGGATAGCTTGAGTCCAGGAGTTTGAGGTTGCTGTGAGCTATGATAATGCCACAGCACTCTAGCCAGGCGTTTTCCCCCTTCTTTGGGATGGGGGTGGGGGGATAGGGAAACAAGTAATAACTTAGGGCCATTTCCTTCCTTCTTTGCAGGTATCCTAATAACAGGAATCTTGTTGACTCTCCTACACTTATATACAGAGATGAGCTCATTTACCCACACCCAGGATTCTCATAGTACCACTGAGGGCTCTTGGTTTGTGTGCTGACACCAATTAAATTTATGACCACCTTTAGCTGTCATGCCCCTCCTCTTCAGCCCTGTTTCTGCCAGATCCTCTCTTCTCATTAACTCTGCCAGCACAAACTGCTTTCCCTTTTAAGACTCCAAGATCTCCTCGCCACCCTCTATCAGGATCCGCTGTGAAAGGAGAAAGACTGAACCTACTTACCTGCTTTAATACTAGGTTTGCCCCACATCCCGTTTTTAGTCAGGCAGCAAGTAAAACCTTTTTTTTATATTTAAATCCCTCCTATTTTGAGACTCCAGCCCCAGCTCTGTTTTGATAGGAGGAGGTAATACAGTTGATATTTTTTAAACAGTCTTCCCCTGTCATATCTCCCACATGTGATACACCTGGATCAGAAGTGTCAACTGGCTCAAGATTGTTTTGGTCAGATTTTAAAAATAAAATTTTCTTTTTTTATGTCTAAAAATATCAACTTCCAGCCTAACTTTCCTGACTGGAAAAAGAAAGTTGTCTCATTTCTCTATTTTTATCTTCCCCTTTAGACTTCCTACTCCTGAGGGTCCTAGGAAGAACCAGAATTCAACCTACCTTCTTTGTATAGAAATGTACTGTTCAATATGATTTGATATGGCTACTTAAAATTAATTAAAATTAAATACAACTAAGAATTCAGTTCCTGAGTTGCACTAGCCACATTTCAAGAGCTCAATAGCCATGGAGCTAGTGGTTCCTACTGCACTGGACAGTACACATACAGAGAACACTTCCATTTTTGCACAGCGTTCTATTAGATTTGACATATAGAGCTAGTGTCCCTGTCTCCCCTTCTTGTAACCCCATTTTACCAGCCAATAAATATTTGTATTAACTTCACTGTTACAGGATAACATTTCAGGGGGAGGGGGTCAGGGGTAGAGAGTGGAAAACAGCATAGAATCTATAGGTCCTATAGAGGTTTCAGGAAGCACAGCATAAAGGCCAAGGGTTGATACTCAATAGCAGAAGCCTTAGGTTTTAAGAATTTGCTTTAGGGACTGACGATGTATGTATCAGTCCAGGGCCACCCCTGGAGTGGTCTTGTATATTAGTTCTGAACAATACTAAACAAAACACGACTTCCCCAGGGCCCTGCTGAAACTGAGGAGTAGCTCAAGTGACTGTATTTTATTACTCATCATTTCTAGATCTTGATTTTATATACTGCTTTATCTGTCATGGTCCTTGTTCTCCCAAATGGAAGTGATATCGGCAATTCTAATGTTTAAAAAAGGTTTATTGACCCTGCCACATCCACTCCAAGAGTTAGGAGAAGTGGGTATCATATCCATTAATCCACTAATGCTTGGGCTACTTTTAGAGGTTCCAGCTACATGAGCCTATTCTTCCACTGAACACTTTCATTAATGACCACTCGGGGAAAGTGGTCATATCCACATTACCAGCCTCACTTAGGCCCTGTATCCAGGCACTGGCTGTGAGGAGTAAACAGTGCAAGCACTGGCGATGGGGCCCAGGTGAGGCTGGTAATGTGGATATGACCACTTTCCTTCAGTCTAGACCAGGGCCTCAACTGGGGATGCTTTTGCAGTGTCCCCTCATAGGACACTTGGCAATGTCTAGACGTTTGTGATTGTTACAAGTAGTGGAAGGGTGCTACCTGTATGTGGTGGGTAGAGTCCAGGGATGCTGCTAAGCATCCTACAATGCATAGAACAGCCCCCATGACAAAGAATTATCTCACTTAAAATGTTAATAATTCTGAGGTTCAGAAATCCTGGTCCAGCTCACAACATGGGATCAGGTCTTCATGTCAAGAACTAGTCGTGGGGTCCAGATTCAGTAGGATAGTAAGTAAGGCTAGCAAGGGTCTGATAAGTTGGGAAGGAAAAAAATATGGAGTCACTGGAACAGTGGGCTTCCTAAAGCTGAAGGGCAAGTATAATAGCAGTATGTTTAAGTGTACTAGAAGGCTAAAAGGTATGGTCATAGTTCAACTGCAGTTGAAGATTTCACATATGTAGCAAGTCCGTGTAAAGATGAGGTCCACAACACATCCAAAGTAGTAGAGGAACAAGTTTAAACAGTCTGACTTGTGATATAGCAGTCAACAGCTGAACCTAGTAGGGAAGACATTCAATAAACAGGTGAGCATCTGGTGCAAATGGATATACCAGTTTTTCTCAACATTTCTGTAACTCACACCCCTACTTTTCATATGCCTAAAACTCTCACATTTTCCCTCCTTCAGTGTTATCTTAAATTTCAAAATTAACTATCATGACTAAAATTAATCAAAGCAATGGTAATTTTAGAAGGAAAAAATTTATTCAGATGATAGGATAACCATGTCACTGTTAAGCCTGAACTTTTCTTTCCTGGGTGGTGTAGAAGATGCAAAAAAACACAAGCTGTTTTCAACAACACTCTGTACTCTTGCACTGTTTTCTCCCCACAGTTAGATATAACCAAAAAGAAAAAAAGCTTTTTAAGATGTATGGAGAAAATGGAATAACAAATGGAATAAAGGCTTCCAATCTGTTTAGACATTTTACACCTGTTTCTCTAGAGTATTTATCTGGAAGATTCTAGCCAAAATAATCAGACTTTGAGTTTCACAAATTCCTCTTGAATCTCTTCAGTGAGGACTGAACATTGGTGTGAAATACATTCCTCCCAAAAGCTACCACAGGTAGGTTTTAGGAACAAGGTCAGGAACATATCATCTGAAATAATTCTGAAAATTTCACTTTTTTCCTTGAAATAACATTCATGAATCTGGTCCTCAAAAGATTGGCCAAGAAAATTAGACATTTTTAGCATGAGTTTGCTTATATATACATATGCTTTATTTTTATGGTTATATTTTTGGCAAGTTTTGAAGTATCTCATAATGTATTTTAAGCTCAATGTGTTTTTTTTTTTTTTTTTTTTGAGACAGAGTCTCACTTTGTTGCCCGGGCTAGAGTGAGTGCCGTGGCGTCAGTCTAGCTCACAGCAACCTCAAACTCCTGGGCTTAAGCGATCCTACTGCCTCAGCCTCCCGAGTAGCTGGGACTACAGGCATGCACCACCATGCCCGGCTAATTTTTTGTATATATATATTTTAGTTGTCCATATAATTTCTTTCTATTTTTAGTAGAGACGGGGTCTCGCTCTTGCTCAGGCTGGTCTCGAACTCCTGACCTCGAGCGATCCACCCGCCTCGGCCTCCCAGAGTGCTAGGATTACAGGTGTGAGCCACCACGCCCGGCCAAGCTCAATGTGTTAAAACTCTGCTGAAATTTTTAATTTCTTTGAAATTTTAAAGTATAGATTCTCTTTCATTGTTCCAACATTGGGGTTGTTCTGTCCATAAATTCAGCTGAATACGGTTCTCTTTGACAATCAAGAAACTTTTAGGATGTAACAGAAAACACTGAATGGTATTCACATCTTCAAAAAGCAAGACAAACTAGGACAGAATGTACTGTTTCTCATAATGGTCTGTGCTGACAGCAAGGCTGAAGATTTCCAGTAGATTATGGGGAATCGATGGAAGTTGATACTCGGTGGTGACTGCTTCAGTACATCTTGAATGCAATTTATCTTTAATTTTTGCCCAGAAAACGGATCTAAAACATGGAATTGCTGTAGTGCCATCAACATATACTCCTATAAAATTTTCTCCAACTCAGTTCATTTGATACAGCTTCAAAAATAGTCTTTAGTGGTCAAGTACTAGGCTCATGAAAAGAGCACATCCAGTTTTGAAAGTCCTCTTTTGAACATAAGCAAAGCAGTTTTCTTCATCAGGAGATTCATCTCAACTAGTACCAATGAAGGGTGAGCTGATGTTTCTTAAAAGCTGAAGTTTGATATACTCAGTCATTAATTCAGAGTTCAGACTGCAGAAGCAGATGAAGAAATTCTGGAATTCCTTAATTTCCTCTCAAAGTTGTGGCAACACTCAGAATGCAAGGTTTCACAAGTTTCTCCATTTTTTTCTCCTTTGTAATTAAAAGGGCTATGTAATATTAAGCTTTCATGTCCTTTGAAGAGTCCTGTTAATATTCTAATACTGTCCACTCTTAAAACTGCAGAGAACTGTGCTTTGCAGAACACTCCACTGTTTTTAGTGGCATGAATTTTACAGTGTTTGACAGTGTCACCGCCCAACATTTTCAGATAACACAACTGAAGAAGTCAACCCTATCTTCTGCATCATAACATGAATATATACTTGATAAAAGCCTCAAAAAAAAATGTTTGGCTGCCATTTTTAGCAACCTCAAAGGAGAAAACAGAAAAACAAGGAGTACTGATAATGGAAGCATCTGGTCCCTCTTGCAGAGGGATGAATGATTTTATTGGCGGCAGGTGGGTGGCAGGGCAATCCAGGGATCCAGTTATGCCTGAGCCCCAATAAGTGAAATCTTTGTTCATTTTCTTTTTATACACCCGTCTGCCACCTAAAACCTGACACCATTTAGTGGTGCCCTAAATAGTAGTTATTAAATCTAAATGATCTTACTTTCATAATCCTCTGACTCTAGCTTGCAGAGTCAAGTCGAACTCTAACTCATGGGATGGGCAAAATGGAAGATGTAAATAAACTTTTCAGGGCTAAAAAGCCTCTTCTTACACAAAATCAAGTTTTAAAAGAACACTGACCTCAAAACAATGTAATTGTCCTGGATATGTGATAGAAATAGTTGTATAAATAGAACCATATCCACAATGACCATCTCCTGTGGCTACCCAACCTTTCATACCTTTCATACACCTCATTGATTACAGGTCTTGCTCTGAATGCTTTCTTGCTCTATCTTCTTTGTATTCCCACCAGTCAAGGAGTTCTTTCCAACTTTATTTCCTATATTATGAAAAATTAAGTATTTTTTTCTTTTCAACATTACAACACTAAGTATGATTTTATAAACTATAATTCTCCCACACCCTGTAATGCTGATATGATTTGTTGGGGGAAGGGGAGAGAATGTCTTTCTCTCCTCTTCCTGAACATCACTGACCTATTCCTTAAATCTATTAGTTACAACCTCCTCACTCAATGCTCCTAGAACTAAAAAACTTGATTACCTCCACAATAGATAAAAAATGTGTGCTGAGTTAGTCGTTAGCAAGAGAGAATTCACTGCAGCCAGAATCATGTGATGAATAATGTATACTAAAAGATATTAAATACATCATTATACAAAAATAGTTCCTTGTAATGTTAACTATTATGAGTTTTGTTTAGTGAAATTCTAAATCATGCTATTATAACTTGCATGTTTACCAATGAAAGGAAGTGGCAAACTATGGAACCACGTAAAGAATAAGAGAATTTTAGCTGGGTGTGGTGGTGCATGCCTGTAGTCCCAGCTACTCGGGAGGCTGAGGTAGGAGGATTGCTTGAGCCCTGGAGTTTGAGGTTGCTGTGAGTTAGGCTGACACCACAGCACTCTAGCCTGGGCAACAAAGTGAGACTCTGTCTCAAAAATAAATAAATAAATAAAAAATAAGAATAAGAGGCCAGACGTGGTGGCTCACGCCTGTAATCCTAGCACTCTGGGAGGCCAAGGTGAGCGGATGGTTTGAGCTCAGGAGTTCGAGACCAGCCTGAGCAAGAGCAAGACCCCATCTACTAAAAATAGAAAGAAATTATATGGACAACTAAAAAAAATATGTATATATATGTATAAAAAGTTAGCTGGTGCGCCAGCTGGTGCGCCACCATGCCTGTAGTCCCAGCTACTCGGGAGGCTGAGGCAGTAGGATCGCTTGAGCTCAGGAGTTTGAGGTTGCTGTGAGCTAGGCTGACAACACGGCACTCTAGGCAACAGAGTGAGACTCTGCCTCAAAAAAAAAAAAAAAAAAAAAAAAGAATCAGAGAATTACTATTAGCTTACACCTAACTTACATAAAATACAAATTATTACCTCTTCAATATAATTCCCATATTTGGCAACACCATTACCTAAGTTTTAGTATATGTTTGTAAATAAAAGTATACTTTTAAATATTCTATATTTCAGAAAGGAATTATTCCAATTTATTTGACTTGGTTTTACTGTTTTTTTTATACTTACTGATTGCTTTATAAGTAATTTCTAAGATTTAAAATGAATGTTATCTGGCTTCCCCAGCTGAAAAGACCATCTCTTTTCTGTCTAAATCGTCTTTCATTTAAACTTTCAGTTTCAGAATCCTTTCCAGAAAATTCTAGCAGAGGAATGGAAGTTTATCTCTTTTCCTCAGCTTCACTGTACTGAAGCCCAGAAGCATAGGACATAGTTTCTTCCGTGGGCAAACTTAGTTATTACCCTGGGTAAAAACATGGTGCTAGGGTTAGTGTTTAAGGTCAGATTGGTATGATAGAGGTAGCAGTGATTTATAGTTAGATTTGTGTCTTAACTGTGCATTTACCAATATTTACATAAAATGGGGGATGATAGACTATCTAATATATGATGCCTGCAGGACAATGTTCTGTGTTTGTGTTTTAACTGCAACCCAGAGTAAGCAATATTTTTTTTTCCTTTTTTCACCCCCTGCACCAATATATTTTGCTTTGAGATTAACTATACACACATGTATATATATAACTTTAAAGTTTCATAAAACAATACTCACCCTTACTATGCTCCATTTGCCCTGATATTTTCTCTTATTTCATTTTAAAATAATGCTAGCATGACCCATTTATTTTAAGACCCACTAATCAGTCAGAAACCATAGCTTGAAAACCACTGCTATAGGAGAACATGAGGCAATACATTTTATAAACTATAAAGCACTACTGAGATGTGAGCAGCTGCTACTGAATATCCGGGTTAAGACTTTTATGGGCCTGAAGACTACCTCTCCTTCCTTGGGCACTGCTAGGGGTCAAATCCACCTAGACTTTTGGTAAGCAAGTCTGTATTCATGCTCACTGTCATTGAGACAATTCTCTAATGCTTATAAGATCAGGTCTAGAAAGCAAGGCATTAACCTCAGTTTAGTGCTTCATGGTTTATAAAATATATGATCTTTAACGCACATGACCTCTTTTAATTCTAACAATCCTGGGAAAAAGTGAAGTTCAAAGGGGTTGAGACCTGCCCAAAATTATACAGTAAGTGGCAGAGCCAGGTCATCTGATCCTAAATCCCTCGCTCCTCCCACTGTGGTAAAATACCAGGAAAGGAAAGTGATCAGAACATGACATTCAATCTGATTGATCAAAAATGTTTATCCTCTGCATTTCCCTAGAGGGACAATGGACCCTACTGAAGGTGGAGAAACAACCTCAGACTTTCGGAGGTGGGTGTGGCCAGTTGCTACCATTAGTTCAGGTCACTCCTGGCATTTCTGTCTACCAATACCTGTCATCTGTTTGAAACTGCTTGTGCTCTGAGATCCCAAATGTCTATTATCTGCAAGTACTATGGCTTTCCACTCTGATCCGTAACTGTCCCAAAGATTTGGTCAAAGACTCAAGGCTCACATTAGAGAGAAATTAAGTACTAGGTATCTGTTACCTATCCCCCTTGTACTTAGGTAGATTGACAGTATTAACAATAGTGGTCTGCTTCCAGTGACCCTCAAATGTTTGTTTAGCTTCCTCTGGGGAAGCCAATCTGCCCTCTCTCTCTTCACCAAGCTCCCTCTCCCCCTGCAAATTAAGTTCAACTAGCAAGTACCTGAGGGGTGGGAAAGGGATTTCTTGTTACTTCTTCACTCCCTTCAACTCTCCCATACTCCCTCCTTATTCCTCTCACCTTGTACTCCTGCATCACCTCCTCCAAGGGCACCACGCTGTGCTGTTTGTGGCTCCTGGATTCTCGGCACACCACACAGATGGCCTCTTTGTCAACCTCACAGAAGAGTTTCAGGGCTTCCTGGTGTTTGGAACAGATGCCCTGATCGTTCCCCCGGCTCCCTCGATAAGGAGTGGGGCACATCTGACGAATTATCTGGACCATGTTGGCCAGCTGTAGGTTGGGACGAAAGCTGCGACGTGTAAAGCTCTTTCGGCACTGGGGGCAGGTGAATTGCCGTGGAGGGGGCGGGGGAGGAGGTGGGTGGATGTCAGGATACACCTCTTCATCCTGTTCCTCATTGTAAGCTTCCAGTATCTCCTCCTCTTCTGGGTAGACATCAATTCTCAGGTCATATCTCAAACCTCCTAGGTAATAGTCCCGATCTTCCTCCTCTTCTTCCTCCTGGTCCCACCCATAATCCACATTGTCCCAATTCCTTGCACCATTGTAACCAACCCAGAATTCATCATCCTCTTGGTCCTGGAACAGCTCCTCGTCAGCAGTCCCCCGATACAACACCTCTCGAATGGAGTTGTCCCATCCACTGATGGCCCCCACGGCTCCCCCATCCTCCTCTTCCTCCTCCCATTCATCTTCCTCGTCCCGCTCTTCCTCATCCTTACCCCACAGCTGGGTCACACACCCTCGGCAGAAGTTGTGCCCGCAGCTGATGGACACGGGATCCTCGAAGTAATCCAGGCAGATGGCACACACCTCTTCCTCCTGAAGTGTCTGCATGGGGTTGGGAGTAGTGGCATAGCCAGCCATCTTAATGCGCTGCTGGCAGGTGTAGATGCGTCAGCTCGGAGCTGAGGAGCGGGGATGCGCCTGCAGGCCTGCCTCCAAGCTACACTGGTGACCAAGCTGTCCTCAACCTTGCTCTTCCTACTCAGGCCAGCAAAGAAGCCTTGATAGCCTCTCTCAGGACGCGATCGCCCCCGATCTAGACTCACAGCCGCCCTCTGAGGTCGGCAGGGATAGAACCAGGCTGCACTCCCTAGTTCCCTTCGAGACTCAGCGTGCAATCCCTGACACTGTCACGTTTCTCGCCAGCCTCAGAGTTTGCCCTACTCGGTGGCGTCCTCCTCGGGTGCTGCCGCTCCACACCCAGCAGGCGGCGATAGAAAATGACGTAGGCGCTCTATCCCACACTCGGTGGCCGGCTGGGCTGTCGGAGGACCACATCTCAATGGTGTTCCAGGAGACGCTCCCCCCGGGAGTCCCGGCCTCCCATTCAGCCGCACCTCAAAGGAGAGACTGACTAGTGGCAGTGGGCGGAGACAGAGAGAATCAACTTAAGCCACTGAGAGGCGTAAACGCTGCTCTAGCCAGCCAGACACGGAGGGTCACCAGCCGCTCAGGAGAGCCGGTACCCGAGAGCGGACCCAAAGGGTGGTGAGTAAAGCGGCAAAGCTCAGATGCTCTCGTGCACTTCCGGCCCTTCTAGCCGCAGGGCTTTGTGGTGGGGAGGACTCAGACACGCCAGCAGCGCGCCTCGGGGGCGTGGCCTGCAGGAAAGAGGCTGGGCCTGAGGTGTGGCGGGGTGGGGCTCGTGGTGGCGGGGAGTGGCGGTGATGTCAAAGGGTCTCGCGTGGGAACTTACGTGCTTCCAGCTTTCCTCCTCAAACCATTTCACTCCTTTTCTTGTCACCTGCAGAGCCTCGGCCTCCTAACCCTGACCTCTCTCGCGACCATAACTTCTATGTCCATCTCCGCTGTCCTGAGACCTTCCTCAGACACCTCAAATTCACCATGCCTTACACCTACTTCTGCAGCTTTTTGCCTCCCTCCTTCCATTTACCTTTCACTCATCTATACATCCATAACTCATCCCCCTACTCAGCTAACCTTCCTTCCTTCCGCCTTATCTCTCTCCCTCCTCTCTCTCTCTTTCTAAGAGGCAGGGTCTTGCTGTGTCCTTCTGCCTCAGCCTCCCCAGTAGTTGGAACTACAGGCCCCCTGCCACTGCGCCTGGCTAACCCATTCATTTTTAATCCATCCATCATATGCATGTATAACCCATCCATTTATCCGTCCACTTGCATTTGTCCACGTGTACAGACACAACGAGTAAGACATGATTAGTCCCTTCAAAGAACACAGTTACAGGCACGTGCTCATCCTTCATATAAGGTGGGTTTTTTTCTTTATGTATTTGTCCCTCCGTAAGAAGTACATTGCACAGACTTGCACATATATAACACAGACAAAATTTCTGGAAACTGTTCTTTCCCTTAAGACACCCTGGTGTTTTCTATCTTATTTCAGTAAATGCTGTTTAAGACCCATTGGATCAAACCCCTTATATGTAATGGAAAAAAAAAAAAAGACCCATTGGAGTGATTACACCCCTCACTAATTGGTCACTGGTTTGAGGAATACCACCTGCCCTAATGGAAACTTCAGCACACCCTGGAGCCCTTCCTTTCCCTCTCTGGACCTGAGAGAAACTGTAAGTTTCACAGCACAAGGATAGTATACATTCTGCTCAACACTGTACAAAAAGTTCCTTTATCATAGTGCTGAGCACATAGTGAACACTCCCTACATATCTGCTGAATAAATAAGTGAATGAACAAACCCAGCAAATTCCAACAATCAAGTTCTGCTGATTTGTTTCTTTTCAAATCTACCCCCTTCTCTCCATCCTTATTCCTGCCATTCTAGATTTCACCTCCTCAGCTTCAGACTGAACAAAAGGAAAAAAGTTTCCAAGCCCTCTCATTTCAGTCCATCCTGCAGCTGGCAGAACCATCCACCTGAAATGAAAGTCTGACCCCTTCATAGCCTTCAGCAAAATTCTTTCAGTGGCTCTCAATTATTTCCCCAGCTTTACCTAGAAGAACCCTGGAGTCTGTAGGCATAGGGAGTTGAATTCTGGGTCTTCTACTCTGCTTCAATCAGAACAGACCTATCTTCATCTGCTTTGTAAACATGGGCTTCTTTGTTAGATATTGTTTAATCAAAAGGACTCAAAGTTTTAGAAACATTTGAAAACCATAGGTCTGTAGTCCCCTTCTTATGATAGGCATTGTCATCTGTGTCAGTTAAGTTCTCTAGGAATTAGATGCTGAGATGGCATTAGGAATGCAAGTGGTATATTGGGGGGGGGGGTTATGTGTATGAAAGCACGGGGGAAGGAAGCAGGATTGGGTAAGGGGGCCTCAAGCCATGATGCAGGTTTGTCTCAGCCACCCTAGTGCAGAATTCTGGAGCCAGGAATGCCTGTCAAGGTGAAACCACCCTTTACAAATTAATAAAGAGGTGCAAGGTGAGAACTGTGGTAGGGGCCTAAAACTCTGCAAAAGCACAGGCATAGCTAAAAAATAATGATAATAACGAGCTACTGTCCCCTTGTTAGTTTTCCTATAATTGTTACTCAGGAGTCACATTGCTGATGAGGATAAAGGTTCTTAACTTAGATAACATCACCCTTGTGAAACCTAAGGCTAGTTTTTGAGATATCTTCCAGGCCCTGCATTCCAGGTGGAACAGATGACCCACCCAGACCAGTGGACTGTGCTGAGAAACTGACTCAACTAGTACTGCGACCCCCACCCAAGAACTGACTCAGCAAAGGAGATGATCTCTACGGAACCTGAACCCAGCCAATTAGCAGAACCAATTGCCTAGCCTTTTACCCACCAAACTGTGTTTAAAAACCCTTTCTCCCAAATTTTCAGGGAGATAGATTTGAGAAATCCCTCCCATCTCCTCACATGGAGCCTGCAATATTAAACCCTTTCTCTGCTGTAACACCTGCTGTCTCAGGGTATTGGCTTCCTCTTGAGCAGCGGGCAGTGCACCTGGTTGAGCGGTAACAGAGGAATGCCCTACTGGACAGAAATAGCCAAACCCAGTACCACCGTCATGCTTAGTCTTTGGCTGGGAGCTGCCTGGGGAGAGTCTGGCCTCAGCTCAGACACTGTGGCAGATCCTGAAGGCCCTGAGCTAGAGCCTGTCAGCTCGTCTCAGCCTTCTGATATGAATGGCAACTTTTTGCAGGATGATCAGAGCAGCTCACCCCATGACCACCATCCAGGACCTGGCCCCCACTCTCTCTTTAGTCTTACTTTTGTCACTTGTAACACTCTGGTAACACTCCTCTGTGGTTTGCACACACTCATACCGAGATGTTGCTTCTGTCTTTGGGCACATTGTTCTCTGCCTAGAAGTCACTTGTCTTAGTGCTTCACCTGGATTTAATACCTAATTATCCTTTAGCTCTCTGTCTAGACTCAAGCCCCTGAAGGAGACTGTTCCCAAGGCTGGTGCCAGTCTGTGTTGGATCCCAACTTTGTCACTTACTCTTTATGACCTTAGATTAGTTTCTTAACGTCTCTGTGCTGCAGTCTTCTTATCTGCCAAGTGACTATTGTCAACAGAAAAGAAACTAAACTGTAAAATAATTTAAAGAGGCTTATTCTGAGCTGAATACGTGTAACCACAGTCCAGAGAGCCAGGCCCAAGAAGCCTTGAGCAAGTGGTCTCACAGTGGTTGGGTTACAGTTTGGTTTCATACATTTCAGGGAGACAGGGGTTACAGGTAAAGTCCTAAATCAATACATGGGAGGCATACATTGGTCTGACCCCAAAACGCAGGGCATCTCAAAGCAGGGGATTACAGGTTATAGGTGGGTTTAAAGATGCTTTGATTTGCAATTGGTTAAAGAAATGAAGCTTTATCTAAAGGCTAGGAATGTTTGAAGTTAAGATAAGGAAGTCTGTTAACTAGGGAGAAGCCACCGAACATGTATTGGACATATACCAAGACTCAAGAGATCTGTTAAGTAAATTGACCCGCAAGTATGGTTATCCTTTGTCTCAGATGGCCTTAGGCTTGTTAATGATTTTGTATTTTATTGTTACAACAAATAACTCCAAAAGGGATGGGGCATAACTAAGCATGTCTGAGCTCCCTTCTCCTCATGGCCAGCAACTCAGATTTAAGGGTTTGGTTTTTTTGCGGGGAGGTCCCCTTGGCCAAGAGGGGGTCTATTCAGGTAGCTGAGGGGCTTAAGATTTTATCTTAGGCCGGGCGCGGTGGCTCACGCCTGTAATCCTAGCACTCTGGGAGGCCGAGGTGGGTGGATCGCTCAAGGTCAGGAGTTCGAGACCAGCCTGAGCAAGAGTGAGACCCTGTCTCTACTAAAAAAAAATAGAAAGAAATTATCTGGCCAACTAAAATATATATAGAAAAAATTAGCCGGGCATGGTGGCGCATGCCTGTAGTCCCAGCTACTCGGGAGGCTGAGGCGGTAGGATCGCTTAAGCCCAAGAGTTTGAGGTTGCTGTGAGCTAGGCTGATGCCACGGCACTCACTCTAGCCCTGGCAACAAAGTGAGACTCTGCCTCAAAAAAAAAAAAAAAAAAAGATTTTATCTTAGTTCCCAAGATGGTCATAGCACATATTCCATGCACTGTGGTGAAGTTGCATTAATAGATACCTGTAAAGTGATTGTAGCACCATCTTCCTTTCCTGTAATAGATGAGCCTTAGGAGAAACTCTCCCATCTCTTATTCTCTCCCACTGAGAATAGAGTCAGATGACTGGACCGGACCTGCGCCAAGGTACAAGGGGTCCCTGGCGCACACACACTGTCCCAGAGGTGCTGGGAGAACTGTAGCAGTGGGGTGCATTTCGGGCTGGGGTTCAGCAGTGGTTGGCTGCCAGTGTGTTTTTCTCAGGACTCTGATTCCAGAGAATTTATCTGTGGAAACTTATCTCAGCCATTTTATGCTGCAGAAGCCCACACAAGAGTTCACCTGCAGATGATGTGATCCAGTCTATGAGGAGGCAAGCCCTTGCCACACAGACCCTGGGGGCCATTTGTCAGAGGTGCCAGAGAGGTGGTCTGGCATGGGCTCGGTCACACAGGGGTTGGCAGACTACAGCCAAGGGCCAAATCTGGCCCTCACCTTCCATCTGAAAGGCCTAAGAGCTAAGAATGGTTTTTAAATCCTAAAAGGGTTATTTAAAAAGAAAAAGAATTATTAAAAATAAAAATATATGTGTTTTAAAAGTGTATATTTTGATGCGTTTTGCCAAATGTACACACAACAGTCCAGATAATGAATATATTGATCATTCCCAAAAGTTTCTTCTTGACCCTTTGTAACTCCCGTCTGCCCCTCCATACCGTCCGGCACTCCCTCCCAAGCCACCAATGATCTGCTTTCTGTCACTATAGACTAATTTGCATTTTCTAGAATTTTTATATAAATGAAATCATATAGTAGGTACTCTTTTGTGGGGGGGGGTTCTCTCTTTTTTTACATTCTTTTAAAATCATCATAGCTCACTGCAACCTCAAACTCCTGGGCTCAAGTTATCATCCTGCCTCAGCCTCCAGAGTAGCTGGGGTTACATACAGGTGCTTACCACAATGCCTAATTTTTCTTTTTCTTTCTTTTTTGTTGTAGAGACGGCTCGCTCTTGCTCAGGCTGGTCTGGAACTACTGGCCTCGAGCAATCCTCCTGCCTCAGCCTCCCAGAGTGCTAGGATTACAGGCCTGAGGCACTGTGGCCTTGGGGCATGGGGGGAGGGGGTTCTTTCACTTAGTATAGTTATTTTGAGATTTATCCATGTTACATTTATCAAGAATTCATTCCTTTTTATTGATGAGCAATATTTTCTTGTTTGGATATAACAGAATTTGTTTATCCATACATCTGTTGATGATCATTTGGGTTGCTTCTAGTTTGGGACTATTACAAATACAGCTTGTGAACTAAAATAAAATCTTAAGGTTCCCCCAACCAGCTGACTGAATGGACCCCCTCTTGGCCAAGGGCATATCCTAAAACTAAATTGCCTGCCACGAGGAGGGAGGTCAGATATGCCTCATCATGCCTCCTCCCTTCTTGGGGACATCCTTTGTAACTCAATAACAGGCCTAAGGCTATGCAAGACAAACCTATAAGCCCTCAATTTACACAACAAATACATGTCAGGTGGTTCATCTCTGATAAACAGCTCCTAAGTTAAAACATTCCAAGCCTTTAGACAAAGCTTCATGTCTTTAACCAATCACAAGCCAAAGAATCTTTAAACCCACCTATAACCTGTAAGCCCCTCCTTTGAGATGGCCCAACCTTTCGGGCCAAACCACTATATGCCTTCCACATACTGACTTTCCCAGTAACCCATCTCCCTGAAATGTATAACACCAAACTGTAACCAAACCACAGCGAGTCCACTTGCTCAAGGCTTCTTGGGCCTGGCTCCGGGTCATGGTCCTCAAATTTGGCTCAAAATAAATCTCTTTAAAATTATTTTACAGAGTTTGGCTTCTTTTCCATCGACAAGCTTCTATGAACATTCACGTACAAAGTTTTGGATGGACCAATGATTTCATTCCTCCAGGGTCATATTTGGGAGTGGAAGAGCTGGCTCCTATTATAGTTGTTTTTGAACTGTCCAACTATTTTCCAAAGTGGTGGTGGTTAGGTTTGTTCAGGGTGGAAACCCGAGAAGTATGCATAGGACAGAATTCAGTTAATGGAAAACTTTGACTTGTGAAATAGTAGACGCAGGAGTCTGGAGAGTCTGGAGGTTGTAAGTCTAACTCTGGCCACATTGC
This sequence comes from Eulemur rufifrons, assembly GCF_041146395.1. Taxonomy (NCBI): domain Eukaryota; kingdom Metazoa; phylum Chordata; class Mammalia; order Primates; family Lemuridae; genus Eulemur; species Eulemur rufifrons. The sequence continues at coordinate 191,937,858 of NC_090989.1, read as the reverse complement.
CCGCAATGCCGGCATTCCTACCTTCCCCTCCCCCCGCATAAGGATGAAGCTACCCGCCTCCCCCATCTCTGCTGATGAGACCGACTCAGGGGTCCCAGAAATTGGTTATTTGAACATAATTTACTACAGCAGCTGTTCTAGCCCAGTTGCTCACTCCCCCCAGAGAAACCCAAAAACCCAAGGCTTTCCCCTCCCTCAGGGTGGAAGCTTTTTAGGCACCTACTGTGTGCGGGAGGTCACAAGAGAGTTATGTAGTCTCTAGAGTCAGCTCCTTCCCACCCAGCCACCAGTGAGATGTCCCACGTGTAGAAGCCCAGGGCCCAGCCTGTCAGCATGAGTTCTCCGCCATGGGCTGCGTGCCTTGTCATGTGCACTGAGGGAGGATCTGTGGAGAGAGGCAGAGGGAGGAAGGCTGGCAAGTGGCCATGCTGCCCATCCCCATGCTGTGCCCAGCCCCTCCGGCAGCTTCCACGGGAGGAAGACATGGAGGAGATGCGGACGAGGGTCTCCAGGAGAGGCACACATACATGTCAGAGGCTCCAGCCATCCCAAAGGGGCATTTTCCTAAGAATTCCCACAGGGGAAATTCCCACAGGGCCCAAGTGGAGCTGTTGGGTCCTCTACGGACACATCCACCCCCTTCTTCCCTGAGATCTAGGTTTTTTTCAGAGACTACATAACTCTCTTGTGACCTCCTGCACACAGTAGTTGCCCAATAAGTGGCTGTTAAATGAAAGCAAGGATGACAACACTTTCCTCACCTAGGACCAGGCTGGTTACGAGTGTGGGTTGGAGTCAGCTGTGTGACCTGAGGGAGGCCCTGTAACCCCTCTGTCTCTCAGAGCTTGAAGGGGTTAAATGTTGCTTCCTGTCAGGGCTGCTCTGAGGATTCCATGAGATAGTCCAGGTAAAGGGTGTAGAATGACTCCCGGTGCCGAGTGAGTTCACCACCCACTTATGTAACACACACTTGTATGTTGCTTCAGGGAGTTCAGAGAGGCAGGTGCTTTTATCAGCATCCCTGTTATATTGAGGAGGAAACTGAAGCACATAGAGGGCAAGTAACTTGCCCAAGGTCACACAGCCAGCAAGTCCTGGAGCTGTGATCTGGCTCTGGAGCGTCGGGCTCCAGTGCCTGAGCTCTGAACCACTACACTCTGCTCTTACAATCACATCTTCTCCTCCTGATGCCATTTGTCCTATCCTCGCTGCAAGGAATGTCTCCCCCACTGCCTCGGCCCATTCACATACACCCCTCCCTGACCACAGCTGCTAGCAAGATACTCACCCCCAGCACGCCCAAGTATCCATCTTCCCTGGCGACTCCCTGGCGACACCCCAGCGCCTGTGCCTTGGAGCTGAGATGCCTCCCATGTCTCCAGCCCTGCCGCTCAGGGTCTGCAGGAGTTCAGGATGAACCTGCAGTCTGGGGGGCATGTTTGGAACAAGGGGTGTGTGGGGGAGGGGCGTGAAAGGCCTCAGCTTCCCAGAAGCCTTGAGTGTCTGGGGGGCCTGGTCTGGTGAGGGATGTCATCCTCTCGGGCCTGGGGTCTATCTCCCTAGGAACAGAACTGCAGGGCATTAAAAGCCACAGGGACTTCCTGAGCCACCTAGTTTAACCCACGTGCTCTGCAGACGAAGACAATGAGGCCCTGAGTCTGCAATTCCTCACTCAACCACAGTGGGGAAGGACGCTACTTACTCCACCTCCCCTGGTGCAAGCCCCCTCTAGAGGAAACGAAATGGTGCTGATCTAACCAGAGTCTTTTGGGGGCCACAGCCTATCGTGTCTCCCAGGCCTCTGTCCAGTGGGATGGCTCTGGGGGGGTGGCAGTGTCGCCGGGGGCTGGGCCTTACCTGTGCAGGCTAGGCTCTGGCCTCCCAGCTCCAGGGACCTGTGCAGGGAGGCGAGGCGGAGGCCTCACGGTTAGGCCCTGTCGCACTCCACACGGCAGCGTTCCCTCAGCATGGCCGCCGTGCGGCTGACACCAGCTCAGTGTCTCCAGGTCCAGCGACAGGTGGTCGCGGCCGGCCGTCAAAGCCAAACTGCCAGAAACTGCTGCAGTTGCCGTCCTCCTGGATCTTGCAGACGAGCCTGCGAAGGGTGCTGTGTGCGCTCGCGGGCAGGAAGGCCCTGTGAGCCGGCCGCGGGCGGGGTCCCTAAGAGCTGGGGGGCGTCCACCACTCACCGGGCCTCCAAAGGTGGGGGCAGGGCACCAGCATCTGAAAAATGCTCCCCAGGTAATTCCCATGAGCAGCCAGGGATGGGAGGGGCCCTTCTGCACGCTCAGAGAATACCTGAGTTCATGATTATAAGACACACTGATTATTTGATATGCCACTAAGAAGAAGAAAACCCAGCTATTTATGGGTGGAAGATGCGTGGACTGAGACACGCTCCAATTTCAGAGATGTTAAAATGTGAAGCCTGGTGAGCTGGGTCACGCTTCTCCTGGAGGCCCCGGCTGGCTTAGAGGCTGGTTCAGACCGTCCCCTCTGCTCCTCCCCAGGCCTCTGTGCGCCACGCTTCACTGCCTTTGGTATTAGCAACAGCCTCTGCAGGGGCATGAACTCTCCCACCATATTAGCAACAGCCCCCGCAGGGGCATGAACTCTCCCACTGCAGGGATGAGGAAGCACCGGCGGACAGAAATGCTCCCCTTTCTCTCGCTGACACTGGGGTCCCTGGCAGAGTGGCGTTTGAGGGGTGGGCATGACCGAAGCGTTAGCGGGGGTGGAGAGAGAGGCAGGGAAAGCCTCCTTCAGTCTGCTGTGATCTGGAACCCCCGGTAGCCAAGTAAAAGGCATCAACCGCATCTCTCCGCCCCACCGCCTCCTATAGGAGTTTGTCGCACTGGCCCTTGGCTGGTCACTGGGGCCACAGCTGTTTTTGGAGGCCCCAGTGGCCCCCCGCTGGGGCCGTGGCGTGAGGGCCTGGGAGGGGCCGTGCACATGGAGTGTGTCCCATGCCTCTGCCAGGCGAGGACCCCAGCAAACAGGCACAGCTGCCTGGAGGGTCTGCGCAGGGGGTGACTTGGGGGGGGCTCCGGTTGTGGTAGCCCATCACCGTCCACATCTCCACCTGCTGCACTGTCTCCCTGGCCCTCCGCTTCTGGGTCTCCGTCTCCCAGTACTGGGCATCCACGGGCGCCATCCACGAGGTCTGAGGCTCTGGCCTGTCCAAGCAACCGTCATACTGGATGAAGGGCTGGTCGTCCACATGGCCCCCAGCCAGAAACTGGAGCAGACTGGAGCCTGGCTCCGACAGCACCAGGTAGTGGTAGTGGAGACAGTGGGTCCCTGCAGACACAGGCGTGGCCTCAGGCTCCCATGCACTAGCGGGGGCTGCACGGGAGGAGTCTGTGCGACCAGCTGGGCTTGGGGGCGAAACCTATCCATTGAGTATTCGCTATCAGTAAGATCAAGAACTGGGAATTTCAGTTAAAAAAAAAAAAAAGGGCAGGAGTGGGGAAGAGGGAGTAGGGAGTTAGTGTTTAACCAGACAGAGCCTTAGTTTGGGAAGATGAAAAATTCTGGAGATGGATGGTGGTGATGGATCATGGTGATTGTGCTTAATGCCATTGAACTATACACCTAAACATGGTTAAAGTGGTAAATTTTATGTTATGTATATTTAATCACAATTAAATAGTTTAAATAAATAATCAACCTGTAAGTCAATCAAACGTTGAGGCCAAAGACCATGCACACAGGCCCACGGCCTTCACTCCTACCAAGTTTCTCAGCCCCGCTCTGGGGCTTCCCCACGCTTTACACTCACCTCCAGTAAGTGTGAGCATCTGGTTTCCAGCTCACAATTAAAAAGGGTGTGATTAAAACAAAGCTGGTTGTTTTTGCAAGCTTACTTTATGTGGAATTTTATGTGCCCCAGAAATGCCTGGTAAAAAGGTCAGCATCCTTCTTAGCTTGAAGCATCGTTGCCAAGTTGGTGGCATCATCTCCATGACCCACTCCCTCCCGCTCCCACAGCAGACACTGCGAGTCGGTCTCTCTTCTCTTTAAGTTCAGATGCTGCCACAGGGCTCTGCATACCTGCAAAAGCTCCAGCTCATCGATTCAAACGATTCAACCTTGGTGCCGGAGATGAAATCTATTCAGCAGCCTGTCCCAAAGCACGCTATTAGCACAATGCTGTATGCTGAAAGATTCAGCACACTTTTCTCAGAGACAGCACAGGACTATTAACTGTGCTTCCCATGCTGCACATTAGCTCTCCTGCTCCTGCTCTCACCCACGGCAGCACCGCCTGCCCTAGGCGGGATGGAGGGAAAAGCAGCTTGTGTCCCTGCACCACTGCTGGGCCTCCTGGCAGTGGGGCATCTGTGCTTGCTGTGTTTCCTGTCCTGTCTCCCCTTCCAAGCTAAGGAAGGAGGGTGTGATAGGCTGAATAATGGCTTCCTCAAGATATCCCCGGGACCTGTGAATGTTACCTTATGTGGTAACAGGGATTTTGCAGGTGTGATTAAATTAAGGATCTTGAGAGGGAAAGACTATCCTGGACTGTCTTTTTTTTTTGAGACAGAGTCTCGCTTTGTTGCCCGGGCTAGAGTGAGTGCCATGGCGTCAGCCTAGCTCACAGCAACCTAACCTCAAACTCCTGGGCTTAAGCAATCCTTCTGCCCTCAGCCTCCTGAGTAGCTGGGACTACAGGCATGCACCACCATGCCCAGCTATATATTTTTCTATATATATTTTTAGTTGGCCAGATAATTTCTTTCTATTTTTAGTAGAGATGGGGTTCTCGCTCTTGCTCAAGCTGGTCTCGAACTCCTGAGCTCAAACAATCCGCCCGCCTTGGCCTCCCAGAATGCTAGGATTATAGGCGTGAGCCACCGCGCCCAGCCCATCCTGGCCTGTCTAGGTGGCCCCTAAATGTGACTTCATAAGAGGGAGGAGACCCTGAATATCCAAAGCAATCCTGAACAAAAAAGAGCAAAGCTGGAGGAATCATACTACCTGACTTCAAAATATATGACAAAGCCATACATACATACAATGTACATACATACATTCATCCTGGCATGAAAACGGATACATAGACCAATGGGGAAAAATAGAGAACCCATAAATTAATCCAAATATCTACAGTCAACTCATTTTTGACAAAGGCACCAAGAACACTCAATAGGGGAAAGGACAGTCTCTTCAATAAATGGTGCTGAGAAAACTGTACGTCCATAAGCAGAAGATGAAACTAGATCCCTATCTCTCACCATATACAAAAATCAACTCAAAATGGATCAAAGATTTAAATGTAAGACCTGAAGCTATGAAACTATTAGAAGAAAACATACAGGAACATTCGCGACATTGGTTTGGGCAAAGATTTTTACAGAGAAGATCTCAAAAGCACAGGTAACAAAAGTAAAAATAGATAAGTGGGATTATATAAAACTAAAAAGCTTCTACATAGCAAAGGAGATGATCAACAAAGTGAAGACATGGCCAGCATAGTGGGAGAAAATATTTGCAAACTATTCACTTGACGAGGGTTTAACATTCAGAGTATACAAGGACCTCAACAGCAAGAAAACAAATTAAGAAATGGGCAAATGATCTAAAGAGACGTCTCTCAAAAGAGACACACAGGTCAGGTCTGATGAGAAAGGGAGCCGTACCTACCTGGTCGTCCTGTTAGGGCAGGTGCGTGACCTGCTTACTATTTAATGGTACTAGTTATTAATGTTAGCTGCTTTAACGGCCAGTTATTTTCAGTTGGAAATAAGGGGAAGTCTGGCAATGTATTATTTTTTAAATCTACAAAGCACTTCCCAAGCACTTATCTTGTTTGTCCCACATTCATGAAAGCTTCCTGAGAGCTGGGACTTCAAGCCATTCTGCTCATCACAGCATCCCCAGGGCCTAGGAGAAGGCCAAGCCACCAGTAGCTGCTTGGAGAACACTTGTGAGGAGGTCACTGCTGGGACTTGCTCTGAGCACTTTATAAAACGTTGCCTTAGTTCATCCTCATAGCAACTCTGTCAGGTAGGTACTATTGATACCTATCTATGACAGATGGGGAAACTGAGCCACAGAGGAGCACAGTCACCTGCCACGGCTGCACCAACAGTGCAAGGCAGGGCCAGATCGCACATCTAGCCTCTCAGGTTGGCCTCTGGTCCACAGTCGGGGACACGGGAGCAGCCTCCACCCCACGGCGTCTCCCTACCCTCTGTCCTCCCCAGACACCAATCCGGCCATGGCGTAAGCCACCTCCACTCTGTCCTTTGTCTTGCTGCTCCCTGCCCACCCTGGCAGCCTGGGTCACATGGCCCAGCGGTGACCTCCCACGAGTGCCCCACTGGCAAGTGTTTTCTGAGCACCTACTGCTCACCTGGCCTTCTCTTAGGCCAGGGGGACTCTGTGATCCTGGCTCTCAGGAAGCTTCCATGACTATGGGACAAGCAAGATAAACAAGAAGAAGGCATGACAGGCTGGACAGCAATAAATGCTGAGGAGGAAAAACTAAAGTGGAGATATATGAAATGTTAGGGAAGGGGCTTGAAATTTTACAGAGAGTGATCAGGGAAGGCCTGGCCCAAAAGGAGACTTAGGAGTAAGGTCTGAAGGAGCCAGTTACGTGAAGGTCCGGGAGGGAGCGGTCCAGGTTTGCAGAGGGAAAAGCCTGTGCAAAGGGCCGGAGGCAGGAGTGCGCCCGGGTGTTCAGGGGCTGCTGCAATAATACAGGGGAAATAAAATGGTGGTGTGAGTCTTGGTGTGAGTCGGGGCAGTAGCAGAGAGGTGGAAGGAGGGGTGGAACCCCGACTCCTGCCCAGGCTTGACCAGATGGTGTCTGAATGGCCTAGACACAGCCTTGGGCCAAGTATTCCCTGATGTGGGGGCTCTGGTTCAGGGCCGTGGCCTCCTCGCTGGACTGCTTCCACTGCAGTTCCCATGCGGGGTGTCAGGGACCTGTTCTGAGGCAACAGATTCTCTCCTTGACCAAACCCTAGCCGGGCTCCTCTGAACTCTCTTCTCAACTGGGCCCCAACTCTCAGCCTCACAGTCATCTATGCATTGTCCAGTTTTAGCAAGAATTCTGCTGAGTCAGTTTACCAAAAATTCCCACCCCCGCCCCTTGGTCTGACCACCCTCAATATCTTATCCCTCTGGCCTGACTTTAGCAAAAATCCTGTTAGGTCAGTTTAAGAAAAAATTACCCGATCTCTTAGTGATTTTCCATCCACCGACTTCCCAGCCTTCTCCGTTGCTATAAATCCCTGCCTTTCCTTTCTGTATTCAGAGTTGGGCCTGATCTCCCTTCCCTGCTGCAACGGCCCCTGGAGTAGCCCCATTCGAATGAAGTCTGCCATACCTGTCTTTGACAAGTGTCATGAATAGTTGTCTTTAACAGAGGACAAGTTCATGACTATGGCCCCATACTCTGCTGACTTCCAGGTGCTGCCTCCCACGTGCCCCGAGACGGCCTGCTGCCACTCCTTCCCTGACAGCCCCACAGGTGTCGCTCCACCAACCAGGTAACGGTCCTGGGAGCCCTGCCTCTCTCGGGGGTTCACATGGTGCCTACGGCCATCTTTTGCCCAGGAGGACGGTCTGCGCTGGGACTAGACTTCCACTTGCTACCTGACCAAGGAGGGATCCTCATGCCATGGGCTCTAGCTCAGAGCGAGGCAAAAACAGTGATGGCACAGTCTTCAGACCACTGTCCTGGCTTGGGAAGGGCCACCCCTGCCAGGTGGGTCAGTGCCAGGCCCTGTGGACCAATGCAGAAGGAAGTGGGGGCTATGTGGCAGCACGCAGGCCACCTGCCCCTGCTAGGACACTGCCGAAGGCATTGGCCACATGCCTGTCGCTGCCTCAGCCCCGTCTGTGCCTCCAGCTCCCACTGCCCCTTCCTGGTCTAGGCCATGCAGCCAGCTGCCCAACAAGGAGCAGTTTCACCCACCCTTAAGCACAGCCTCCTCTTCCTCTACCCCTCCCTGCCCCTGCCAGGAGACTTCTTCGTACCTGCCCCACCACCCCCCAGTCCAAGCGGCACTGCCACTCTCTAGCTGTGTGGCCATGAGGAAGTCATTTCTCAGCTCCAGGCCTTGATTTCCGCATCTCTAAGGGGCAATGAATCGGCCTGCACCACGGCTCCGTGAGTGTTCCGTGAGATGGAGGACCTAAGGGACAAGCACAGGCCAGGAGGACGGGCTCTGCAGACACCAGTGCTCTTCTGAAGGGAGAGGTGGGTGGGCGTGCTGGCTGAGTGAGGGGCCAGCCCTCTGGCACCTTCCAGAGACTCTGGCCTCTGTGTTCCCACCTGGCAAACCCCCTCACCCAAGACAGTCCACCAGATTCTCAGACTACAGACATGTCCTCCTGCAAGCTGGTGGCTCCTGGCCTCTGCCAGCCACCCCCTTTAGGTGGGCAGGGGCTTACCTCCAGGCGATGGCTCATTTTCTAACTTCAGGCTGGCCAGTTCTGCCATTACCACCTTTGCCAAGGAAGCTGGGCCATGGGCCACATTGGGCAGCCCCACGGACTCTCTGCAAGGGAGAAATGGGGAGAGGTCAGTGAGAACCCGAAGGCACAAATACCCTACACATCCTTGTCAACAGCTGGGAGAGATGGTATGAAATGACCATGACAGGCACGTTTAAAGAGGACCTGGCCACAGAAGCGACTGGACACCTCCCCCCCGCACACAGGGCAAAGCCCACCGGGCCAAGTCTGGGCCCTGTGCATGCACTGTTCCTGTGCCTCATAAGAGGTGGCTTGTGGCATCTCCACTGCAGTCCTAGGAGGGGGTCTGACTGCGCCCACACGGCCACCCTGCCTGCCCTGCTGGGCCGCCTCCCGCCTCTCCCAGAGTTTCTCTACCTGGGAGCTTTGAGGACCCACCGCTTACATGGACAGAGCTGGCCTGGGTGGGGCCTGACCAGGGGATGCTTCTGTGCGGCCCCACGGTGAGCCCGTGTCCTCCCTGCCTCCCAGAATCCCGACAATCCCAACATGCTCAACCGTGCGCTGGGACCTCCCACACTGTATGTCCAGCCCTGATCTCTCCCCTTGTGGCATTACTCATCTCAGAAACATCTACTGAGCACCTGCTATAAGACAGGCACTGAGCTAGGTGGGTGGCTGTGACATGAGCCGAGACAGACATGGTCCCTAAGGACTCCTGTGACCTGGTAGGGAGGGGGTACAATTAAACAAGTAAGTCCTGTAAGGCAAGCAGGGGCTGGCGAGTGTCAGGGCACAGGAGATACCAGGTGCTAGGGGTCGGTGGCGGGTGTCTTATAAGCAGAAATCTCACCAGCTGTGAGTCCCCAGGCAGTCAGGTGGGTGAGGAGGGAAGAATGTTCTAGGATAGTGAGTCTAAAGTGTCGTCCCTGTACCAGCTGCATCAACGTCACCCGGGAACTTGTTAGGCAAGCAAATTCTTGGGCACCATCCCAGCCCTACTGGATCAGAAACTCTCAGGGTGGGGTCCAGCTTTGTGTAGTTCAGCAAGCCCTCTGGGTGATTTGGAGAGAATTCTAAAGTTTGGGAACAAGTGCTCTTGGCAAGAGGAATGCCTGGAGTGAAAACAAATGTGTGTTCAGGAAAACTAAGATCAAGGTAGACAGCAAATGCAAGAGATGAATCTTGGGAGGAAAGGGCCGGTTTCCTCTCTGTGCCTCAGTTTCCCCATCCGAGAAGAGGGGTACAGGCTGTTGCGAGGGGCAACTAAATTGATATTATAAAGTTCCTAGACTAGTGCCTGGTGTGGCGAGGTGGGTGCTGTTGGAACCATCTGTCAAATGAACATAAGGGTGAGGACAAGGGCCCGAGCTTGGGGGCAAGACCTGGGCCTGGGAACCGACGTGACTGCGGTGGCAGCATGGAGGGCAATGAGGGGGAGGTGGAGTGAGAGGCATCTGAGGAGGTGGGAGGAGGGGGCAGAGGAAGGCCAGAGGTCACAGGGCTTATGAGCCCTCCACGTCCCGTGGGGACATCTCCCTCAGTGAGCCCACAGGGCCCAGCAGCCCCTCCCCCGGTCTCAGTGCCAGCAGCACTCCCAGCCAGGTGCCCAGGCCGGACACCTGTGAGTACCCCCTCACCCCTGCCAGCCCCCAATTCCAGTTTTGCCGTAGCCAGCTTTGTAATCATCTGCCCTCTAAGGTATCTGTCTCTTTGGGGCTTGATGCGAGGACCAGTGATGGGTTCTGCCTTCTTGCCTCTCACCAGCTGTACCCCAAGGCAGCATGGGCTCCAGAGCCGGCCTGCCAGGGTCCAAGTCCTGACCAGCATGTGACTCTATGGGACCTTGGGTAGCCAGATAACCTCTCTGAGCCTTAGGGTCCCCATTGCACCATGGGGATAGTAAACTGATCCTTGTCATAGGTGCTATGAGGCTCAGAATATCCTTGATCCAGCACTCACGATACCTGCTCCTAGAAAGCCACTGTCCACTCTGCAGATCTGACCATATTGTTACTTCTTCCTCACTTCCCACCTCCCCAAGGAGAAAGCCGGGCCCTCCTGGCCTGGCATCTGGGCCTGATGAGAACCATTGGCCATGCCTCCCCCTGACCCCCACAGACCTACAGTTTGGCAGTTTGGCACACGCCTGGTTTCATCTCTCTGCTCCTTGGCCTGGGGGACCAGCCCTGACTGGGGGAGGGGAGACTGCAGGCCCCGCGCACACCCACAGCCGCCCCTACCCTGCAGAACAGGCATCACCTGTCTGTCCCCTGATGGCACTGTAAGAAGAGCAGGGGCTCTTAACCCGGGACCCAGGCACCTCCAGGCTGTGTGAACCTGAAAACTCGAGTTCAGAAGCCTCAACTTGGGTGAGAAAAAATAATATCTTCACTTTCACTAACCTCTAGTTGAAATTTAGCCTTTCCTGCCATGAAGCGTGGAGGCTGCAAAGCACAGCAGGGTCAGCAGGACCTGTGCTTTCCTGCTAGACAGAAGCCACAGGTGCTTTCCAACCGCGTGACAGCTGTTGCAGACACGCGGAAATGCTTCCTCCTGCTCACTACAAATCTCGCCACTTAACTAGCTTTGCTGCTATTTCATGCATTATTTGTTAACTTACAAGCACATGTATTACTTATCACAAGTTTATCTTTTTAAAAATTTTTTTCGGGTGGAACCAGAGATTCTTTTAATAAAAAAGCTTAAGTAACTTTATAACAACATCACTGGGTTCCTTTGAAATCCTGTGTGTTTCATTTTGCGTACAAAAAACATTCTGAGAAGGGTCCCACCGCACAAAGAAAGGCGGAAAAACTCCGACTCCTTAGCCGGGCGCTGCCCCCCAGCGCCCTCTCTGGGCCTCCTTTTAGTCATCTGTAAATCGACCGTGTTCCGAGAGCCCAAGTGGCTTCCTGCAAGGCACCTGGAACCGGGCACAGTGGACAGCAGCCTTCATACCTGCTCTGACGGCGGAAACCTGCCGGGCCTGCGCTAGTGAACGCGCGACGCCCTTGCGGCCGCCACTGGCCGCGTCCCACAAGTGCGGCGAGGAGGCAGCACGCAGGCGGCCGGCGCGCTGGGCCACCTCTGCGCTCAAAGTCGCAGCAGGGAAGGTGGAAATTCCAGGCCATGTCCCAGAAACCCCCGTTGCTTCTCTTCACCCTCCAGCCCAGCCAGAAAGCAGAAGGAGGGGTCTTTTCTTCCGGGCCGCTTAGGCCACCCGGGGCGGGGCGGGGGGGGGGGGAGGACTTGCCAGGGGCCAGGAGGCCCACCGCGATGGGTGGGGCTTGGCCGGGCCGGGTGGAAGGCGACGTGCCGGCCACCCTTACCTCTCCCGCGAAGCGCGCCCTGGGCCTTCCTCGAGGCCCCGCCCCGGCAGCCGGGCGCGTGAGGCGTCCCATGGGGCCCACGGGGACCCCCAGGAAGCTGTGGCGTAGGTTGGGGCCGGGCGTGTGGGGGGGTCTGTCACTGCAGCCCCCTCGCGCTCCATGGGCCTCCAGCTGTCCCCACCCGCAGACCTAGTCACCGGGATCAGGCAGCCACAGTGGGAGGCGCCGAACAGGGCCCCTTCTCGGCCCGGGGCTCTGCGCCCCGCATACCCGGGATTGGCTCTCCAACTCACCATGCCCCCGAACCTGAGGTGGCCGCCTCGCTTTCAGCAGTTCTCTCCTTTGCCTACCTCCACCCCGACCCTCGCTCCGGGACGGAACTAGGGGTCCGACCTGGGCCCTCAGCGATCTGCGGCCGCCCGCACCCCTCACCTGCCGCGCGCTCCGGCTCCCACCCCATCAGCAGGAACAGCAGCGGCGGTGGCGCTGGGCGTGCGCTCCGGGGCATCCGCTGGTCCCGGGTCTCCAGCCTCAAGCGCTGCCCCGGGGCGCCCTGCCCCTCGGAGCCAGTCCTCGGCCGTGGGACCCGCGGCCAGATGGCCAACGCTGTCCGACCACGGGACGCGTCCCTCGCTGGGTGCCCGGTGGGTGAGCGCCTCGGCCGGGGCTCCGCAGCGCCCCTGGCGCCCGCCAGTGTCCCGGTCCGCGGCTTGTCTGCCGTCAGTAGCCGGCTAGGGAGGGGCGGGCGTCCGGGAAGGGGGCGGCCGCTCCGGGGATGCCCCACCGCCTGCCCCAGAAGCCGCCGCTCCTCTCCGCGGTTCCCTCTGCTGGCCTAGGAAGTAGAAAAATCAAGACAATCATGAAACCCATCGTGCTGACTGTTGTCACACACAGCTTGTGTGTTTCTTCACTAACTCGCGAAACGCGACCTGGCGATGGAGCTGACGCTACTGCCATTTGGAAAGTAGTGAGGAGGGTTAAGTGTCTGCAACAACGGTCATGTGTTTGGAAAACACTTGGGTTTTGATTGGGGACCAAGGCACAGGTCTTGCTGATCCCACGGAACTTTACTACCTGTGTTCGTCACGGGAAGGAAGCCAAATTTCAGCTGGAGGTTAGTTAAAATAAAGGTTCTTTTCCCCAACCAGGTTCACAGGCCCCATGAATTCTGACCAGGGACCCCCAATGTTCAGGACAATGGCTTTGCTGGGCGGTTTCGGATATTTGAAAATTTGTGGGGACAGCTTTGGTGGTCCAGATGATGTCTGTGAGCAGGACGAGGAATGCCGGAGTCCAGGCTTGCCTCCCTCGAGGCCGCCACGCTCAGGGGATCTGTGGAGTCTTCACTAGGGCAGCAGCTCCGTTGTGATGGTCCAAGTTTAGCACACAACCGCTGCGGGGTTTTAATATTGTCAAAGGAACACATGGAAAGGAAAGAATAGGGTTGCAAGAAAGGCAGGCATCAGGAATTCTGGCTAATCAAGTAAGTATTTAAAGGGAAAAAACCCTGCAAAATTAATAGGTTTGCATTATGACATGATTATCGTATTCACAAAGCTTGTGACACGTCTGCAGACATTAGTGTTGCAAAAATTTATGTACATAAAGCTAATATATAGCTTTATTACATTGAAATAGTTTCCTTCGGTTCCCAGTTTGTTGAGTGTTTTTATCATGAAAGTGTGCTGAATTCTGTTAAATGTTTTTTTCTAAATCAATTAAGATGGTCATGTCTTTTTCCCCTTCATTCTGTTAATCTGGTTTAATAATTGGTCAATTTTCATATGTTGAACCATCCTTGCACTACAGGAATGAATCCCACTGGGTCATGTGTGTAATCCTTTCATTATGCTGCTGAACTTGGTTTGCTAGTACTTTGTTGAGGATTTTTGCATCAGAGTTCATGTGGACATTGGTCTGTAGTTTTCTCTTCATACAGTGTCTTTGTCTGGTTTTGGTATCAGGGCAATGCTGGTATCATAAAATGAGCTACAAAGTGTTTCCTCCCCCTCAATTTTTTGGAAAAGTTTGAGCAGTGTTGGTATTAGTTCTTTAAATATTTGGTAGAATTCACCAGTGAAGCCATCATTCCAGGACTTTCCTTTGTTGAAAGATTTCTATTACTAATTCAGTCTCCTTGGTAGTTACAGATTTAGTCAGATTTTCTATTTCTTTGTGATTCAGTCTTGGTAGGTTGTATGTTTCTAGGAATTTATCTGTTTCTCTTCACCCTTGCTAATCATCTGAGTTCTGGGTGCAGCCCTCTAGTCATCAGAGCCTGTCTTCAGCTCCGGTTACACATTTTCATGAGGAATTCTCATAACACAAAATGATGGCAGAATGTCAAGGAAACACAAGAGCTCACCTAAAAGAGCATCTAATGGCCAATGCTGAAACAATTTGAGCAAGAAAAATTTTTTTCAATGTAGTTTTAGTTATAATCCCAAGTATAAAATATATATTCATCATTCCATACTGATATAAATAAATTATTTCATAACTAGATAACTGAATAAATCAGTGGTGAAATGGGCAAATCTGCCTTATAGAAGAATTCAAAATATTGTACATAGATATTCTACTCCATGAAGTGGAGCTTCATCTCCCCCACTCCTTGAGTATAAGCCGCTCTCAGTGACTTGCTTCCAAGGAGTACAGTATGGAAAGGGGTGTAACCAGCAAACACTCCATCGTTTAGGTGATCAAGTTTAATGGACTTGTCATGAGCCATGCTAGCTAGCAACAGGCACCTCTGATAGGATGAGAATGCACTTCACCTCTGTGGTCCACCCCGCAGACACCACCACCACCAGTCTCACTATGAGAAGTGCATCAGATCAACGCAGTTTCAGGAACATTCGGTGAAATACCTGATCAGTACTCCTTAAAACTATCAAGGAAAGTGTTAAAAAAAAAAAAACTGTACAAACCAATGGGACTAAGGTGACAAAATGACTAAGTGCAAAGTGATTTTCTGGATGGGATCCTTGGTCAGAAAAGTGACATTGTGGGAAGGGAGGGAGAAGACAAGTTAAATATGAATAAAGTCTAGAATTCAATTGCTGGTAATGTACCATTGTTCCTTCCCCAGCTGTGGCAGATGCACAGTGCCAATGTGAGGTCAAATGTCAACAGCAGGGGAAGCTGGGAGAGAGGTGTGTGGAGACTCTCTGTATTACCTCTGGAAATTTTCTAAGTTTATTATAAAATAAAAATTTATTTAAAAAATAGTGACCTTTGCCTATGTATCACCATTCCCCTCACCATTCCCAGGAATATGTCTTTTATTGAGACACTATTCCTTCTTTTATATCAAGGGTTGTCAAACTACAGTCTGCATTCTGCTGGAGGTTCATTTTTGTACTGTCTCCCAGCTGAAATGTTTTTACATTTTTAGTGTTTTGTTTTAAAATTAATATGTGACAGAGAGCCATCCTGTTATCATTGTTTATGAACCAGGAGCAATTTTTCCCCCAAAGGCCATTTGGCGATGCCTGGAGGTATTTCCAGTTGTCATAGCTGGGAGAGGGGCTGGTTACTACCAGCACGCTGTGGGTAGAGACTGCTGCTACCATCCTACAATCCACGCGGCAGCCGCCGCAGCGCAGACTCTACAGCCCCATGGCAGTCGTGCTGAGGTTAAGGAACCCTGTGATAGAGCTTGATTTCTCCTTTTTCCCTTTCTCTTCTTCTCCTTCATTCTATTCTCCTTATTTTCTCCTGTACTAAGCCTCTAGTTCAGGGTCTGTTTCATCTCCCCATTGCGTATTCTTTTGTTTGTTCTTAACCTGAAAGAAAATTGGTCAAATAACTACAAACTCTTTAGGCACCAACCTAATTTAATAGCAAATAAGCAATTGAGACACATGCAATTACACAAATATTGAAGGTGACAAAACTTTTGTCTTTATGATATTGACATGCAATGTATTCTTGGAAAGTCCTGTTTTAAGAGATGTGTTTTCAAAATAGTTGTAAAAGCCTGTCCTCCACAACAACCTAAAATAACCTACACATATATCAAGGTAAGTTAAAAAGTACAGTTATTAATAAATTCAAACAAATATTCAGGATGAACCAGCAAGTAAATTATGCATATTTACAAAAGCTTTAAGGAATTACTACCTAGCTTTGTAGGGTTAACAGATAAAAAGGTAAAAATCATCTAATAATGAGATAAATTATTCCTATAACATGAATAGTATCAATTACAAAGTTTTTAGTAATAGTATAGAATTAAAAATACAAATTAAATTACATATAATAATTATATGACCAATCTTTTAAAAAATCTGGTAAAATATTTGTCATATATCTATCATCCTATAACTTTAACAATATTGTACATCAATTTGTTAAAAATAAGTATTCTCAACCGCAATATAAAATCTCTTTTGGGCAATGTCTTATCTATTTGCTCTAGTCAAAGTGTCATAATTCCTAGCCATTTTTTATGCCTATAACCCAAATCCTATTGTTATATGTTCATTTTCTTCTTTTCGGTACTCTTTTTGGTGTTTAGTGCCCATTTGAATCAGTGATATCTCATTTTTAGATTATAATGTGTTTATAGATATAATTCACAATGTATGATATAAAATGTTCTCTTGCAAAGAAAAATGGTCCTTCTCTATATATCCCGATCCACTACCATAGGATGAGTTCCCTTACTACTAATTTTCTTCACCTCTTTTTCTAGAGGACTGCTCATTTCTCAATCTGGTATTTCTCTTGTGGTCACAGCTTGCACGTTCGAGGACTGCTGTAGTTTTTGCTTTCCTCAAGCTGATGACATCAGGCCTCTCTAGTCTGAGGAGTTCTAGGGAATGAGAGTGTGATCTTGTTCTGAGTCATAAGCCTGGATCTGAAAATGAAACAAAACAAAGCAAATGTCTGATGGCCAAAATGACGACACTCCAGAAGAACACAGCCCACTCTCTCTCCCTCTTCCTGGCACTCCGTCCCCCGTGTGCCCTCTCTCCCATCCCATCCCATCGCTCTGCAAGTCCTGCCTCCTCCCATTCAGCTGAGAGACCCCCGAGTCTTCCAGCACATGGAACAAATAAACTGGCACCATATTTTATAGAATACGGGCCACTGGATGCAGCTCTTCACATAGAGGAAGGAAAATATGGCTTGTTTAGGGGCCTGGTTGTCCTTCTCCATATCACTGGCCAAGTGACTAGGAAAGAAATCAGGTGTCTTATCAGAATCAGAAGCAGGGGGATCTTTGTTCAAGGTCATCATACTAGGAAGTTCTACCGGCTGACCACCTGCAGCACATGGTCTTGTTTAAATCAGCACTATTCACTTGTCACAGTGCACATCATAGATCAAGAAAAATGCTGAAAAAGAACAAACAGGATGACTCTTTTCATACCTGCATAACAAAGACCACACTGGGAACCTTAAGACTGTATTCTGCCAACATGAAGCAATACAATTTACATCACAATTTTCTATCACTGTCCTCTCCCCCATTCACTCCTGCTTGCATGTGCAACCAACTTTTTCCGCACTGTATTGTCAGAATCTCAAAGAGAGAAACTGTCCCTGCTTCACTTGTGTTTCGTCCCTCTCTCACCAAATATCTAATAAAGCTCCTTGCTTACACTGGTGCGTTAGTGGGCATTTCTTAATTTCCTCCTTGTATCTCCTCCCACCCCCTCATGGTCCATGGCACACAGGAGTCACTTAATAAGCTTCTGCAAATGGAATGAGCCAATGCATGGATATCTATAGACTCAATCTATTTATACAAACACTTTTAAAATAAAATTTGGTTTGTTCATTGCTTTACAGGACACAGTGATCTTATGACAAGACCTTGTCTTTAAACAGTGTCTAGTCTAATGGGGTGGTATAAGAGAAATGGGGATATGATAAATAACCAAAAATAGTGTTTTATAATAATAGGATTTAACTCAATGTCACTGAGATGCAGAAGGTCAGGTCAGGAATAGATCATGAAAAAGCTGGAATGTGAACTGGCTTTATTTATAAAACATCTTTATTAATTAGATATTCCTGAAGAATTCACATAGAATATGTAGTATAAAACTAGAGAGATGCAACTGCAGGGAATTTGGAAAGATGTGTGAGTAACTCCTTTAAAACAAATAAATGAAATATCTGAGTATAAAACAAGGTTCACAGAGGTTGTAAATAATGTGGAATGAAACCGGGAATTCTGGACTTGATTAACAAGAAATTGGGCACCAAAAAATTTTTAGGGGGGTGTGACTTGTCTGATCTGTGTTTTTGACCGGGGAGTGGAGATGGCCACAGTGAGGACTGTAACCCGGGAGACGTGAGAGTAGGGCAGTGTGAGGCAGAGAATCTGCAGGGCATGCAGAGGGATTCAGAAGAGGGAGACGATTATCAGACTTAGCACCAACATGGGAATCAGAAATGACCATGGTTTCAAGACTGTTTGCTTAATGCACAGTGGTATTATTTATTCTCCACTTAATAATAGAAGAATTTTATTTTTTGTTTAATTTCATCTCAGTTTTTTGTTTTGTTGTGTTTTGTTATTTTGGGGTTTTTTTTGAGACAGAGTCTCACTCTGTTGCCTGGGCTAGAGTGCCGTGCTGTCATCATAGCTCACAGCAACCTCAAACTCCTGGGCTCAAGCGATCCTCCTGCCTCAGCCTCCCGAGTAGCTGGGACTACAGACATGCACCACCATGCCCGGCTAATTTTTCTATATATATTTTTAGCTGTCCATATAATTTCTTTCTATTTTTAGTAGAGACGGGGTCTCGCTCTTGCTCAGGCTGGTCTCGAACTCCTGACCTCAAATGGTCTGCCCACCTCGGCCTCCCAGAGTGCTAGGATTACAGGTGTGAGCCACCATGCCCGGCCTCATTTTGTTTTTAAACTGGTATTATTTTGTTTATGGGGAAGAATAAAAAGTGGACGACAGAACTAGACCACAAGTCCCAAACCTGACCATTCCCTATTGTCTTCTGCGACGGAGAAAACACTACAGATAGTTTTGAAAAGAAGATGGAGAAAGGTCCCTTTCTACAACCCCCACACACCCAGGGAGGCAGGCGCAGGTCAGGCGAGGGTGCACGAGAACACACAGAGCAAGGAAGAAACAAATCCATTGGTGCTGCCAGGAAGAGGCCAGCCTGGCTAAAATAAGCAATAACTATGGACGGGAGATACTAACAGGGAGATAAAAAAACAGTGAAGAAATGCTTAAGCAGGGGCATGGCACAATACCTGTTGCGGCCCAATTACAGAATGGGGGATGAACACATAAAGAAACACGCAGACACACAAAGAAACACACAGACACACAAAGACGGTACAAGACTGCAGTGCCGAAAGCACCAGTCATTTTATTTTTATATTCTTTTTGTCCAGCAGCTACTTCCTGGTACGTGACTATCTTTAGAGCCCTAAGGCAACATGTTCCATTCCTTCTGGGAAAATGCTCAAGGAAGGCAGACATTTGCATCTTAACCTTTTGACCTCATTACCGCGTGCAGGATAAGGAGACACGCCTTGGCTTGTGTGCAAGACTTAAGGCCCTTGGCTATTTGCCATAGGGAACAGTTTGTCTATTCAACAGGCCATTGCTCTCTAGCTCCAAGAAGTATTCAACAGGCCGAGTCCGGACCTATTGATCTCTGGTTCCAAGGAGCAGTCAACAGGCCGAGTCCGGACCTATTGACTTCTGGCCTCAAGGAGCGTTCAACTGGCCATGTCTGGACCTATTGACCTCTGGCCCCAAAAAGCACGTCCAGCTTCGATGACTCTGGGCTCAAGCCAATTCTTGCCCAGGGACGGTCCCTACCATACCTGATAAGGGGACCCGGAGGCTGGAGGACCAGCTTGCATCTTGGAGAGGAGGTCACTTGGTGGGAGAGGCAACAGCAACGCTGTCAGGGAGTCAGTCAGGCATTACCAAAGACCTGGGAAGGGAAGGGAAGTCTACAGTGCTCTGAAGGTGACAAGACCTGGCTGTTTGAGGGGTGACCTCGGGGTGGCAGAGATTGGAAGGAGCTTTGATTGCCTGGGGTAAAAAGGCATCTCAGGTCTGAGAGGAGGGGGTGTTCAGGGAAGGAAGATGGCAGTCACCAGTGAGACAGCACCCAGTGCCTGGTGCCCCAGGGCCCCAAAGGATACTGCCAGGGCAGGGGGCCACCTGGCCACCTGGAGAGGAAATGCCAGGACTCTGAATGGAAGTGTTGCCAGGCACTAAAGGCGACAGGAGGTTCCTGAGATACCCAAAGGGAGATTACTAAGGATTGAGAAAAGGAGAGGCATCAATTTACAAAAACACAACCCCACAGATTTGGGTGGTAGAGTTTGTGGAGAATGTTCTCTTGTCAGATACCCTCAGCCTTTTGTCTCAAGCCAGGACTCGTTGCACAACAGTGTCCTCTGTGAAAAGAGGACAAATCCGTTTGCCTGTGGGAGTGGGAGTGCCCTGCAGCAATCCACAGCAGTGTGATAGCCACACCTCTCACAAAGTCCCAGGGCTGTGCCTAAGGGCTGGCACTTGGGAGGGGAACGTCCACTGCAAGCAGGTGGCTCCCGTGCAGAGGGAACATCACAGGACTGTGTTTCTGCGGAATCTCAGCATTACTGAGACGTAGTTTAACGGTCTGACCACTCGGTATACTTTCATGTGTTGTTTTAAATATTAAAAATGTGAATTCACATTTCTTTTCTTATGTGCTATTCACATCACTGGGGTGGGGGTTATTGGTCTCTATGGTACAGGTAAAAGCGTTTAGATTCAGAAATTTGAGAAAGAGAAAATATGTCGTGGAGGCCACACCCAACCCTGACTGCTCATCTCCAGTGGAGAGATTTCTCATCTACTCCAGTCCTGTGCCGTAATCTAAGTGTCCCGGACAGATGATCAACACAAACTGTCGCTGCTTACTTACTCCCAGTAACAGAGAGCTCACCTAACCACCTAAAACAGAGTCCTATTTTTTAAAATATAATATTATCAACATTTCATTTGTAATTTTAAAATTATTTATTTATTTTTAATTGACAATAATTGTGTATATTTATGGGGTTACGATATGATGTTTTGTTTTATGTATACATTATAGAAAGATTCAATCAAGCTAATTCATATATCCATCACCTCACCAACTTATCTCTTGTGTGTGTTTGTGGTGAGAATGTTAAAAATCTATTCTTCTAGCAATTTTGAAATATCCAGTATGTCATTACCACCTGTGGGCACCATGCAGTGCAACAGATCACGAAAGTGTATTCTTCCGGTCTAACTGAAACTTTGCACCCTTTGATCAACATCTTCCCTCTTTTCCCTGGTCAAGGATAGTTATTGGACATCTCCTTACTGTGGAAAGAATAAAGTTGTAGGATGATGTCCAGGGCCCCAGAGGTGCAGCCTCACACCGTATCCACTCACCCTGTTTCATTCTCCTCGTGGGCAAACGTGCTGACTTCAAATCATTGTCTGTCTCTCACCAGGAAAACATAAGCTCTCTGAGGGCAGGGGCCACACGTGTCTTACTTGCCGCCATATCTACAGCATGCGGACAGGGCGCACCCAGAGGCTGAGGTGTGAATGGAAACAGGGCTCTCACCAGGGGTCGTGTGATGACAGCGCTGTTTGTTCCTGTCAGTGTTTGTTAATTCACCAAGTAGGTTAAGGCTCAGAAAGTAGAAACCTATGAGTCTGGACTAACAGAAGGCTTAAGGTGAAGACAAAAACTCAGGCTAAGGATGCTGTGATTTTATGTCACCACTTCACACAGTGTCATTGGTATTTGAGAGCACGAGATCTAGAGCCATCCTGGCTGGTGCTTAGTCCCAGCTCCCCGCTTCCGAGCCTTGTGGCGTTGGCCAAGGCGCATCCCCTCACTGGGCCGCAGGCTCCTCAGGGATCGGGTGCAGACACCCATTGTGCCGCTGTCACTGAGTTGCTGTGAGGATAACTGAGTCAACAGCCATGAGGCCAGTGACTGGCAGGGGGTAAGGCCTGGCTGTCACTGGCACCAGCATTTATGGACCCTGAGAAGCAGCCTGGCCTGGGGAAGGGGACAGATGACTGTCCTTCTCTCTCACAGGTGCCGTCCGAGTGTCTCTGGCAGGAGGGAAGGCAGCAGGACCCCTGTCTGGGCCTGGGCAGGGGCAGGGGCAAAGCAGCCGCCGCTGTGCACCAGCTCCTCCTCCCCCGACTGCAGCTGCTCCAGCTGTGCGGCCCCTGCTCCTGCTGCCGGCCTCTCCCTGCGGAGGGAAAGGGGACTCTCGGCTTCTTCCTCCTGCCTCTGCAACACGTCTCAGCACAGATGCCTCCAGCCTGATGGAGCCTCCTGTACTCACATGGCTCAACTCTTGGGTGAGGAGAACTTAGCCAGTGACCCCTGAGTCCCCATGTGGCGTGACAGTGCTTGGACATGACCTCAGCCCCTCCAGGAGATGACACTCATCAAGGCACTTGGCTGCATCCGCTGCAGGGCTTCTCACAGCTTTCTCCTCACCTGCTCCTCCTGAAGCCCGAGGCAGCCACAAAGGAAACTCAAGCAGGAAACCCCCAAACAGGGCTTTCCTATTTTCTTTTTTCTTTTTTTATTTCATCTTATTATGGGGGTATAAAAGTTTAGGTTATGTATATTGCCCTTGCCCCCCCACCCCCCTGAGTCAGAGCTTCAAGAGCTTCAAGCATGTCTACTCCCCAGACAGTGCGCATCGCACTCATTATGTAGGTGTACACCCATCCCCCCCCCCCCGCCACATCTGGAAAAAAAAGAAAAATAAGATTTTCAAGATAGGAAATGTAACAATAGGACATCATGTGGCTCAACCAGAATAATATTTACAGCATTGTCATATAGAATGACACTGAGACACAAGAAGTATACAAAATAAAAGTGGATGTTATTTAAAAAAACAAAACAAACAAACAAAAAAAAAAAACCAGGGCTTTCCTAAAGCATCTGGGGCTGCCCAGCCCACACCTCTGCACAAGAATTAAGGCCAAAAAATGTAAATCATGAGATCCCATCTGCTTGCCAAGGGGGAGCCGTCCCTGCCTCCCAGCTTTCCTGCCGCTGATGTGCAGACAGAACCGGTCAGTTGCTTGCATGCCAGTGTTTACTTTTTTTTTTTAAGAAAACTAATTGCTCTGGAGAATACTCCTCTTGACTGAAAGACCAGAATTTTCCCTGTGGGCCCTTGTTATGGGTTGAACTGTATTCCCTCCCCCTATTCCTATGTTGAAGTCCTAACCCCTGGTGTCTCAGAATGTGACCTATTTGGAAATGGGATCACTGCAGGTGTCATCGGTTAAGATGAGGCCACTAGGCTGGGCCCTAGTCCTTGCAAAGCACTGGTGTCCTTATTCCAAAAAGGCAGGTTGGTTGCAGACATGCACTGAAGGAGGGGATGTGATGGACACAGGGAGGAGACAGCCACCTGCAAGCCAAGGAAGGGGCCTGAGCAGACCCTTCCCTCAACACCCTCAGGAGGAGCCAGGCCTGCTCCTGGGACTTCAAGACAGTCAGTGGGAATGGAGAGGACAGAGGCAGTTAATTCTCAGCTGAGAATCTGGGTCCTGTCCCCACCCTAGAGGCTTATGTGTGGAGAGCTCAACTCTTAACATTAGACCCTGGGCTTGTCTTGTGAGGCCAAGAGCCTTGGCCCTTGGAGGTTCACTGAAAATCATTGACTGGAGGCAGATTGATTAACTGCAGAAAGGCAAACACATCTATTTAAGCTGTACACACAGGAAACTTCAGAATGGACATCGGCCTCCCAAGGAGGTACAGAGGCTTATATACCACCTTGAGGTAACAAAGGATGGGGGCCTGGATCCTGGAAGAACAGGTTATGGGAGGGGGAGAAGAAGATTCTGTTGAGGGGCACTAGGGAGAGTGATTGGCTGGGGAACACAAAGTGACTTGTGGGGAGTTCTCTTTGGATTTGAATGAGTCTGAAAGGCAGGACATCATCTTGTAAATGAGTCTGGGCAGAGGTGGTTAGATTCCCAGTCTTCCAGGGAGGGGAAGAAAAAGAACAATTTTTCTCCTTGGGGGTTCTGGGTCTTAGGCAGATACAGGAACTTCCACTTCTGTGGGGGAGACAGTGGGGAGGGTGAGGTC
This sequence comes from Eulemur rufifrons, assembly GCF_041146395.1. Lineage (NCBI taxonomy): Eukaryota > Metazoa > Chordata > Mammalia > Primates > Lemuridae > Eulemur > Eulemur rufifrons. The sequence goes on along the minus strand of NC_090989.1, from coordinate 191,913,989 downwards.
AGAGAGACCTGGAAGCTTCTGCAATTCAGCCTCTATTTTGGGAAATCAGTTTCTGAGCCCCAACGGCTCAAAGGTAAGATCAGAAGTCAGCCCTAGGCGGACAACCTCCACAATTTCTATCAAACAGCCTTAGATGGTGCCATTCATTGAATTAACTCAAAGACTTTCTTAACAAACTCCTCTCAAAACTTAGGGATAGAAGAAAAATTCTCCTACTAATGTACGCATGTGCTTTCTATAACTCAGCAGTGAGACCTGCATATATATTCTGTGTTCTTTGCCTCCACCGCTACTCATCTCAGAGCTCTGTATTGCACATTGTCTTCGTTTTCACTGGCCAGCATTTTTTATTTTTTTTGATACTTTGTTTTTTCTGTTCTCATTACTTCTTGCTAATTTTGAGTAAATTTGGATTAATTTGCTAGAGAAGTTCACAGGACTCAGGGGAACACCTACTTACCTTTACTGGTTTATTACAGAGGACATTTTATATGATACCAATAAACAGCCAGATAAAGGGATACAGAGGGTGAGGCCTGGAAAGATCCCAAGTGCTGGAGCTTCTGTCCCGGTGTAGTCGGGACGCGCCACCCTCCTGGCACGTGGGTGAGTTCTGGTCCACCTCCCCGTAAGCCTCCGCTGTTCAACTACCTGGAAGCTCCCGAACCCTGTCTTTCTGAACCTCGCAGGGAGACTTCACTGGATGGGCATGATTGACAACCATGTAGAAATGTGATTGGACAAAAGGGGTGTCCTCTAATACTAGTCGTCTGAGTGGGAAAACCCAGCAAGGCCTGTGTATAGATTCTTCTTGGCCTCTCTGTGCAGCTTTCCTTCCTCCAGGGTAAGGGGCAGAACCCTCTTTGGAATGAGGACCTTATGACCCACAAGCAGATTAGAGTCCTGCCTTGGGCGGATGAAAGGAAGACAGGAGAAGGTCAGAGAGAGAGATTCTATTTTCTGAGGCCTACTTCTGGGGCCTAAAGCCCCCAACATTATAACAAAAGACTGTAACAAAGACTTTGGGAGTTATAAGCCAGAAACTATGGACAAAAAGCAATAGATATACATCATAATATCACAGTGCCCTTTAGAAGTGTAACTTTTTAATCTTTCATACCATATTTTAACTACACCTTTTCTATGTTTAGCTATGTTTAGAGATACAAATATTTACCATTGTGCTCCAGTTGTGGAGAGAAACAAACATGCGTGGACCTGGTTATCTCTGACCTTGCGCTGCTCATGACAATTTGGCTCAAAAAGATTTTTCTAAAAACATAAAAAATATAGTGTAACAAATAAATTAGCTGGGTATGGAGGTGCTTGCCTGAGTCTCTTGTTATTGTTCACTGCAGCTTGAACTCCTGGCCTCAAGCAATCCTCCCACCTCAGCCTCCTGAGTAGGTGGGACTCCAGGTACATGCCAGCATGCCTGGCCTTCGGTGGGTTTGAGATGTCCTTGTGCCTTGGTTGGAGATGAAGCCTGTTAAGGTGGAGTATTTATAACCCTTCTGTTGCACCACCTGTGAAAGGAATCTCGAAGTTGTTGGCAACAGTTGTTTTGCAGAGGGTCTTTTTCTTGTTTGAAGAGGTGCTTGTTCCTCTCTGGGGCTTTAATGCCCATTATGGTCCTCCTGGGAGTGGGGAATTGGGAGGCGGGATTGCTTTCAACTTCTTCCAAAATGGCCAAAGATTTCAAGAGTTGGCCCTCATCACTTGGTAGACTATCCAGAGCTGAAACAAGAAGGAGGTCAACTAAGACTCCAGATCCTAAGGACTGTCAACCAACCTCATTCTTCTCCACCTCACACACCAGCTCATTATCACATGATTCCATTTAGAATAATTCTTGTCACTATCAAAGCCATACTTGTTTCACTGTAGGAAATATTTAAAATAAAATTATTTTTTTAAAAAGGAGAGGAAGAAAAATCACTCACCCCCAGAGATAACACTGCTAATAGCTTGGTACCTATCTTTGCAGTATTTTTTTAAACATCTAATGTACACAAAAGTTTTGTTTACAAAACATAGCATTAACAGTTCTTCCTTCCATAAAATATTCCTCTATAGAGCATAAGACCCAATCACATGATTCTATCTAACCCTAACCCTTTTTGATGCAACCTCTCTTAGTGAATAATTAGATTGTTTGCAATTTTTCACTGTTATAAATAATCACAAATTCAGTCAGCAACTATTTACTGAGAACTTTCTATCACCAGGCACTGTGCTGGGTGCTGGGGATACAGTGGTGACCAAGAGAGACAGAGTCCTCACCCTCAAGCAGTTAACGTTCTGTTGGGGGAAAGAAAAATAAACAAGTCAACACAAATTCAGTCCAGAGAAGGAAGCTGAATGGACTAATGAGAGAGAATAACTGGGAAGGACCCCTCAGACAGGCCAGTCAGGGAACCCTCGCTGAGGAGATCCAAAGCCTGAGAGCCAGCCACATGAAGGGCACCAACAGACAGAAGCATTCCCAGTGGGGGAGGGGTCTACTCACGCTGTAGAAAGTTCCAGTGTGGCTGCAGCTTCTGGGGAGGGAGCAGCAATACAGGCTGAAGTGGGAGAGGCAGGCACAGGCCAGACCCCCCAGGGCCAGCCTGTGACCCTCAGAGCAGTAGGAAGCTACTGAAGGGTTTAAAGCAAGGGAGAACATGATCCAACATCTATGTTTTAAAGAGAGTCTGGCTGCTACGTGGAGGACACCATAGAGAAGAGGAAGAGGGTGTTGGGAGGTTGTCACAGTGGTGAGAGTTACATTAGGATGGGAACGCAGGGGATGGAGACAGAAAATTCCATAGCATGAAGAGGATAAAGACAACAGGAAGAACCTTGGCTCAACAAAAGTTTTTACTTGTAGGCCTTCAAATCCATCAGTCTACAGCATCATGTTGATTTAATTTATATGTAGATCAGAAAAGGTGTGCTTGGCTTCAGTTCTAACAGCAAAGATATAAGGCATTTCAAAAAGCATTTCTTGATCCCAGGGTTTCTTGGACACAGAATATGGGTACAAGTGGAACTAGAAGTACCTTCCCTAGGAAAAACTTTCCCTTGTCCAGGTGATTCAGGAAGCCTATATTGGAAGCAGGGTGCGATGAGAAGGCAAAGTGAAATCTCTGGAGGATTGAGGAGTCTAGGACATGCAGCAGAGATCTCAGTTTTGAAAACTAGGACAGAAGGCCTCAGAGGTACAAAATGTCAAGGGTCAGAATTGAAGCCAGGGTTAGAGCCCAAAAGGAACAAGTACTGCTGCCTACTTGTCAGTGTTCTGGTTGCAGCATGGCTACTCTCTGAGAAGCAACAAGCAAACTCATTTTTCCCTCACCACAGCTATAGGGATGCTCCTTCCCTGCCACTAACAGCACCATCTGCCCCCAGCCCAGAAGCCTGAAGCAACGCAACACAAATGTACTGTGGGACACCTGTGTGCCAAGCAAAGCCCAGTGCTTTACGCACATTTTTATTCAATACTTAAAACAATGTTTAAGGTCAGCACTATCATCCTTGTGATACAGATCAAGAAACCCAGGCATAGAGATTAAGTAACGTTCCCACATTCTCAAGGCCAGTTACTGAGAGAGCTAGTATTTGAAAACTGTCCGGCTGATGTTAGAGTTCATGTTTTCTCATTATAGCACTGACTTTGTGGAAAGAAAGGACTTTTACAAATCATTGAGTTCAATGCTTGATTCCCTAGATAAAGAGCTGTGAATGAGCCATCAGGGAAGTGAGGACCTGTCCACCTCCAGTCGTCTGCCAGGCATTTCCTCTGAGGTATTGTTCACCTTATCTCAAAAGTAGCATGTTCAAAATATTCTCTCTCAGCAGGCGCTGGAACAGTCTAATTGGGTCCCAGAAGATGAACACCCTGAGGGTGAGTATAGGCGACGGGAAAACAGCAACTGCAGCAACCTGTGACAGCCACATCAGGAGATCCAAATATACATGTGCATTCTTACTTACAAAAGCACTTAGACATATGACGTACAAAAGAAATGTTCTTTTTTTTTTTTTTTTTTTTTTCCAAAAGCCTCCAACACCTGGTATCCTCAGGCAGTCTCTCATCCAAGTGCTAACCAGGCCTGACCCAGCTTAGCTTCTAGTCAGGCCTGTTCATGGTAGTATGTACATTGACAAGCAAACCTTCTTTTCATTTTGTCTCTGCACCAAAGGAAGGAATTGTGGCATAGAAAATAGTGAGGAACAAGTAATTCAAAAACCATTTCTATTTGGTACCAGAATGAATTGGAAGTTAAGCCCTGGAGACTGAGTCACACTGCACGTTTGCAACTCTGCTTTATAAATCATAGCTGAACTCCACAGGCCTCTGCCTAAATGCCCCTATCAAAGAGGCCTTTTCTGTCACCGATCCTCTGACACTTCTTATCCCCTTCCGAGCTTTATTTTCTCCATGGTGCTTATCTAACCTACATGTAGCTGTTTAGGCCTGGCTCCCTCCTCCCCCACTTGAGAGTCAGCTGCAGGAGGCCAGGAACATCAGTTTCATTCAGTGCAGTATCCCCAGGGATTAGAAGAGTTCCTGGCATACAGCAGGTTTTCAACTATTAAGAAACGAATTTTATATAGACAGCAAGGGCAGGGGGTCAGCAGAAATTCCATTCTGTGTAAAAGTGAGCTAAGGCTGGGTGGAGTGGTTCCCACCTATAATCCCAGTGACTGGAGAGGCTGAGGCAGGAGGGTTGCTTCAGCCTAGGATGTGGAGCCCCCTTCTGTCTCAGCACAACAAAACACACAAGAAGACATGCGTATGACTGTCTCAGGAGCTAACAATGGGCTTTGAAAGGTCAAGACAAAATTTTTTTCTAATATACATTGGAAATATCAGCTCTTCTTTCTCTGAACCCCCAATTACCATTGCTTTCCTCTTTTTTTGGACTTTGGTAAGATTAAAAAACAATGAAGGGAACGTGTGTTAGTGGGAATAGCCCTGAATTGGAAATCTTTGTACTGCTTCTCCCAGTAACTTACTACATTACCTGGAATGAATCATTCAGCCTCTAAAATTAGTAGGCTTGTAAATTACGACCAGTAGATGCTTCTCTGAAGTGCTCCTAACTTCAGAAGCAGAAAAGAGGCAATTGCAGTCTCAACATCTGAAAGAGTTGCCTCAAGCCCCACCCCCACTTTTTTTTTTTTTTTTTTTTTTTTGAGACAGAGTGTCGCTTTGTTGCCCAGGCTAGAGTGAGTGCCGTGGGGTCAACCTAGCTCACAGCAACCTCAAACTCCTGGGCTTAAGCGATCCTACCGCCTCAGCCTCCCGAGTGGCTGGGACTACAGGCATGTGCCACCATGCCCAGCTAATTTTTTCTCTATATATTTTTAGTTGGCCAGATAATTTGTTTCTATTTTTTAGTAGAGACGAGGGTCTCACTCTTACTCAGGCTGGTCTCGAACTCCTGACCTCGAGTGATCCACCTCCCTCAGCCTCCCAGAGTGCTAGGATTACAGGCTTGAGCCACCACGCCCGGCCTCAAGCCCCTTATAGTCTACACATTGTTGGAATCTCTTGTCTCTTAAAAATTCAGGCATAGCTGGCATTCTACTCCATAATTTGTCCATTATGATCTTTAAGTGTTTTAATTTTAAAAAATATAAGTTAGAAATATGAACCAATATATTTATGGATGAAATAATATGAAGTCTGGGATTTGATTCAAAATAATCTTGTCAGGGAGAGGGTGCATGTAGGGAAATTAAAAAAAAGCAAAAAAACAAAAAAACAAGGTGGCCATGAGTCAGTATTTGTTGTAGTTAGGGGTGAATGCATGGTTCTCAAAACCATTCTCTATGCTTTGTTAGAACATTCAAAACAAAAATAAAGACCTTAAAACAGAAAACAGACTGATCACCTACAAAGGGACAAAAATTAGAATGACCTCAGGTTTCTTAATTGCAACAAAGAAAGCGAGAAAACAATAGTGTGATATTGTCAAAGTACTGAGAGAAAATCATTGCCAGCCTAGAATTGTGTCACCAGCAAAGATATCTTTCAAGAAAGAGAGTAAGGGGAGCCCCACCCAACTGCCACTGCCATTACAGACCCAGGCAGAAGCAAACACCCGTAACCACCTGCCCCTGCTACCGCCACCTAGGGAGCCCTGCGCAGCCACTGCTGCCAATGCAGCTGCTGGGGAAGCCAGGTGGGAGCAAATATCATGGCTGCCCACACCCACTGCTGCCACCCAGGGAGCCCCACTCAGCTGCTTCTACCACCTGGGAACCCTGGTGGGAGCAAAACCATATGGCCACCCACCTCTGCTGCCACCATGGCGGGGGGATGTTTCTCCCTGACCTTGCTCAGGTTTTCAGCAGTGACTTGGTGCCAGCCTGCCCCTCCACACAAATATCCCTCAGCCCGTGCTTGGACTGTGACAACCACACAGGAAAGTGGAGATGCAGGAGAGCAGCACTGTTATAGGCTCACAGTGCATTCATCCCTCTCCTGCCTGAGCAATTTTCTGGATCAGGACTCGAGCACACCATGCTAGGGCCTGGGAACTGGGGATTACATAACATAGTCCAGCACCACTGGCACCTGAACACCTCCCAGGGGTCTGAGTTCCAGCAGACTCAAATTGCCAGCAACAACACAGTGGGTAGCTAATGGCACAAGCCAAGTGAAGAGTCTTGTTTTCAGCTGAGAGAAGAAGTTCAAGAAAAGAAAGAACCAGCAGAAGAACACTGGCAATATGAAAAAACCGGCTCCTTCAACACCTCTAAAGGATCACACTAGGTCTCTAGTGATGGACTACAACCAAAAGAAAGTTTTGAAATGTCAGATATGGAATTCAAAATACAGATCCCAAGTATGCTCAAAGGGGTCAATGAGAAAGTAGAAGAACAACACAAACAAACAAACAAACAAAAAACCCCACAAAAAAACAAACAAAAAAAGACATGAATAAAAAATTCACTAAAGAGATAGTTTAAAAAAATAACAGACTTCCTGGAAATGAAAGAGTCATTTAGTGAATTTCAAAATAGAGTGGAAATTTTAGAGTCTCACTGTGTTGCCCAGGCTGGAGTGCCGTGGCATCAGCCTACCTCACAGCAACCTCAAATTCCTGGGCTACAAGCTATCCCCCTGCTTCAGCCTCCCAAGTAGCTGGGACTACAGGCATGTGCCACCATGCCTGGCCAATTTTTTCTATATATATATTTAGTTGTCCATATAATTTCTTTCTATTTTTAGTAGAGATGGGGTCTCGCTCTTGCTCAGGCTGGTCTCGAACTCCTGAGCTCAAACGATCCACCCGCCTCAGCCTCCCAGAGTGCTAGGATTACAGGCATGAGCCACCACCAGAGTGGAAAATTTTAACAATAGACTAGACCAATCAGAAGAAAGAATTTCAGAGCTAGAAGACAAGGCTTTTGAATTATCCAAGGTAGTCAAAATTGAAGATAAAAGAATCAGAGAAATGAAGAAAGCTTCCAAGAAATATGGCATTATGTAAATCTCTCAAACATGAGAATCATTAGGTATCCCTGAGGGAGAAGAAGAAAAACCAAAAAGCACGGAACACCTATTTGAGGGTATGATGGAGGAAAACTCAGGTCCTGCCAGAGATTTAGACATCCAGATACAAGAAGGTCAATGAACTCCTGGAAGATTGCAAATAGCACATCACCAAGGCACGTAGTCATCAGTCTGCCAAAGTCAAAGTGAAGGAGGAAATACTATGAGTTGAGAGATGAAACCATGAAGTAACGTACAAAGGAAAACCCGTGCGATTAACAGGAGACTTCTCAGCAAAAAATTTACAAGCCAGAAGGGACTGGGGTCCCACCTTCAGTAGTCTTCTTTTTCTTCCTTTCTTTTTTCTTTTTTTAAGAAAAAGGATCTCTCTCTCTGTTGCTCAGGCCAGAATGCAGTGGTATGATCATAGCTCAGTTCAGCCTTGACCTCCTGGGCTTAAATGACCCTCCCACCTCAGCCTCCTCAATAGTTGGGACTACAGGTGTGTGTACCCATGCCCAGCTAATTTCTTTTATATGTTTTGTAGTGATGGGGTCTATGTTGTCCAGATGGTCTTGAACTCCTACTCTCAAGTGATCATCCCTCCTCAGCCTCAAAAAGTGCTGGATGACAAGCATGAGCCACTGCATCTGGCCCCCATCTTTAGTAATTTTAAACAGAATAACTGTCAGTCAAGAACTTTGTATCCTGCAAAACTAAGTTTCATGAATGAATGAGAGATAAAATCTTTCCCACACAAGCAAACTCTAAGGGAATTTGTCATCACTAGAACTGCCCTGCAGGAAATGCTGAAAACTTCTCAAAACACCAAAAAGGACAGTCAATATGCACCAATGTAAAAACACCCAAAAGTAAAAACTCACACCTGCAATAAAACAGTAAAACAAGGAAGAATAGAAAGCAAACAGGTAACAATCAACATGTTGATTGTTGAAGACCAAAACAGCACCTCACTTATCAATACTAACATTAAATGTAAACATTCTAAATGTCCCACTTAGAAGATATAGATTGATAGAATGGATAAAAAAAGAACCCAAACATCTGCTGTCTCCAAGAAACCCATTTAACTCATAAAGAGTTCCACACACTCAAGATAAAGAGGTGGAAAAAAATATTCCATGCAAATAGAAACCAAAAGTGAGCAAGAGTAGCTACTCCTTTTTTTTTTTTGAGACAGAGTGTCGCTTTGTTGCCCAGGCTAGAGTGAGTGCCATGGCGTCAGCCTAGCTCACAGCAACCTCAAACTCCTGGGCTTAAGCAATCCTCCTGCCTCAGCCTCCCGAGTAGCTGGGACTACAGGCATGTGCCACCATGCCCGGCTAATTTTTTCTATATATATTTTAGTTGGCCAGATAATTTCTTTCTATTTTTAGTAGAGATGGGGTCTCACTCTTGCTCAGGCTGGTCTCGAACTCCTGACCTTGAGCAATCCACCTGCCTCAGCCTCCCAGAGTGCTAGGATTACAGGCATGAGCCACCGCGCCCGGCCAAGAGTAGCTATTCTTATATCAGATAAAATAGACTCTACATTAACCACAGTGAAACAAGACAAAGGTGGTCATTGTATAGTGATAAAGGGATCAATTCAATAAGAATATATAACAATCCTAAATATATATTCACCCAACACCAGAGCCTCCAGACTTATAAAGCAAATATTACTAGACCGAAGAAATGAAATAAACAGCGACATAAAAATATTGGGGGATTTCAACACTGCACTGACAGAGCTAGACAAATAATCAAGGTAGAAAATCAACAAGGAAATGTTAGACTTCAATGAGACTCTAGACGAGATGAACCTAACAGACATTTGCAGAAAATTCTACCCCAAAATTCCAAAATATACATTCTTCTCATCCACATATGGAACAGTTCCAAGATAGACCATATTTTAGGCCACAAAACAATTCTTAGCAAATTTAAAAAAATGGAAATTCTTATATCACAGTGGGATGAAAGGAAAAATCAACTCCAAGAGGAACTCTCAAAACTATACAAATACATGGAAACTGAACAACCTGCTACTGAACGATCTTTGGTTCAACAATGAGAACAAGATGAAAATCAAATCCTTTTTTGAATTGAATGACAATGATGACATAATCTACCAAAATCTCTAGGCTATAGCTATAGCAGTGCAAGAGGGAAGTCCATAACACTAAATGCCTACATTAAAAAGACAGAAAGACCACAAGTTAACAACCTAATGTCACATCTCAGGGAACTAGAAAATCAAGAACAAACCAAACACAAAGCCAGCAGAAGACAGGAGAGAAAAAAAATCAGAGTGGAACTAAATGAATTTCACACACACACACAAAAGAATCAATGAAAAGTTGTTTCTTTGAAAAGATAAACAAATTGAGTGCCCACTAGCTAGATTAATCAATTAAAGAAGAGAGAGAATTCAAATAAGCTCAGTCATAAATGAAACAGGAGACATTACAACTGTTACTGTACAAATACAAAGACCATTATGAGCAGCTCTATGCATACAAACTAGAAAGTGCAGAGGAAATGGATAAATTTTCAAAAACAAACAAACTCCCAAGCTTGAATTGGAAGAAACAGAAATCCTGAACAGATCAGTATCGAGTATAAGATTGAATCAGCAAAAAAAAAAAAAAACAAAAAAAAAAAAAAAAAACTCCCAAGAAATAAAAGCCCAGGACTAGATGGATTCACAGCTAAATTCTACCAGACCTACAAAGAAGAACTGGTATTTAACCTACTGAAAGTGTTTCATAACATCAAGAAGGAGGGAGTCCTCCCTAACTCATTGTACAAAGCCAATATCACACTGATATCAAAGCCAGGAAAGCAAAAAAAGAAAACTATAGACCAATGTTCCTCATGAACATAGATGCAAAAGTCCTCAACAAAACACTAACAAACTGAATCCAACAGGACATCAAAAAAATAATTCACTATGATCAAGTGGGTTTCATCACTGGGATACAACAATGGTTCAATATACACAAATCAATAAATGTGATTCACCACATAAATAGAATTAAAAACAAAAACTATATGATCATTGCAATAGATTTCAGAAAAAGCACTTGATAAAGTCCAGTACCACTTCATAATAAAAACCCCTAACAAACTAGCCATAAAAGGATCATTCTTCAAAATAATAAAAGACATATGTGACAAACCCACATCCAACATCATACTGAATGGGGTAAAGTTGAAAGTATTCCCCCCAAGGACTGGATCAAAACAAGGGTGCCCATTTTCACCAATTCTATTCAAGATAGTACTAGAAGTCTTAGAACAGTTAAGCAATGGAAAGAAACAAAGGACATCTAAATCAGAAGAAAGAGATCAAACTATCCCTATTTGACAATGATTATCACCTCATATCAAGAAAACTCTCCCAAAAGACTCCTAGAATTGATAAATTCAGTAAAGTCTCAGATTACACAATTTATGTATACAAATCAGTAGCATTTCTATATACTAATAACAGCCAGGCTGAGGTTGTTGCGGCCCGATTACAGAACGGGGGATGAACACAGACACATACATACAGACACACAAAGAAACACACAGACACACAAAGACAGTACAAGACTGCAGCGCCGAAGCACCACTCACTTTATTTTTATACTCCTTTTGTCCAGCAGCTACTTTCTGGTACATGACTATCTTTAGAACCCTGAGGCGACATGCTCCATTTCTTATGGAAATTGCACAAGGAAAGCAGACATTTGCATCTTAACCTTTGGACCTCATTATCCGAGTGCAGGACAATGAGACACGCCTTGGCTTGTGTACAAGACCAAGGCCTTTGGCTATTTGCCATAGAAAAACAGTTTGTCTAGTCAATAGGCCATTGACCTCTAGCTCCAAGAAGCATTCAACAGGCCGTGTCCGGACCTATTGACTTCTGGTCTCAAGGAGCGTACTGGACCTATTGACCTTTGGCCCCAAGAAGCACGTCCAGCTTCGCTGACTCTGGGCTCAAGCCAATTCTTGCCCAGGGACGGTCTCTACATCTCCCCCTCTTCTTTTAAGTTTGAGATCGAATATGTTCAAAGACCATCATGATATTTTGATTATGTTGGTTGATTTTTATTTTTTGGTAGTGCCAGCATCTGTAGACTGAAAACAGGCAAAGAATAAAGACAATTAAAATTCTGTCATTAGTTCCTATGTTATTAAGGAAAGATTTAATTTTTTTTTTTTTTCCTTTATTCCACCGCCGAAAGATTTAAAAGTTGTTAAAGGATTAGCTTGTGACAGGCCATTTGCCAAACCTTAAAAGAAATCTTGTTCATTAAATTCTGGCAAATTTTCCTGGCATGTACTGGTTATTTCTTGTTCTAGGCTTTGTAAATCAGCCATCAGGTTACACTCTCCAGCCAGCAGTTGGCGTAGAACTCACCAATGTTTGCTACTGTTAAAAGGAATAGGCGTAACACAAAACCTGGAAGAATTCCAATCGCAACGCAAAAATGACTGAGTGGTTAGGACTTGAATTTGATCTCCCAGCCATTGGACAGTACTTTGTAAGTGCAAGATTTCTCCTTCTAAACGGCTATCAATTTCCTGTTGGTGTTGCCACAGTTGGTGGGAGTCTTCATGCCACTTACGGATGAAGTCAGCGGTTTGAACAGATTGTTGCAACGCTACTCCTGCTGTAGCAGCTGTGGCAGCTATAGATATTAATCCTGCCACAACAGCAATTATAAGACCGGCAGCTCTCTTAACTTGGTGGCTCAAGGAAGCTATTTTGTTTAAAAACGTGGTAATTAAGGCAGATTCACTCCAAGGCCAGGATAAATTAACTGGAATCCAAAGCTCTATCCTAGCCCTTAAAACATATAAGCTTTGTGAACTAGCATTGAAGTTAGCCCATGAAGAGCGTTTAAGGCAGGTACATAAAGAGCAATTAGTAAGGTAGGAGATATTTCCTGTGGACTCATTCCATTGAACAGAACCTAGCAGTAGCAAATAAGGATAGGGCACACAAGCCAATAAAGGCTGAGAGGCATTAGTTGGCGGAACTGCACGTGTCATTCCCGGTGTCGGTCCCCTGGCTTGCACAGTCAGATTCTCAAATTCCTTGAGGAAGTCCTTGGTCCTGATCCTTTTTGCCATAACGCCACTTAAAACGACAAGTGGGAACCCACTCACAGCCCTGTCCTGTGGAGCCATAAGCGTAGCCCCGACCCCATTGTAGAACCTCTCCCTCCTTCCATTCTCCATTCGGTGTGGACACATACACAGGATCACAAACGTTAGGCAGGGGAGAGGACGAGGTTGTGAAATGATGTTCTGCTGCAGAGGAATTCAAAGTCTGCCAATGATTTAAAAAGTTAAGGGTAAAGAGTGCTCTTAATAGATGACAATGAGGAGACTTTGGGACTCCCCCTTTTTGTTTTTGTAACTGAAGCTTTAGGGTGCAATTGGCCCATTCAATGATGGCTTGACCCTGACTGTTAAAGGGAATTCCAGTAACATGGCGTATGGAATATAGCTGAAGGAAGGAAGCAAGTTTATTAGAAGTATAGGCAGGGGCATTGTCTGATTTGAATATAGCTGGAAGGCCCATCACTGCAAAACAGGAATATAGACGAGTGATAACAGCATCAGCCTTTTCAGAACTTTGAGCAGTAGCCCACTGAAAGTGAGAATGAGTATCAATAGTATGGTGAACATAACGAAGACAGCCAAAAAATGTAACATAAGTAACATCCATGTGCCAAATATGATTACCTCTCAAGCCTTGTGGATTACAACCTGGCGGTAAAGAAGGAAGGGTTAAGGGCGCACAAGAAGCACAAGAACGCACAATAGCACGAGCTTGTTTGCGCGTAAGAGAGAAGCGGTGTTGAAGTCCTTTCGAGTTAGTGTGATGGAAGTCATGTTCTTGTGACACCTGTTGAATAGAGGCTGTGAGTAAAGAGTCAATGTTGTCGTTGCCCTTGGACAATGGCCCAGGAAGTCCAGAATGTGATCAAATGTGGACAATAAAAACAGGATGATAAGGCATCGAAGGAGTGCCTGTAAATGGGTAAACAAACATTGTAATGTAGTTTGGGGATTAAGAGGCAGTGAGGCAGTAGGAAGATGAGAAGTAACCTGAACAGCATACTGTGAGTCACTAACAATGTTAATGGGTTCAGCAGAAAAATCTTGTAGAACAAGGCAGATAGCATAAAGCTCACTCTGTTGCACTGATGGAAAAGGAGAGATAACAACCTTTTGGCCTATTGTGCTCCAACATCCAGCCTTAGGAGAACTCGAAGCATCAGTAAAAAAGGTGGTTCCTTGTAGAGGGCTAGAAACAATGGGAGAAACAGGAAGAACTGAATGAGTTTGCAAAAAAGAATAAAACTTATGTGGGGGGTAATGATTATCAAAAGTCCCAACGTAATCTGCACAGGCCACCTGCCAAGCAGTGGAAAACACAAAGTTAGTTTGAATATCTTTGGAACTCAAATTAGTAACAATTCGGCAGGGGTCCATTCCTGAGAGTTGACGACAGCGCTGACATCCTCGAGTAATTAATTGTGCTAGTTTCTCCACATAAAGCAAAAGCATTTGTTTTGTTGGTTAGGGAGAAATATCCACTCAAGAATTCCATGTGACTGCCCCAAACAACCTGAAGGGGAGTGAAACATATGGAAAAGAAAAAGAGTTATGGGAAGAGAAGGTTTAAGAAATGTAAGGAAACCAGAGCTCAAGTGTTGCTCCACAAACTGCAACTCAGCTTCCGCCTGAGGATTGAGACAATGAGGGCTGTCGAGAGCAGAATCGCCTTCTAAAATAGCAAACAAATGTTGTAAAGCATAAGTGGGTATACCAAATGAGGGCCGAAGCCAATTAATATCTTCTAACAGTTTTTGAAAGTCATTTAGAGTTTTTAAATTATCTCTCCGAATTTGTAACTTTTGTGGTCGTATTTGTGATTCTGAGAGACAATACCCTAAATAGTTGAAAGGTGGAGTATCCTGAACCTTCTCAGGGGCAATTATTAAATTAGAGAGTTTGAGACTCTCCTTAAGATCTACAAAGGCTGCATCCCGAACCTCTCGAGAGGGTGCTGCAAGAAGAATATCTCCATATAATGATGTGGGTGCCGTGCACAAACGGGATTAACAGCACGATCAACAAATTCCTGACATAGCGTAGGACTGTTTAACATCCCCTCCCTGAGGAAGCACCCTCCACTGATAACGCTAAGTAGAGTGGCCATTATTATATTCTGGGATGGTAAAAGCAAAACGCTCACAATCTGAAGACTGTAAAGGACTGGTGAAAAAACAATCCTTAAGATCAATGACCATCAAAGACCATCCAGTGGGAATCATAGAGGGCAGAGGCAAACTGGGCTGTAAATGGCCCATAGGTTGGATACATTTGTTAATTTCCTGGAGATCTGTGAGAAATCGCCATTTCCCAGATTTCTTTTTGATAACAAAAACAGGAGAATTGCAAGGAGAGGTGGAGGGCTCAATATGACCAGCAGCAAGCTGCTCGGCTACTAAGGACTTTAACGCCTTGAGCTTTTCTTTTGTAAGAGGCCACTGCTCAATCCATACAGGCTTATCTGTATTCCACCGCAGGGGGAGGGCTCGAGGAATTTCGAGGAATTTCTTGAGCAGTGTCGATTAGTTTAAAGAATCCTGTGCATCAGGATGTTGGACAGGGCTGTAACCCATCTTTAGCATCATATTTTTAACATTAGGTGATAAGTGAGGGATAGTCACAAATGCCCCAAACTGATGTAACAGATCTCGACCCCATAAATTCACAGCAATATCAGTAATATAAAACTGCAAAGAAGCTTGTTGGCCTTCAGGTCCTAAACAATCATAAACATCTTTACTGCGGAACACGCATTGAGCCTGTCCCAATCCAGACAGCACATAGGAACTGCAACTTTGGGCCAGTCAGGGGGCCACTGAGCAAGACAAATGATAGAAACATCAGCCCCCATATCCACTAAACCCTCAAAAGTACAACCACCAATGTTGAGAGAGAGAACAGGTTGAGAATCTTGAATAAGAGTCCCCCAAAAAACTTTAGTTCCGGTACTGTCGAAACCCCCTTTATGCTCAATGTTACGAGTAGGGAAGGAGACATATGGGAGCAGCAAAAGTTGGGCTATACGAGTGCCAGCAAAAACCTGAGTAGTATGGGAAACAGAGACCATGATCTGGATTTCGCCAGTATAATCTGAATCAATGACTCCTAAATGAACAAATATTCCCTTTACGTGCAGCTGCTCTGCCCAATGACCAATCCAACTTTTCCCTCAGGCAAAGGCCCAAAGACTTGTGTAGATAACTTATTAACGCCACCAGCAGGGGTTAGAGTATAGGTTCGTGCAACAGAAAGATCCGCAGCTGCACTACCAGATGTGGCAGCGTATAACTGAGTTACTTTTAAAGATTGCTCAGTTGATGGGCAGTCCCATTGCTCACTGGGTATTGTTGGAATTGGGTTCTCATATTGTTGCTGTTGGGGCCCTGAGGCCGGGGGTGTCCCATGGGGAGTTTCCTGACTGCATGCCACCGCTTGTCCCATTAATGGGAGGGAGCAGATTGCCATCCTTATCAAATTTTGACTGACATTCATTAGTCCAATGATGTCCTTTTCCACATCTGCCACACAGCTTTGAAGGCTGCGGTTTAGGGGCTCGTGGGCGAGGACCAGAATTATTAGGTCCTCCTTGCCTGCATTCTTTCCTTATATGCCCAACCTTTCCACAGTTAAAACAGGTGGATTTACTGTTGCCTTTCTGAATAGCTCCTGCTAGCAAGGCAGCGTGATAAGCAGCGCCGCCAACTCCGGCACAAGCGCGGACAGATTCATCTAAGGAAGCCCCACTAGCCTTTAAAGGACGTAAAATTTTTTGACAATCTGGATTGGCATTTTCTACAGCCAAGGACAGAATTATAAGAGAAGCTTCTTCGGTGGAGCTGACACTGCGCTAAACAGCGTCTTTTAGCCGAGACAAGAAATCAGTATAAGGTTCAGCGGGTCCTTGCATAATTTTAGCAAAGGACGAGGCTAAAGAGCCAGAGGTCTCAATTTTTCTCCAAGCCTTTAAAAAAATCAATTTAATCTGAGTTATGGATGGATCACCCAAGGTTGCCTGGGCTTCTCAGGTAGCATACTGTCCTGTTCCAGTGAGCTGCTCCTCTGTGGGCCCCGGAGGTTGCTGCTGTGCGTTAAGGCGAGCCTGTACTCTAGCCCCTTCTATCCACCAGCTACGTAATTGTAGCCACTGTGGACTTTCCAAAACTGTTCCCAACTATTCCCAATCTATAGGCAACAAAATAATAGCACCAGAATAAGCATCAATCAAGCCAGTAACAAAAGGCGACTGAAGTCCATATGCTTGAACAGCCTGTTTAAGTTCTTTTAAAAATTTGTACTGCAAAGCCTAATATTGTACATTCCATCCTCCATTAGGGAGATTAGGATCTTGGCCGAGAGGCACTTCTTGACGAATAATGGGAAATGCAAAGGATCAGGGAATAATAACGTTAGGATCTGGTTTTGGAGGGTGATCATCAAAGTCAGCGGGAAGGGGGAAATCATCATCTGGCCCTTGGGTAAAAGGAATTCTAAAATTTCGCCCCACTAGAGGGCAGAAGGCCGAACTGGATAAACTGAAAAAGAAGGTGAAGGGCCTGGAGTCACCTTATTCCTTTTAAGCAAAGAAATTAATTCTCGTATATCTGCACGAGTGGGCAATTTATTGGGAGGATCCTTATCTGGTGGCTCCTCCCCATCCCCGAACTCTTCGGGGGAAGGGGCCCAGGATGGCAAGGGCTCCTTTTCGGGTTCTTCACCCACATAAGCTTTTTCTGATTCTGTCTGCAGCAAGCGTAATGCCTGAGTAATTGCACTGCAGACGGACCAAACTTTTAAATCAATAGTTTAAATCAATAGTTTCACCTTTCTGATGGGGGACATGAAAAGCCTTAACTACTTGTTGCCAACTATGAAGATTTAGTTGCACTTCTGACTGACATTGAAACCAATAACAATGTTTCTGTACCAGAGCAAATAATTGTTTTAAAGTACTTTCCTTCACTTCCACTCCTACAGAGTGCAAAAGTCCCTGAATTAGCTTTTGATATTTATGCTCTGGTGCTGAGGGGAATTCCCCATCTTATCCCAAAAGTCCTCTGTTGGATGCCAAAGGGGTGCCTCTTCGGTCCCTCTGTTCTGAACGACACAGACCCTGCTCGCTGTGCCAGTTGTTGCAGCCCGATTACAGAACGGGGGATGACCACAGAAAGAAACATACAGACACACAAAGAAACACACAGACACACAAAGACAGTACAAGACTGCAGCGCCGAAGCACCACTCACTTTATTTTTACACTCCTTTTGTCCAGCAGCTACTTCCTGGTACGTGACTATCTTTAGAGCCCTGAGGCGACATGCTCCATTTCTTATGGAAATTGCTCAAGGAAGGCAGACGTTTGCATCTTAACCTTTGGACCTCATTACCCGAGTGCAGGACAATGAGACACGCCTTGGCTTGTATGCAAGACCTAAGGCCCTTGGCTATATGCCATAGGAAACAGTTTGTCTATTCAATAGGCCATTGACCTCTAGCTCCAAGAAGCATTCAGCAGTCAACAGGCCGTGTCCGGACCTATTGAATTTCTGGCCTCAAGGAGCCTTCTGGACCTATTATCTTTGGCCCCAAGAAGCACGTCCAGCTTTGCTGACTCTGGGCTCAAGCCAATTCTTGCCCAGGGATGGTCCCTACAGACAATCAAATCAAGAACACAATACCATTT
Organism: Eulemur rufifrons; assembly: GCF_041146395.1. NCBI lineage: Eukaryota > Metazoa > Chordata > Mammalia > Primates > Lemuridae > Eulemur > Eulemur rufifrons. The sequence goes on along the minus strand of NC_090989.1, from coordinate 191,895,693 downwards.
ACAATAGCTGCAAAAGATAAAATAAAGTACCTAGGAATATACTTAACCAAGAAGGTGAATGATCTCTACAAGGAGAACTACAAAACACTGGTGAAAGAAATTGTTGATGATATAAACAAATGGAAAAATATCCCATGCTCATGAATTGGAAGAAACAATAGTATTAATATTAAAATATCCATATTGCCCAAAATGATTTACAGATTCAATGCAAGTCTCATGAAAATATCAATGTCATTTTTTACAGAATTAGAAAAAACAACCCTAAATTTCATATGGAATTAAAAAAGAGCTTGAATAGCCAAAGCAATCCTAAGAAAAAAGAACAAATCCAGAGGTATGGCATTATCCAACTTCAAATGATACTACAAAGCTATAGTAACCAAAACAGCATGGTACTGGTATATAAGTAGACACACGGGTCAATGGAACAGAATAGAGAACCCAGAAATAAAACCACACACCTACAACCAACTGATCTATTGCAAAGCAGATAAAAACATACACTGACGAAAGGACGCCCTATTCAACAAATCATGCCGGGAAAATTGGAGGTGACTGGTGTACTAAAAGCCTTGACTTCACCACTATACAATTCATCCATGTAAGAAAAACCAGTTATATCCCCTAAATCTACTTAAAAAATGAACATAAGGAATGAGAGTAAGAAAAAATCATTACAAACAAAATCCAAGAGAGCACACCTCAAGATGCCAGCACTTAAAAAACTTCTAAAAAAGATATTCTCCAGGATGAAGACAAATGGTCCCCAAAGGGTGGTCAGAAATGCACAAAGGAATAGTGAGGAATATGTGTAAGTCTAAAGAGCTTTATAAAAGAACAGCAACAATCATAGCATTTAAATTCTGAGTTAACAAAGTAGAACTAAAATATTGGTAAACAAAAGCCTGTAAGTTGGGGCTTTCTAAATCCAACAGTGGTTGGATTTAATGTCAAGACAGGAGGGACGTTTAAAATGTGGTTTTACTTTACACTCTGTTAAGCTTAATATGCATGAAAAAAATCTACGTTTTGGTATGTAGCCTGTAGAAACCTTTACAGATATCTATATATCTATATCTAGATCTAGAGAGAGACATACATAAGAATGTTTGTGGTGGTGGCATTTGAATAGAAAAACATTGGGAACATAAATGTTCATGCATATGGGAGATGATTAATAAACTATAGTATATCAATACTATGGAAGACTATGCTGCAGTTAAGGGAATGCAGTAGGTCTGTATATATCCACATAATAGTGGGAAAAACAGTATATATGTGAACAGTTTCTGAAAATTTCAGAAACTGTTCACATATATACATAATATATACACAGAAAAAGAATACAAAACTCTACAGCAAACAGGTGGGAGGAAGGGAGATGGGTGAGACTGATAATACTTTTTCTTTTTTTTACAAAAATACTATATTTGTGTATTTGTTCTATAAACATAAATTAGTGTTTAAAAGAGTTTAATGTAATAAAAAGGAACAAAAAACTGCAAATTTTTTAGGGGCAGGGACTGTGTCTGTCTTGCACACTATTGCAGTGTAAGCACCTACAGCACATAGTAAGTGTTCATTGGACTGGAAGGATATATCCCCAAAATATTAGCAGTGTTTTTATCTAACACATAGGACAATGGAAAATGTTTCTTCCTACTACTTTTCTCCATTTTCTACTTTTCTATATTATATTCATCGTGGTTAAAATAAAACGTCCTTAAGAAATGTCCCCATCCTCCATTCTCTCCCACCCCACCCACGTGTGTCATGCAGAACCCTGGCACCAGACCCAGACTCACCAGTCCTTATCACCTGCATATCCTCCTCATGGACACGGTTCATATTAATGTTTCTAATTGTGAATCCTAAAGACAAGACAGATGTAAAATCATTCCACAGTCCCTGGACCTTTGGGCTACCTCTTTCCCACATTCAGTAGTCAAAAAGGAAATGTCTAGACAAGTCCCAGCAAGGGGCATACGTCAGAGATGACTTGCAGCCTAGATAGCAGTATCTTAGTAAAACAACAACCCTCAGAGTGGCTGTGCCCCAAAATTGTTGTCAGCTTGTGACAAGTAGAGCATGAGCCCAGGATGCTAACCTCCATGGGGCTCCCACACCAACAGGATGATGGGCAAAATGCACAAGGTGATTAATTAGCAAAAATGAAAAACACATTGCCAAAAACACAAAAAAGATTTAACTTTGCTGCTGACAATAAATATTAACAATCAAAATAATGACAAGATATTATTTTTCACCTGTCAAATTGGTAATGATTTTTTTTTGGTAATGATTTTTAAAATATTACCCAGGTTTGGCAAATGTCTGTATAAATGGATCATCATATATCGTACTGGTGGAGGCAGAACATGATTCAATCATTGTAGAGAGCATTTGGCAATAAGCATCAAAATCTTTAAAATTCTGCATAACCCTTTGCGTCTAGCAATTCTACTTGAAATTTATCTTAACAAAGTAATTATGATGTCATGCAGAGACTTAACCACTGCGTCCCTGCTTATAAAAACAAGAAACGACCTAGTCCCAATATTCAACATTATGCTCTGATTTAATAAATTGTCTCATAAATCCATCCATACAATGGAATTAATAATACACAATCATTAACAATAATGTTGAAGAATGTATAAGAGTATATATTTCTGACACAGCAAGGGAAGAAAAACAGTATAGCAAACTGCAGTTTTAAAAAGTGCTTATGTATAGGTGTATGTGTTTGTGTATATAGTATATTCTTAGGAAAAAACTCCAGAATGTTAGCAATGGTTAAATCCAAATGGTGGGCCAGCGCAGTGGCTCACGCCTATAATCCTAGCATTCTGGGAGGCCGGGGTGGGTGGATCGCTCGAGGTCAGGAGTTCGAGACCAGCCTGAGCAAGAGCAAGACCCGGTCTCTACTAAAAAATAGAAACAAATTATCTGGCCAACTAAAACTATATATAGAAAAAATTAGCTGGGCGTGGTGGCACATGCCTGTAGTCCCAGCTACTCGGGAGGCTGAGGCAGGAGAATTGCTCGAGCCCAGGAGTTTGAGGTTGCTGTGAGCTAGGCTGATGCCACAGCACTCTAGCCTGGGCAACAGAGTGAGACTCTGTCTCAAAAAAAAAAAAAAAAATCCAAATGGTGAAAGTTTGGCATTATTTATTTTCTTCTTTTTGCAAATCAGAATTTTTTAGTTTTTCTAACACTAACACTCATTACTACGATAATTCAAATCAAAAATAATTTGGAACGTCTATAGGGCCCCAGTGGAAGCAATAGTTTTTTCCCATTTCCAATGCTTATGGCTCTCTCCCCTACAAAGCAGCAGACGGTGGGGAGACCCACACAGACCTGGGGTAGGACACACAGCTTCCTCTCCCTCCCCTGAGCCTGTCTAAAGCAGAATTTGAGGCCTGGCCACAGGTCAACCTCTCTCATCAGGTCAAGACTGGGATAGGAGGTGACCTGCTTCATCATGCCATGGGTCTGCCTGGCCTCTAGAAGAAGGTTAAGGAGGGTCCTCCTGCTGACGAGAGGAGGCAGGAATCTACAGGAGCCCCCTCCTCACCTACAAAGTTGAGGGCAGCTGCCCTGAGGGAGGTCTGTGGGCTCTCCAGGAACTCAAAGCTCTAGGACAGCAACTCCCCTACATGGACCTCTGGAGCCAAGGAGGGTGGTGCTGACCAGGACAGGGGCCACTGGGGACTCTAATAAAGACCTTCTAGCAGCCACACCCACCCACCCTGTGCACAGCAGCAGCCATCTGTCTCCAGGCAGCTTCAACTGCTCCACCCTGCACACTCAGACCCCCCAATCCCTCCCAGCCCAGCAAGAGCACAGACTCAGCAGGAAGTTCGTAAAGAGCATTTTGTTCCGGGCTACCGAGAGAAGGGAAAACACACCTGACGTGGAGCCAGGAGACCCTGGTTTGAATACTGGCCCTGGCACTTCTCGGTTTCACTGTTCTCTCCTTAGAGTTGAGGGAAAACCTGCCCAGCCTCCCTCACATAATTGTAAGGTGTCAATGGGGTAATGGCTGTAAAAGTGCTTTGTAAAGTGCTCTATCTATGTAAGCGATTCATAATATCAGAATTACTTGCATCATTTCTTCACCTACTTGCTTAGCCCTTAAATGTTTACTTTTCAACCAGGATTCCTGATCTCTGGCCTGTCCTTGACTGTAGAAGCCACAGGCCCGTAACTCCTGCCAAAAGGGCTTCCTGCCACTGTAACCAGAGACCTATGTCCTCTGGTCATCCACTAACCCAGCATGATGTCCCTGGCCTCTGAGACAGGGATTGGAATGCCATGAGGTTCAAATGCAGAGAACCAGGGCCTGGCCTCCCAGGTGAGGGTTCTCAGAGGCAACTGATGCTAAAGAATGAGAATCAGGAACTGAAGGAACATATCTGTCACCCTATACCCTCTGTACACTGAGCCCACTGTTCTGTCCCCGGGATGGACGCTGACACTTAGTTTCCTCAGAGAGGCTCACTCACCAGGTACGTGCATGTGTCCTGTAACACCTGGAGGTGGTCGCTGAGGGTGGTGTGCTGGAAGGTGTTGGTCAGGGATGCCCAGCCAATCACCTACGCCCACTCAGTGAGGGCCCCTCCACAGGCCTATGGGTGGAGAGAAGGGACCCCCCAGGCGCCAGTCCTATGACTGCCCAGGCCAGGGGCTGAGTGGAAGTCCCCACATCACAAAGAGAGGGTGAGAGGGCTCAGGGCCAGCCCAGAGGAGGATGCCAAAGAGGTGGCTGTAGAGTGCACAGCCACAGCCAGGCTCATGGAGACAGAGCCAAAGGGAAGGGGCTCTGCTCTGGCACAAAGAGGGCATGAAGTGGCCTGGGCTTGGCAGGACAGAGACAGCCAGTGTACCTTGGCCATCTCGCTGTTTTCCTCCTACATGTTCAGCAGCAATGGGAGCAGAAATTTATACAGTTCCCTTTTCACTGTGGCTCCAGGCTTATATTTCACGTCCTGTCCCAGCATGTGGCTGAGGGCAGAGATGGCTGCAATCCTCACTGGCTCCCTCTCCTGCCAGGGAGCACAAAATAGAGATGAGGAGGCCGTGGTTCCCCTGGCCCTGCCTGGCCTGGCTTCCTCTCATCCCCATCTCAGTGTGTGTGTCCAGAGTGCACTGGCCACACTGTTACTTACTGTGGAGACCACACTACCTGTGTCTCTCAGTGACTCTCTTCAGACCTTACAGCTGAGGAGTCAGTTAATGTAGGCACAGTGCCTGGGAAACCAACATCATAGCTTTAATTCTACCATGGACTACATCTACAGCTCGTAACTTTCTTCCCTTTTAAGGATTTAGCTCTAGCATGCCAAATTTAAAAAAAATGCTTATTTTCATCCTAGTTATGCTGTGAATAAACTGTTTAAGTCTATATTAGCTTATATGAATTAATAATGACCAGGCCGGGGGCAGTGGCTCACGCCTGTAATCCTAGCACTCTGGGAGGCCGAGGCGGGTGGATCACTAAAGGTCAGGAGTTAGAGACAGCCTGAGCAAGAGCGAGACCTCGTCTCTACTAAAAATAGAAAGAAATTATCTGTTTATTAAAGTTGATAAAAAAATAATAATGACCACAAACAGCTAAGTTTTATACATTTTCAGGAGTATATTATATATTAATTGGACAAATATTTCTTGAACACTTATCATGAGCTAGGTAGGCACAATGCCAAATGACAGAGGCACGGTGGGACAACACAGATAGTTCCTGAACACAGAGGCAGACTTTTAAACAAGTGGGATGTGCATGTTATAGCATACTGGCTAAACAGAGAGATGATTCCTTATTAGTACTTTAGTGACAAAAGCAAAGAGAAAAATATCACACACACAGTAGCTTAAAATGGGTTACTGAGCATTGCTTTAGTCATCCCATTCCTAGGAAAAAGAGAGAAAATATGTTTTTACAATTCATAATGGATCTGAAATATGAGGTGGAGTTCCTCCATTCCCCTCCTGAGGACTAGAACATCCCTGAAAGATGAACAGCAGACAGAATTGGAATTAAAGCAGAAATTATAGCCTGGAGTGTGGGCAAGAATATACTACCGCAGGAGGTGGCAGGGGTTCCGGGAGAACTCTAAGCTCAGGGGCTGTGAATACAGGGAGTGGGAGATAATTCTGGGCAACCAACAGGTGGTGGTTTGGGGGCTGCAGTTCAGCCGTCCTGTTCAGTTTCTCCCTCCCAGTATCCCCCTTGTCAATGACCAAGCAGCAGGGGCATGGGACACCCCAGCAGAGCAGGGAGTGGGGTGTCCAGACCAAAGAGAGGGGAAAGTTCCCTGGGGGTCTGATGCCCCCCAGGGATAGGAGGGAGCCCTAGAGTCAGATGACTGGCCACTGGCACATCCGACTGTCCACTTATTCAGGGATGCTCCCCACGATTGCTGACATCGGGCTGCAGTAGGGGGCGTTGCTTTCACAGAGGGCCCGCCGAGATTCTCTAGCATAAAAATGCCAGAAATCACGTCAAGGATTGGTAAACATTGAGGAAAACCAACACTACAAAAGGAAGGGACCACATTTGAGAAATACTGTAATGTTTACATTGTAAACTACTAACAACTAAAGACAAATATGAGGCAAAATAAAGACATTTTCATACAAAGACTGAAAATTTTTACTACTTTCAGACTCTCACTCAAGGAACCAGAAAAGAAGGGGGAAGCAGACTCCCGGAGGGAGGAAAGAGCTGTAAAAAGGAAAAGTGAGTAAGATTTGCTAACATATGGGCAATTCTACATAAGTATATTGTATATAAGTATATAAAATAATAACAATCATGATGATGATATAAAGACCACATTTGGGGATTTAATAAGCAGGTGGAACTAAAATACTAGACAACATTCATATATAACTGGGTAAGGTGTAATCAGAATTAAAGCATTCCAGTCTTTATGTTGTTTGGATGGAGGGAAAAGATATTACCTTTGGGCTTTGTTAAGTCAAGGACAGTATACGTGCTGGATTTTAAAGTAACTGACAGATGGATGAGTCAGACGTGGACCTAGCCATTTGGGAGTTTCCAGGGTCATAGAGGAGATGAGACCTATACCAAAATAATTCCAACCTAAGGTTCAAAAGCCAAACAAGTTACAAATGCCACAACAGGAGTACTATCAACATGTGTCTCAGGGACATTGAGTTCCCTTCAGCTCTAAGATGCCATGATCTGTAAGGAGGATGAGACATGGGGAGGGTTGGTATTGGTCTGTTAGTCCAAATTGTTGGGTCTCAGATTTCTCTTGCCACAAGGACTCTAGCATTCTAAGGTCCCTGTATTATTTGGGAGAAGGGCAGAGCCATCAGTTCTCTCCACTCTTCACTCCATGAGTGGAGTCTGGGTCCTTAGAGTGAGCACCAACTTCATACCAGTGTGTGAGCTTTCAATTGTTGGTCCAGTGGCTCCTCCAGGGAACTTCTGGGGGCAGAGTAAGTGGAGGCATGTGCTGCGTCTGGATGTGATAGGGAAGGCACTTGCGACATGTCCTATGCACTGCTCCATGTGGCCAGGAGTTTCGTCTGTCCCTCCATTATCTCAGCCTTGGGCTACAGGCCCTTGGCCTAGCCCAACCCTTAATTAAGCCCCAGGGTTCACCCCCAGCTTCAGCCCATATTGTTCCCAAGGGCTCCTAGGGCTGCAGGCACATACATCATTGATGAGGGGACGCAGGTGCCGGCAGATGCTGCAGAACATTTCCTGGATGTCCTTGTCCCGCCTGTGGTGGATGATGTTCTGCAGGCTCTCCACTGCCTGCATGGCCACCCGCGCCTCAGCATTCCTCTTATGAGGAAACCTCGTAAGAATGGAACAAGCTCTTGAGAGCCTTTGACCATGTGGAAGAAGGCAGAGATCATGCAGCACCTGGTGATCATGCAGCACTCTGGGGACTTAGAGCACATAAATGGTGCCTAAGAGGAATAGATGTAGGAGACCTAGGGGCTGGATGTGCCAAGGAAATGAAGGCACAGCGGGTCAGGCAGCTTGAGGACACTCCTAGGGAGGCCCACACACTGGATGTTGTGATGTCCTCGGATGAGGGGTGGGATGTACTAAACCTGGGGCAACTGAGGGACCCAGGAGGAAAAGCAGATGTTCCAGGGATTCCTGGGTGATGCCACTGGGCCCTCCCCCGCTCTTACATATCCTGGGTGCAGGGCCAGGTTACTGATTCCTCGCAGGCCAATGATGAGGTTGGGATCCTTGATCCACGTAGTTAGAGTGCCCAGAGACTGGTGCATCAGTGTCTGCACCACTGATGGTGCCAGAGGGGCTGAGAGAGAGAACACCATGGTAATGGATGGAGGAGAAGTCAGGGGGACCCTGTGCTCCCCGAGCCCTCCCTCAGTCGCCTGCTCAGGCAAGGACTGTGTCCAGGTCAGAGAAGTGGCAGATCTGGTCACATGGGGTGGAGGCTATGGGGAAGGGCTTAGGGGGTAATGCTGGTAAGGCTTGAATTTGGAGCCTGATGCTGGGATCCTGCATCGTTCAGGGAGGACTAGAACTGCTAACCCCTTCCCCGCTCTCCTGGCCTCCTTGAACTAGTCCGTTGATGTGCCAGGGAAGGGAACGCCACTGAGATGGCTTGATTCTCTTTTCTTCTCCTTCCTAGGACAAGTTAGTTAACATCCTGTTAAACAGTCAGTCCCTCAGCTACAGGAAGGGGATGGCTACTGCTGTTGGACTCTCCCCACCTCTCATCTGTGAATAGAAGGCCCTGCCAGGATTTTCCTACCCTTATCCACACTGTAGAGGTACTTCTTGACATAGGTGTTGATTCAGTGAAGAAGGGAGGGGTCACACATCTTAACCATTGTGCTGGGATGGGACACAGGAAGCAAGCAGTTGCTGGGGGTGGGGGTGGGGGGTTGGCCAGGGGCCAGTGTGCACACAATAGGGAAGACTTGAGGGCTGAGGAGTCAGGAGAGCAGAAGGCTGGGCGGTTGGGGAGGGAGGGTGGAAGGCTACTATATTTGAGTGCTGGGACCTGGGAGACTGGAGTAAGGGGTCAGAGGGATGCCAGGAGCACTGGGAAAGTGGTTCCACCTCGTCAGGTTCATGACCCATATGTAGAAAGATTCGGAGCTGGAAAAGAAGGTCCCAGCAGTGGTGGTCATTTGCATAGGACACCACTCCCTTGTAGGCAGCTGCCAGTAGCACCAACTTCACTACCTCCAGGGTACAGCTGAAGGCCAGCACCACATGGTTTGTGAAAAGAAAAGACCAAAAAGATGGACAAGGTGTTACACCCTGGGTTGCATTCCTGTGCTGGCTAGTTGGAGACAGTGCTCAGTCTGCTAGCTGGGTTCTGCTCTCCTGCTGACAGGATGTCATGACTCTATGGCCCCATCTCCGATTGCCCATCCACTCACCCGTCACCCCAACCCTCTTCCAACCATAGAGTCCTACGAAAGACACTGCAGGGATGTCCTATTGCCATGGTTTTCAAATTCTGTTCTCACACTTCACCTCTGCACCCACCTAATCCGAGTGTCTCTCCTTTTATTGGTTTCATTTGTTTTCATTTTCATTTCAGATTTCACTGGAATCAAATGTTCTGAGGTTAAAAAAAAAGTATGACAACCACTAATTTAGGAGTCCAACCCCCATGTCACAGGTGAGAAAACTGAATTCCAATAGGGACTTGCACAAGATGGGGCAGGTAGTGAGGAAGCCAACTTGGGCCAACCAGGCCGATTCAAATGGCCAACCCTGAGTGAAGAGAGTGACAAAGTCTTGGCCCTGTCCTCTACCATCTAACTGAAGCTCTTCACATGTAGCATTACAAACATGGGTAGGAACCCTGATGTAAGTCAGTAGAAGAGTGCACATGGTGAAAGGAGCAATGAGAAATACGAAAATCTGAGAGAATATTCCAGTGCGTGATGCTGCAGCACCTACACCATGTCCTAGTCTTCTCTTCTTTGTGTCCTTAATAGACCAGCATCTATTAACAGTCATCCAGGGCTCTCATGAATTGACTCATTGCATTTCTCCACCACCTAGAGGTGAGGCTTACCTAGTGGGGTCAAAGGACTTGCTCTCGCTGCCCCGGGCCCCCTCCTGGCTGGACACCACCATCTTCTGGGGAGCATTTTGCTCAGTCACCCAGTAGAGATGACACAGCGCCACCAGCAACAGCTGGGGGAAGAGTTCCTGGGCAGCCTCCTGGCACAGGGGTCCTGACATCATCTCACACAAGGAACGTGTCACCTGGGGAGCAGGGAGCAGAATTGACCAGGCTTGGGCCACAATCCCTCACACTGAAAGCCTGGGCTGGAAGCCCACCCTGTCTCTCTCTGTCATTGTCTAGCCGGCACAGCTCACTGTGACCCAGGCTTGTAAGAAACATCCAAAGACTGAACAACCCCCACCGCACCCCTAGGAAAACGAGGGGACCACCACATGCAATCTGCCTCCTCTTCTGCTCACTTGGCATTAAAAATGGAAAGGAAACTGGCTGTAAATGCTCAGCAGAAGTTGATTTCTGGCATATTTGTCTTAACTTCAGGCAACCAAACCTCCTCCTCTCCTACACCCCTTGCACACCTCCAGGCTTCCTGTAAAATGATGCCAGCCCCCAAATCAGGAGCGAGCAGAAGCTGGTGGCCCTGCCTGGCACTTTCCTTGTTCATACAATGGGGCTGGTCCCCACTCTTTCTCCACTATGCATTCTTAGGTCCAAAAGCACCAAAAGGAGGTGAAAGTGCTCCTGTGAGGAACCAGTGTGAACCCTCTACTCTTTGCCCCTCCCCAGTACTTGCTTGCTCCCTGAAGTCAAGTGCTGTGATCCCTAACTCTGCCCCCAAGCTCCCAGAACAGGACGTCCTAGGCCCCCTCCTCCCTTTACAGACTACACAGGCTAGGCGTCCTCCACTGTGTCCTCTCCACTGTGTCCTCCCTGGAATAGGCCCTTTCCAGGATGTCAGCAAGCAGCTGCAGGACATTGAGTGTGGTGTCTCGCTGGGTGCCAAATGCCTTCCACCGGGACAGAGTGGAGCTGCAAGACCCAGGGACAGCAATGTCATGGGCTCTGGTGATCACAGTCCTAGTATGAGTCTGGTCTCAGGCCCATGAAGAGCCAGTTCTCAGGGACTAGAGGGAGTGAGACCAAAGCAGAATTGGCCAGAGAACACGGAGAGGAGGCTCGCTTGGGATCAAAGAGAAGGGAGGGAAACAGACAGCATCCTTGCAGAGTGACTTTTAGTCTGGGCTTGGGGCCAGGTATTAGGGACTTCTTGCACTGCAGAATGTGGCCCTGGGCCAGGGCAGAGGCACCTGTCCCAGGGCAGGGGCTTGCTGGGCAGCACGGGGACCACAGTGCAGGTGCTGCTGCCTGCCAGAGAGCGCATGGCCTGCAGGGTCTCCTCCTTTGTGCTGGGCTCCAGACTGGAGTTGAACTGTTTAAGGATGCCCTCCACAATTTCCTCAACCTACAGGGCAGAGCCAGAAGTCCCCATATCTCCTTCCATGCTTCTTTTCGGCCCTCCACCCCTATCAACTTCCAAACTCAGTGGGCCTAGGTGCAGTCCTGCCAGTGACTCCCTTCCCAAGGCAGAGTTCTGGGGCACCAGACGCCAGACCAGCAAGGGCCACAGGAAAAACTGCAGAAGCTGGCACCAAGGCCACTGTAGCAAATGCCTGCCACGGCCCCAAAGTTTGTAGATGAGTTCCCAGGTTACTCAGGCGGTGCAAGTCCACCAGGAGGGAAGGCAAAAGCCCTGCGGACACTTCAGGGGTTCCCCTTCCAACTGGGATCAACTTTCAATCAACTTTCAATGCTCAAGAGGTGGGGTCCCCTAAGCTCTGTCCTGGGCCCCAAGTCCCTAACACAGAGCCCTGGGAAGCCCATTCCAGTGCGGTGCTCCCAGACACACTCAGCGCGTCCTTCCAGTTCCAGTCTCCCAGCCCGGCAGGTCACACAAGTGAGTAAGGGCAACAGTGTCAGGGGACTCAGAGAGTAGGATGGTTTCAGAGGGCCCAGGCCCCATCTATAAAAGGGACAGTGGCCACTCAGACAGGTGTGCTAGGTGACTCCATTTGAAAGTTTTTTTCAGTGAAGTGGGAGATGTAGATTGTTATTCCAAATCTTCCATGTTAAACTAAACAAATAAACAAACCACACATTCAAAGGTGAGAGTCACTCCATGAGCTTGTTGATTTGCAATCCACAGCCTAAGCCCTGACACCCTGGGGGACCAGGTGCCCCCAGCAATGCCTCCCCATGCTCTGGCTTTTAGCCACTGCAGCTGCCTACAGCCCTGCCCGTGCTGGTGTGAACTGAGGAACCAGACCCCAGCACAGGAGGCAGTTTCGAGCTCAGGACTACAAATGTCACAGCTCGTGGGACCACAGAGAAAATCTAGTCCAAGCCTACACTTTACAGGTGAGTGAATTAAGACTAACAGAGGAGAAGGGACTTGCCGGAGGCCCTGCATCTGGTTAGGACTAGAGCCAGGAGAGAGCCCAGGGCTCCTGATTTACAGGGCAGAGCTCTTGCCATAGTGCCGTATTTGTCATATCTCTGCCCCGCTCTTCCATGACAGCGCTCGTCAACTGGGCAGCAGCCAGAGACAACTCAGCCTTGTGGTTGGGCAGGCCCTCCACGGCCTCCAGCACCAGGTCGCAGAGCTGGCTCTGGGTGAAGTGCTCTGCAAACGCCTGCAACACGGGCCGCCAGTCTGGACTTACCCGGGCCCCCTGCCTCAGATGGCCCGGACCACCCTTCCTGGGAATGGGGTAAGGGAGAACCCCTCTTGGGAGCAAGATGCTCTTTTGTCCTAGGCCTGTGCTGTCTGCTGAATTCCCAGAGGACGCTGTCCCCACAGCTAGAGTCTTTGGGGTGGGCAGCAGACACACTGACCTCAGTGCAATGTGGGGCTCAGAGGTCAGAGGCTGCAGAGGCAGAGCAGTGGGACAGAGGGGCTGGCGCTAGGTTCCTTAGTGCCACCTCTCTGAGGCAGGAGTTGGGACATACAATGCTCAGGAAACATCGGGACCATGAAACCAATGCTTCTAGGGGACAGACCAAGACAAAGGGTCAGGACCCAGGATGCTCAAGGGAGCACGTGTGGGCCTTCCATCACACAGGTACAGTCCTCCCAAAAAACCTTCACAGCCAGTCAGAGAGGGAAGGCAGATACAAGAGTCTCACCCGAGGGGGCTGGAACACTTCATAAGTGAGAGGCCCCACATTGTCCTGGCCCCGCCTCCTCACCTTGCCAATCTGAAAGGTATTGTTATAGAAGGTGTTGGCACTGTAGGCTTCACTCTTGCCTTCTTCTTCCAATAGCCCTTATGTTTTCCTCCTCATGTCTGAAACAAAGACCCCAAACCCACCCCTCAGACACTCAGAAGGCTTCTTGGACCCTCTTTCCCACCCTTCAGGGACCCTGGCCTACCCCAGGGCACCTACTGAGCTAAGCTGGCTTGGAGAGAGGTGGGGGTGGACAGGGAAGAGTGGACATCACCATATGGGATGCTGACGGCTCCTGTCTAAGGAGCCCCCACTTTGCTGCCTCAGAGCAGAGGTAGAATTGGGTATGAGTATGAAGCTCAGCTGGAGGGGAGGAACTAAGTCAAAAGAACTCTTTCCTGAGCAGGTATTTTGTCCCAAAGGGTCACTGCAGGTGTTTGGAGGCAGGACTCACCAGGGAAATGACGTGATCAGGTAATTTCTAGGCCCCACTCTTCTGGAACAGAGCACGTGGGGAGGTTGGAGGGGAGGGACAAGAGAGGGCTGTGCATAGGCTTTTACAGCAGAAGGATACAGTAGAGGTTGTAGACGGCCTCAGCAGACAAGGAGCAGACACTCTCCACTGGGTCCTGGCAGCACATGGCTAGCATCCTCACCAGGTGCCCCAGCTGAGCGAACTGAATTTCCTCCTGGTGGGGAGAGCCAGAAGTCACAAGTTATCCCAGCTACTCCTTCAGGCTGGGCTGTCAGGGGAAAAACTAGGAGGCGACACAGGTGCCAGAGTCTTGAGCAGTGCAGTCCTAAGTACAGGGAACAGGGAAGGAATCAGATGAGGTGTGGCTGGAAAGCACATACATCAGCATAGCTGGGGTAGGACTTGACACTATTCCCCCTTCTCTGCCTCTTGACACCCCTCTTGTCCTTCAAGACCAGCTCAAATGCATTCTCGGTGAAGTTCTCCTGGATTCTCTGTCTTGCATCATTTGTGTTTCCATATATTCTCCCACCTCACTTGGTTTGTATGTTCATCATGGCATTGAGGGAACTGTCCTGGTCATCTCCATATCCACTATAGCTACTAGCATGGTGCCTGGCCACGGTGAGTGTCCAGTAACTACTCATTGAGGTGAATGGAGACTGAAGCATGTAGAATAAAATTGAACTGGCAGACGGACAGGAAGACCATAAGGAAGATGTGGGAAACTGGGGGTTGGGGGGCAGAGAGTGAGGCTGAGTGATTGAGGCCAGGTGATAAATGTGATAAAGTTGGGGACAAGGGTAGGGGTCAGAGTGACAAGAAGGGGGCACCAGGACTCAGGCTCTGGGGCAGGTGGCCACTGACTTGGAAGTTATTCATTTTTACAGTAAAGCCAAGAACAGAGGGAGCACACCACATGGCCTGTTTCCACTCATGGCCGTCTGGGGAATTGAAGCTGGACGGAGAAGAAGATGAAAGGAGAGGCCCAATCAGCTGCGTCACAGAGGGAAGAAAGGGAACCTTGAGCCTGGCTTCTGCAAAGGATCGGGGCCATACTTGTGAGAGCAAGATTTCTCTGGCCTAGAGGCACATTGTGTGTGGGTTTGAAACCAGAAGCCTTCATTTTCCCAGCCTCCAATTTTCCCTTCTCTAGGTGCCAGAAAGTTCTCCGCTAGTGCCTCTTTCTTTCAGGTGAAAGGAGAGACTCTCAAATGATAGTGACCGGGGCTAACTTCAATGGGTCGACATGCCCCACAGTTCCCCCACCCACCTCTTCCCATTCTTCAGTAGAAAAAGAACTTGGTAATAAAAAAGATGTCTCAATTGTATTCACAAATTCAGTGGTCAGTAATGTACAAGTTTGTTGGAGAACATAGTCATGATGATTCCTATTTGAAACACAAGGCATAAGTGTCTCACCACTGGTAAATTACAGGCCCCAAATATCACTGATCCAAATACACGTCAGTCCGTGTCAACCTGTAGCCACTGAACTGACAGTGGTGCAGGGAAACAAAAGGCAACTTATGATTGAAAAGGAAGAATGGTACCACCACCAACTCCGGAAAACATTGATGCTACACTGTTTACAAACACACAAAGCACACTTTTCCTGAAGACGGGAGGCTCCGGCGGGAGCTCTGCAGTACGTCCCCATGGCCGACTCTCATGAAATCCCCAAGCCAAGGCTGTGAGTCTAGATAGCAGTTTCCACAAACAGGAACCAGAGCTCCTTGAAAAAACAGTTGATTCCTGGCCAGGGAAGGAAAGTACACAAAATGTTTTACTGGAGAACAAGGAAGCTCTTGGGGATTCCTAGAGTCACGTTAAAAGGACTCAAGAGCCAACTTGAAGAGGCTCCCATTGACAAAACGAGACAACAAAATGGGACAACTGAAGCATTAATAAGAAATACAGTTCTCATTGAATCAGACATATCAAATATTTTAAAATTCATTTTAAATTACAATGATACAACAGGACTACTTGTGAAGTAAATTTGCTAAAAATAGGAAATACTGGGACAGAGGAATTTGTTAAATGAGCCTAAAAGGATGTAACCAGCGCAACCCACAATGTGGAAAATTTACAGAAGAAATGACTTGGTTTCTTCAACAAATATATTTCAAGGAAAAAGTGACAGAAGGGGAATCTCTAGAAGAAGAGACTTAAGTGACCAACCAATGGGAATGTATGCACCTATTCAGGACCTGATTCAAGTGAACAGATTTTTAAAAATATATATTTGTGAGTCTGTCAGGCCAAATTAAACATTGTCTAAATATTTATGACATTAAGAAATTAAAATGTTACATTTTAAATATACTAATGACAGCATAGTTATATATTTTTAATAGATCCTTATCTTTGATAAACATACTAGATTATTATGGATCAAATGGTATGGAATTTGCTTCAACATAATTCAGGAGTAATGAAGTTGGGGAATGTGAGGGGTGTAAGTAAAATGACATGGGCCATGGCTGACCACTGAAGCTGGATGGTGGCACACGGGGCTCGTGACTTTATTCTCTCCATTTTGGTAGATGCTTGAGATTTGCCAGACTGAAAAATCTTGAAAAAAAGGATGGAAAATAGGGAATAACAAACATAGGGACTCTAAAAGAACTGTTAAAGGAAGAGATATGATACCAGAAGGAAATTTGGAACATCAGGAATGAAGAGCAACAGAAATGGTAAATATCCAGGTAAACATGATAGACTCCTTTTATATTGAATTGTGTGAAATATGTTGTCTGACTCAAAGAAAATATTATAATGTTGTCAGATGGGGTTTTAATGTATGTAAATGTAACATAAGAGACAATGCCAACGTAGAGGGAAGGAAGAATCCAGGGGTCTATATGCTGATCAAGCCTCCACATTCTACTCAAAAGGGTAAAATAGTGATTCTAGGCAGGCTGTGAAAAGCTACGTGTGTGCATTGTAGTCCCTAGAGTGACCACGATAAACTATACAAAGAGACATAGTCAAAAACACAATAGGTAAAATAAAATGTAACATTAAAATGGGAAAATAATCCAAAGAGGGCAAGAAAGAGCAAACAGAGGAAGAAAAATCAGATGGAACAAACAGAACACAAATAATAAAGTGGTAGACCTAAAAGCATATCAATAATTTCTTTAAACATAAAGGATTTAACACACCAATTAAAAGACACTGATTGTCAGAAGGGATTTTTTGAAATGTGCCTCCTAAACAGATGTAAACAATGATCAACTGTATGTTAAAAGGGAAAGGATGGATAAAGATACAACCACGCACATGCTAATAAAAATAGAGGGTAGCTATAATAACAACAGAAAAATAAGACTTCATAACAAAGACAATTACCAGATATAAAGAGGATATTCTGTGATAATAAAAGGTCAGTTTATTAAGAAAATATAACAATCCTAAATGTGTATGCACTTAACAACAGAGCTTTGGAATACACGAGGCAAAAACTCATAGAACCAGAAGAAAAACTGAATCCACAGTTATAGTTGGAGACTTCAACACTCCTCTCTCAATAAGCTATAGAACTAGTAAACAGAAAAGCAGCAAGGATATGGTAGAGCTGAACAACACCATCAACTGGCATTTTAGAATACTCCATCCAACAAAAGCAAAATATACAGTCTTTGCAAGTGCACATGGAACATTCACCAAGATAGGCCACATCTTGCCTCAGAAAATAAAACCTTAACAGGCCAGGCATGGTGGCTCACGCCTGTAATCCTAGCACTCTGGGAGGCCAAGGCGGGAGGATCCCTTGAGCTCAGGAGTTCAAGACCAGCCTGAGCAAGAGCGAGACCCCATCTCTACTAAAAATAGAAAAATTATCTGGGCATCCTGACATGCCCCTGTAGTCCCAGCTACTCAGGAGGCTGAGGCAGGAGGATCACCTGAACCCAGAAGTTTGAGGTTGCTGTGAGCTAGGCTGACGCCATGGCACTCTAGCCCAGGTGACAGAGCAAGACTCCGTCTCAAAAAAATAAAAATAAAAATAAAATAAAATAAAACCTTAATAAATCTAAAAGAATTAAAATCATGCAAAGGAAGGATATGGACAGCAAACATGCACATGCAAATATAATCAACATCATTAGCCATTAGAGAAATGCAAATAAAAGCCACGATGCAATATCACTGTACCTGTTAGAATGGATAAAGTAAAAATGACACCAAATGCTAGGAAGAATGCAAAGAACCCAGACACCTCATACATTGCTGGTGTGATATACAATGGCACAGCCACTCTGAAAAATAGTTTGGCAGTTTCTTATAAAACTAAACATGCACTTACCACATAACTCAGCAATTGCACTCTTCAGCATTTATCCCCGAATATGGAAACTTATCTTCACAAAAAACATGTACATGAAGGTTCACTAGAGCTTTTTTCATAATGGCCCCAAATTGGGAACTACCCAAATGTCTTTCAATGGGTGAATGATGAAGCCAACTCTAGCACCTCCATGCAATGCAATACCACCCACGGATAAAAAGAAAAAAACTTGATACATGAGACAACTTGGAGGATCTTAAAAGCATGAAGCCATGAAAAAAAAGCCAATCTCATGAAAGGTTACCCACTACATGATTCCACATTGTGACATCCTCAAAATGGAAAACTACAGAGCTGGAGAACAGATCAGTGGCTGCTGCCTGGGGACAGGAACGAGGTGGGGGAATGTGACTGAGAAGGGGTAACACAAGCAAGTTCTGCTTGGTGATGAAGCAGCCCTACATCAACAAAGTGCTGCTGTTACACCATTCTATACTTGAGATCAAATGGCATAGAGCGCGCGCGCGCACACACACACACACACACACACACACACACACAAACTACTGAGTTACTCTTCTAAGATCCTTTATGATGCTAATGTTGTGGTTATGTGTTGAGGAAGGTCTTCTCACTTGTGAAGGAGATAATGCCCAGGGCTCAAAGGACCAAACAGGAGCCACAGGCCTGAGGAGAAGTGCCTGAACACAGCAGCCTCCCCGGACATCACCCCTCATTCCCCTCACCGCTGCCTGCCGGTCTCCGGGCTGCAGGGCCTCACCTGGGGCTGGCGGAAGTCATGATCACTGCTCTTGTCTTCACTTTCCAGCCCCCTGTCGTCGTAGGACATCATGCCCTGCCTGGAAAATGCAAGAACCATCTGGCTTTTGGAAGACTCTGTTCGGGCTCCAAAAAGGACAATTGGAGGCACCTGAGAAAGAGGAGTTCTACAGCCTCAAAGGCACCCAGTGGTGAGCCTGGCCCTGTCCCTGTCCTTGGGAAATTTATGGTCTCAGTGGGGAGGTCAGGCACCTACCTTTACCAAAGGACTGACCTAAGGTATCTTTAAGGGGAATGAATGAGGCCTTCTCAGTCAGTCATTCTCAACCCTGACTTTGCATTAGGCTCATCTGAGAAGCTTTTAAAAAGCACTGGTGTACGGGCCCCCTTTAGGCCAATTATTATAAAAATCTGAGTGAGGCCAGGGCATCTGCTTTTTGAAAAGTCCCCTAGGTGCTGTGATGTGCAGCCAGGGCTGATGCCATTGAAAGCACTGGACACCAGACATGAGGCCTTTTTCCCATATGTGATCACACAGAGCTCCATGGGGTGGTTCCAAAGCATGGGGACAGGCCACTGTCTCCAGGCAATGGGGGCAGGGGGAAGAGAGAGAGCTGCAGAGACCAAAGGCTGAAGGAGGGACTGGATTTCATGGGCAGAGCCAGGAGGGCAGGAAGGTGAGCAGGGGGAAGTTCAAGTTTATGTGGAAGACCAAAGGAATCTAGGTGAATTTGTTCTTCTGGGAGAGGCAGGAGGGGGAAAGGTGGTGATTGGGACCTGGTGGTAGACCTGGGTTCCCTGTG
Source organism: Eulemur rufifrons (assembly GCF_041146395.1). Classification (NCBI taxonomy): domain Eukaryota; kingdom Metazoa; phylum Chordata; class Mammalia; order Primates; family Lemuridae; genus Eulemur; species Eulemur rufifrons. Next base: position 191,876,100 of record NC_090989.1, on the reverse strand, counting down.
AATATGCCTGTCTGCCACTGTTGGGGTTGGTATTTGCTCAGGGAGACCCACAAACACAGTTAAAGCTCAGCCCTGGCATGTTGCTGCAGATCACCACTCATACACAATGCATAGTGTCCAGTGGACCCTCGAAGCGCTTGTCAAATGAGTTGATGGTGAGGTGGCATTGTTTTACTGATACGGTCATGTTCTTTCCCCAAATAAATGTAGGGACCATGAACAAGAGAGAGAACTATTTTCACTGTAGAGAAGGAAGGGAAGTAGCACGGCAGTGACACATGGAGACTCTGTGCACCACCATGATCTAGGAGGCTGACATCTCTCTTCTTACTGTCCAGAGCACTGGTCTTCAAACTTGGTTTCTAGAACCCTGTGGTTCTACAGAGGTGCCTTGGGGACTAGTTGGGTAAAGGAGTGACTGTCAACAGAGAAAAACCCAAACTGTAAAATAAAGAGGTTTATTCTGTACCGAAAGTGTGTGGTCACCAGCCTGGAGCACCTGGCCTCAAGAGGTTTTGAGAAAATATGCCCAAGTGTCCAAGTTGCAGTTTGGTTTTTATACATTCTTGGGGACAAGAGTCATACATAAACTCATAAATCAATACATGGAAGGTGTACATTGGTCTGGCCTGAAAAGGCAGAACATCTTGAAGTGGGGGAGCTTACAGGTTACATGTGGGTTCAAATATTCTTTGACTTATAATTTTTAAAGAAATGAAGTTTTGTCCAAAGGCTTGGAATGTTTTAAGTTAAGGAAGTCTGTTAATCAGAGATAAGCCACCAGACATATACCAGCTCAAATGATCTCTTAAGGAAGTTGATGGCCGGCAGGTGATTTAAACTTTGCCCTGCATGGCCTTAGCTCTTGTTCATAACTTAGCATTTTATTGTCTTGAGGCATGTCCAACCCCACTTTGTGGCCAGGAACTCAGTTTTAAGATTTTTCTTGGGTCTCCTTGGCCAAGAAGGGGTCCATTCAGTAGGTAGGAATTTAGAATTTTACTTTAGTTCACATAACCAAAGAGGGGCAGTCATGGGACCTCATCCTTTGATCAATCTGAGCCACTGTTCTGACCTTATAATTCTACCTTGGACTTTGAAGAGTACTGCCATATGCTCTTGCATTTGCCACTACCTTTCCTAGTAGCAGCTCTTTTCTAGATAGTGGGAACCCATGACTGAGTTGGAGCACAGTCTCTATTGGTTATGGCTCTTATGTCCATCAGCTGCAATTATCTGTGATTATAAAAATAAAACCTTTAAACAACAGCAATGGCAACAAAATTCCATTAAGAGAGCGTTTCCTTTTTGCTGGGTTCTAAAATACATCCTGAAGATACAGAGACAAGAGACATACCTTAGAGAATTAGGCTGGGTGGGGTAAAAAAAAAAAAAGATACATATTGTCTTCCAAGGATTTCAGTATTGAGTGTAGTTGAAGTTTCAGCAATAAAAAAAAAGGTAAAATGGAGTTGTATATTTACTGTGTTTATGGGAACCTGGCTGGTGATGTGTCAGTTAATTTGACAAGCATTTCTACAGCCCATAGAATATCTTCTATATTCTTTACAAATATCAACTCATTTATTCTTCATAGCGACCTTGAGGGAAGTTATACTTACTATCCCCATTTCTCAAAATAGGAAACTGAGGCATAACTTCTTTCCCTGATGAAACAGGATTCCCCTAGTTGTAATTTTCAGAGTTAGGAATAAAACTTGGCACTTGGGCTCTACAGTTCATGACCTTTAACCTCTGTTCTATGCCACTTCATTTTGATTTTAATGGGAATATGAGGGTGCTTTGATTTTCCCTCTCAGTCATTGTCTTTTCATCTGAGTCATTTTTATTTTCTCCATTTATCTCCTTAGGATCATGCTTTCTTCTACTTTCTTAACTATTTGGAGTCTGTATATAATAGTTATTTTCAACTCCTTGTCTACTAATTCTTTCATATGTGTTGCTTCTGGATATGTTTCTATTGCTTGAACCACTACTTCTCAGCTTTGTTGCATGCCCTGTAATTTCGGGCAGGAAGCCAGATATTGTTAATTTCAGTGTTAGCTGGTATATTTTGTTGTGTGCATGTTTTTAAAAATATTCTTGGACTTTGTTTCATGACAAAGTTATCTAGAAATGCAGTTACTTAGAAATGGTTTGAGCTTTCTGAGGATACTTTTAAAGCTTTGCTAAGCCAGACCAGTGGAGGCAAATTTGGCTTCACTTCTGAGGCAATGCCTTTCTGAAGCTTCTACACCATGATCCATCATACAGGAGGTCTTTCCACACTGGCTGTTGACAACAGCCCTGAGTGAGCCCCAGGGATTGTTCAGCCTGCTCCTTTCTGGTGATTCTTTCCTAGCCTGGGTAATTTCCTCACATGCATATGCTGACCAGTGCCCGGACACAGATTTGAGCACATACCCATGCCAATGTCCAGAGCTTTCTCTCTGTGCAACTCCCTCCTCTCTGGTACTCAGTGCTGTGATATCCAGCTGCCTGTTCCTCTTCAAACTCCCCCCCTGTTTCTTTACTCAGGGGACCTTCACACCCTGGTCAGATTCCCCCTTTGCTGCACTGTGTCCTGGAAATCCTGCAGACTCTCAGCTGGGGCAGCCCTGGTGCTCCCCTCATTTGTAAATGCCCCCAGACCACTGCCTTATGCTCCTGTTTCCAGTGTCTGAAGATGTTTGGTTTTTGTTATTCTGACTTTTTACTTGTTTGATGGTGGAGGGAAGTCTGGTTCTTGTTATTCCATCATGGGCAGAAGGGGCACTCTAAATTGATTTTGAAATAAATTCTTGGTTATTAACTTTAGACTGAGATTCTCTATTACTTTAAGGCACCTTATTTTTTTTTATTATATCAGCATATTATGGGGGTACAAAAGTTTAGGTTACGTATATTGCCCTTGCCCCCCCCTCCCCTCCGAGTCAGAGCTTCAAGTGTGTCCATTCCCCAGACAGTGCACATCACACTCATTATGTATGTATACACCCATCTCCTCGGCTCCCCCCACATCTGCCTGACACCCGATTAGTGTTTTTCCCAAATGTGCTCTTAGGTGATGATCAGTGAAACCAATTTGATGGTGAGTACATGTGGAAGGCACCTTACTTTTTATCTTTTTTTTTTTTTTTTTTTTGGAGACTGAGTCTCACTGTGTCGCCCTGGCTAGAATGCCGTGATGTCATCATAGTTCACAGCAACCTCAAACTCCTGGGCTCAAGCGATCCTCCTGACTCAGCCTCCCAAGTAACTGGGCCTACAGGCATGTGCCACAATGCCTGGCTAATTTTTCTATTTTTTGTAGAGACAGGGTCTCACTCTGGCTCAGTCTAGCCTTGAACTCCCAACCTCAAGCTATCCTCCTGCCTTAGCCTCCCAGAGTGCTAGGATTATAGGCGTGAGCCACTGTACCTGGCCTCTCTATTACTTTAAAATGACATATCTTTCTAGCTTAGTTCTTAGTGTTAAGAATGTTAGAATTTTCTTTTCTTTCCTTTTCTTTCTTTCTTTGTTTTTTTTTTTTTTTTTTAAAGATGGACTTGGATCTCACTCTGTTGCCCAGGCTGTAAACTTGAACCCCTGAGCTCAAGTGATCCTCCAGCCTCAGCCTCCTAAGTAGCTGTGATTATAGGTGTGTGCCACCATGTCCAGCTAATTTTTAAAAATAATTTTTATACAGAGTCTCTCTGTGTTGCCCAGGCTGGTCTCAAACTCCTGGCATCAAGTAATCCTCCGACCTTGGCCTCCCAAAGTACTGGGATTATAGGGATGAGCCGCTGTGCCTGGTCAGATTTTTATTTTCAATACTGTGATTTCCTATATTTAACAGATTCATAGGCAAGTCATGAATAAAGAGATTACATCATGTTAAAATATCTGTTTTGAATGAGATGACTTGATTGAAATTATTAGAAATCCTAAGGCAGTAAGGAAGAAAAAGAAATTCTGGGACAAGAGAAGCCTTCAGGTAGCCATGTTCTAACAATCACTTTTCTTTTTTTCCTAAACTTTCTGCCCCAGCCTTAGTCACCTTGGCCAGCCCTAAGTTCTCAGACCCGGCCCACAAGGCAGCTCCATGGATGGGTCTGTGGCTCCATAGGTCTGGAGTTCTGTCATTGCCCACAGAGACCTGGTGACTGGAAGGTGGCCAAAGGTGCCTGCTGAGGACACATCACCTGGCTCTGGAACAAAGGAAGAGCTCTATCAGGCCGGGAAGTACATAGCCCAAATCTTTTTGTTCTCTCAGTTTCCAGGTTTCTTTATCCATTATTAAACTTGAATAACACCCAGACACACAGATGCTTCCTGACACGCCTGTGAGTTTAGGGACTGGGCAGCACTTCTCCCAGTGGTGTGGGTCCCTGACCTTCCCACTGAAGGTTTTATCACCTCCCACCAACAGACATGAGGTCTTGCTCAGGCCTTGTCAGTGTGGAGGGAGGGTCTCTGGAAAACACTCACACATGCAGCGTGAGTTATGCCCAGGTGTGTACACATTTCTCTGTCCCTTCCAGGCCAGTCCTTGGAGAGACCGGGAAATCCAGAGTTTTCTAGAAGAATGGGGATTCCTTGGAAGTGAGTTTCCTCTTGAGTCAAAGAAGGGGAATCACATACTGTTAAAGGCAATTGCCCAGGGTCTCATGCACAGGGACATAAAGAAGGACTGGCAACAATGTCACCAGACATTGAGCTAGCCAGGATTTGAGGGAGTCACCCTGGGCTCAGACCCTTCCCCTGGGAGAAAACAGGGGCAATCTTGTGCTGTCAGAGGTGGTTACTCACTAAAGGTGATGTCCTTCTCTGGGCCCAGAAAGGACGCAGCAGTACCAGGTGTGACAGGTGCTGCACTGCTGCCCAGCCCAGCTCACACTCTCCACTGGTGGGGGCAATCTTGGGTTGTAGCTGTGGGACAGACATTGTCTCTCCACCCCCAGGACTCCAGCAACCATGTCCCACTGACCAATTTCATGGAGTACCTAAGGAGTCAGAGCTAAATGTGATGCTGCTCTTTTCAATAAAACCCTATAAACAGTTTTGGTCTATATACCAAGAATGATAGAAGCTGTATCTTCCATTAGAATGCAATGTGTGATCTTTAATGCTTGAACTATTTTAATTACAGCATGAAAAAAAGCCAGATAATTCCACATATATTTAGAAGCTAGGACTTTGTGCTTAAGTGGAAGCTGTGATGAGGGAAAGAATTCAGGAATAGCTCTTTTGCATTTCTGTTTTAGAAACAGCCTGGATAAAGCTGTCATTCACATAAAAGGAGCCTAAAAATGGGCTGAGTTGGGGACAGTGCTGGGTGTGGATCCTCTAGCAGTGGGGTCTCCTGCCAGTGGAGCTAAAGTGCCTGGGGCTTCAATTTGCCTGCAACAGGACAAAGGGCCCTGGCCTGGAGAGTAAGTTTTCAAGTTGATTAGGCATGAGGGGGAGGGAGGAATAATATTGTCAGATTTTTTTAAATATGATCTTTCAGTGGATTAGTGTGGGGATACTAGACAGTGTGGAGTGCGAGGCATAAAGTATAGTGAGGGGTTTTCTGGCCGTAGAGGCATCAGGAAAGAGGAAAGGGAGGCTTGGTGTCTGTCTGTGGAAATGAAGAGAATGTGACCCAGTTAGATGACATAGAAAGAACCAAGGATTACTCTAGTGAATCTGAGGTGCCTTAAGAAGGTCCTACTGCAAAGCCCCTTCCTGACCTCATTCGTCTCTACCTTCTGAGGCTCAGCCACGAGGGGAAGGCCAGAAATGTGAAGGGTTGGGTAGAGTGGGATGAACACTTCCGTCTCAGTCCGTTCAGCCTGCTACAGCAAAAACACCACCAACTGGGCGGCTTACAAACGACAGGCACTTTATCACAGTTCTAGAGGCTGGGAAGTCCACGATCATGGCCCCAGCAGATCTGATTCTGGTGATGGCCCGCTTCCTGGTTCTTAGTCTTTTTCCTTTGTGTGTCCTCACGTGGTAGAAGGGGTGAGGGAGCTCTCTTGGGCCTATAATCCCTTCCCCCCTCATGACCTAATCATCTCCCAAATGCCCCACCTCCTAATACCGTCACCTTGGGGCAGCATAAACATTTAGTCCATCGTACATACGAGATTTGCTTTATTCTGAATGAGATCCCTAAAACCCCTCGGATTACATCTGAGATTCTGAAGCCAACGGTATAATCTAAGCTTAGTACTTGCTCCCTTCACCCCGACTGCACCATCCTCTTTCCCCATCATCAGTTCTATCCATTATCCCTCTGCACAGTCTCCTCACCCTCCCTCCTTGGCATATGCAAGGCTCAAGTCTGTTCTCTTGTAAAGAGATAAGCTGTTCTCCCCCCTTCCTCCTCTCCCTAAACTCCTCTTTCAAAATAAGCCTTTCCTAGAGGGTCCCACACACCTCACTGCCATCCATGACCACCCGTTCACCTTTGACCAGCTGAAGCCTGGTCTCTTCCTCTAAGCCCCTACTCAAACCACCCTCCACATTTCACAGCTAATCCTCAGGTGCCAAATCCAAAGGACATCACTGGATTCATTAACTTGAATTCATGACAATGAATCTGGGAGTGGTGGGAGTAGGTGGGGATTCCCTTGTAGAAATATAAAAATGTCTAATCTTGCATCTGGGAACATAAGGCCCAGAGACCAGTGGAACCACTGCCTTATTTGATCTTTAACACACCCTGTCCCAGTTATTTAATTAAATGCTGGCTTAGGTATAGTAGTGAAGAGATTTTACAGATGTAATGAAAGCACTAAATTGGTTTACCTTGAGTTAATCAAAATGACACTGTGGGATGGGTCTGACTCAATCACATCCAAAGCCTTTAAAAGTGGCTGGACCTTCCATGGGCTTCAGAAACTGCAGAAGCAGAGAGGAGCAAACACATTTCACTCTGGGACCTCCTTACTCACTGGAATTCCGGAAGTTCAGAGTGAAAGCCAGCCCTCTGTGGCACATGTAGCCACTTATGGTAAATCACTTAATGGTCATAAATTACTTTGCAATGTGACACTGCCACTCCAATCCAGAGGTGGAGGCTATGTCTCTGCCCCCGTGAATCTGGGCTGGCCTTGTCACCTGCTAACAAATAGACTACACTAGGAAGAAAGGCTGTGAGGGGGTTCTGGAGCCTAGGTAGGACTGAAGACCTTGCAGTATCTGCCTTTCACTCTCTGGGAACATTGCTCTGAGACCATGATGTAAAGAAGAAATCTGTCTAGTCTACAGGAAGATGAAAGGCCACAAGGAGAAAACTGAGGCTGCCCAGCTGACTGACAGCCAACACTCAATGCCAACTACCGACCTGCTGCTAAGCCATCTGGATCTTCCAGCCCAGCTGACCCTCCAGCTGAACACGCCAACTTGAGTGAACCTGTAACCAACATAGTAACTGCACAGCCAACCCACAGAATCACAGGATCTAAAAAAATCATTGTTTTATACAAACAAAAAAGTGTGCCCTTCAGGCTTCTCTGTTCTTCACAAATATTAACTCATTTAATCCTCATAGCAAACTTGATGGAAGGTGTTATTACTATACTCATTTTACAGAGAAAGAAACTGAGGCATACCGTGGTTAACTACCTGGAACAAGGACTCACAGAAGACCTTTTAAGAATGGGCACCTTTCAACTACTTGATGGTACATCCCTTCAGAAATTGTAATGGTATTGTGCATCTAATTTGATTTTTCATACAATTTTGTCATTGTATTTTTGATCTCTAGAAGTCCTATTTGAGTCCTTTATGTATCTTCCAATTATCTCCTTATGCTTATGCTTCCTGTACATCTTGACCACAGTCTATTTATAAATAATAGCTGATTTAAAATGCTCCTTTAGTAATTCTATAATCTGTGTCATTTCCAAATGTATTAGTTTCCCTACTAGGGGTAATTTCTATTTCTATGCTTGTTGCATGCCCAGTAATTTTTGTAGAAGGCTAGATTTGTGAATTTTATTGTCCGATGCTGGGTATTTTGTGTTCCTTTAAATTCTTTTGAGCTTTGTTCTGTGATGCTGTTAAGATATACTTCAAAAGAATTTGATTCTTTTGAGGATATTCAATCTTTGTTAGTTGAGACCAGAATAGGCTTCAGTCTATGGCTGAATAAACTCAGCCCCACTGCTGGGACAATACCATTCTGAACACTCAGAAGAATTACAGGGTTTTTTCCACTCAGGTTCTGAAAACACAAATTCTTCTTGAGTGAGACCCCAGAGGCTTTTCAGCCTGCTCCTTTCTGTTGCTTCTTTCCTGGCCTTGGCAGTTCCCTCCTATTCATGTGCTCCCCTGTGCTTAGAGGAAGAGACCTCCCTGTAGAGCTGCAGGGTTTTGTCCTCATGCTCAGGGGTGCACTCCCTCTCCCTCTTCCTCTCTCTCTCTCTCCATATGCAAGTCCCTCCTCTCCAGTGCCTGCCACAGTGATGCCCAGGAGGTCAGCTGGGCTCTGTTTAAATTTTCTCTTCTTGTGCTGTGGCCTGGAAACTCTCTGAAGGTTTGAACTGGGTTTGAAGGTCAGGTTCACCTCATTTCTTTCCTTTGATTCTCTGGTATTACTGGGCTGCCTGTTATTCAAAGTCTGAAAACCATTGGTCTAACTTTTTTCCTTTTTAATGCAAGAGGGGAATTCTGGGTGTTGTTACTTAAGGGATAGATATAGAAACTCTGCTTTGATTTTTAAATAATCTCTTGGTTATTAGTTTGGGGCAGGGATTGTTCATAAATTTGAAGTATCAGATATTTTATAGCTCAGTTCTTAGAGCTGAGAATATTAGATTTTTATTTTCAATACTGATGTTGGCTAATTATTTAATTGATTCAAGTGCAAGTTAAGAGAATTTAACAAAATATCCTACTTTTCTCTTTTTTAATTAGATTGTGATACTTCCAAGTAAAAGTATCCGAAGTCCTCAAAATGTAAAGGAGGAAAAAGAAACCCAGGGACTGAAAAAACCCTCAGGTGCAATGTTCTCAGAGTGGTGTCTAGGGTAGAGGAAACTTCTGCACCACCTCTGTCATGTTCATGCATCTGGTTGCTCATCCAAGCCCCAGCTGGGGCAGCTCTGGGGATAATGGGCTGGGATCCTGGGACCTCTCTGCCCCTGCCCACAGCCCTGGTGACCTGAAAGCAGTAAAAGGCCCCACTGGGGGGTAGGGTGTGAGCCCCCCATCAGGGGAGCCCTTCCAGGCAGCAAATGTGCCATCACACCACATTGGCAGCAATGTTTTCTGAGATACATTTTATGGAACTTGAACAAGACCCAGACTCTCAGAGGCTCCCTGACCTGTTCCAGTGATCGCTGCTTGGGCGTTAGGACTCAGGTAGATGCTGAATCCCTGAACTTCTCATTTAAGGTTTTATTATCTTCCACTAATGGAATAAAACCATGTTTGGGCCTGTCAATATAGAGGGAGGGTCTCTGAGAAACCCACAAATGTGCACGTGAATTATGCCAAAGCACATCCATATTCTTTTGTCCTTTCTAGGTCAGTTAGTTACATCTTGGAGTGACCAGGACATCCAGACTTTCCTGGAAGAATAGGAATTCCTTGAACGGAAAGTGTTCTTCAGGGTGAGGAAGAAGAATCAAAAGCTGTCAAAAGCAATTGCCCAGGGTCTCAAGCACAAGGACATAAAGAAGAGCTGTCAACAGTGTCTCCAAATGATGATAAATTTACAAGATTTGTACTGCACTATTCACGAGGCCAACCAGAAACCAAGGAGTGAACCCTTGCCGTGTCCTTTGGAGAGGTCCTACACAGGATCTTGGGATATAATTGTGAGGACAATCACTCCTCAGGTTTGTCTCTTCCATATTCTTCATGGTCCTTTAGCGAGTGGTATTAGCTGGTGCAGCTATCACCGTGTGCCCTGAGCAGGGAGAGAATGACAGGGCCGGGCCTTGCCCGCAGGTTCCCTCTGTCCATAGCACTTGATGCTGAGGGTCAGCCTGCCTTTTTCCTTTTGGTTCCACATGTGCCCAAATCAGTGGTCTGGGAACTTTTCTCCTTGACTTGCACAAAGTAAGCACAGCACCTGGGTGGGCCTAGGCCATAGGCAAGGATCCAGGGAGAGAGTGGGTGATGTCCCCATGAGCTCTCCACATGCCTGTCTCTCTCAGGTCCTCCTTGTGCAGAAACAGCCAAACTTCCACCTCCCCAGTACTAGCCCCAGGCCGGTGGCATCCTCAGGAGCCGCTGTGATCTTCATGCAGAATCCTCAGGTACCTGGATGGAACCCCTGGGCCATGAGCCCTCCATGGTCAGCTCCATGCCCATTTCCTGCCTTGTCCAGGGCTGTCCTCAGTCCCCAGCAGCAGTGGTGATCCAGATCCCAAACTTAAAGAAATTTTGAACCTGCATCCTGACTGTACATGAGAGATATAAATGTTGCAATTCTATATACTTATAACTCCTCCTCTTTCCCAAACCTAATGAAATGAAAATAAAATGTGAAATCAAACAAGAAGACCCTTATTCCTTTCTGTCTTATGGATGAGGCTTGTGTGGGGCTGAGCAATAGAGGCTTGGGGGCAGGGAGGAAACTCACCTTCTTGGCTGACTTGGACCTGTCAAGCTTTTCTCACCCATCTGTCATTCTTCCTGTACTGAAACATGTTCACCACGATAGAGCAGCTTTTATATTCAGAAATAACTGTGTATGAATCCTACATCACCAGCATTTTCTAGCTGGGTGATCATTGTCCCTTTATTTCCTCCTGTTAAAATTGGAGCTGATATTTCTTCAGGAGAAAGATTTAGGTTAAAAATATAGTTGACTCTTGAATAACATGGGCTTGAATTGTGTGAGTCCACTAGTGTGGATTTCTTTCAATAAATACATTGGAAAATTATTTGGAGGTTTTGAGGCAATTTTTAAAAACTCCCATATGAACCGCACTGTCTAGAAAAAATGTAAAAAAAATAAAGCAGAAATAAAAAACAAAGAAAGAAAAAGTTAGGTATCTCATGAATGCATACAATATGTAAATTAGATGGGAGTCACATGTTCTGCAGGCAGTTGGGGCAAGGGTCAGAAGGAGGCCAACAGGATAAGAAAGCCACAAGAATGTGAATATGCTTAGCTGACCATAATATCCGTATCTGAAGCAGAAGGGGAATTCCTTTAATTGGAGCACGGGCACAGTTGAGGCAACAATGTCCCTAAATGAACTCGCCTCATTGGCATGATAAAAAACACACTCACCAGCACCATGACAGTTTATAAATACCATGGCAACCCCTGGAAATTACCCTATACAGAACAAAAGGGGGAAGGACCCTCAGTTCCAGGAACTCTCCACCCCGTTCCCAGAAAACCCAGGAATATTGCACCCCCAGCTTAGCATATTATTAGGGATTAGTATAAAAAGGGAAACCAAAATTCATGCAAGCTGCAACCTCCTTTGGAGCAGTCAGTGCTCTACCATCTTTGAGAGTGTACTGTACTTTCTGTACTCTATCTTTAATAAATGTCTATGTTTCATGTGTGACCCTGCATTTGAATTCCTTCTTGCACGGAGATCAAGAACCCCCTGCCATCGCCTGCAGTGGTCTACACTGGTGTCACATGTACTAGTCTTTCTGTCATCTGCTACCATAAATTATACACAAATCTATCATAAAAAGTTAAAATTTATCAAAACTTAGGCACACAAACACAGACTATACACGGCGCCATTCACAGTAGAGAGAAATGTAAACAAACGTAAAGATGCAGTATTAAGTCATAACTGCATAAAATTAACTGTAGTACATATTGTACTACTGTAATAATTTTATAACCAACTCCTGTTGCTATTGCAGTGAGCTCAAGTGTTGTATCTGCTTAAAATGCCATGTGACACTAATCTCTTGAGCAGTTAATCTCTCCAGCAAATTGTGTATTGCAGTAAAAAGTGATCTCTTTCGGGCCACTGTACTCCAGCCTAGGTGACAGAGTGAGACTCTCTCTAAAAAAGAAAACTTTTTTTAGGTGATCTCTCATATTTTTCTATGTTTAGTGTAATACCATAAACCTTGAATAACACATGGGACCCATACTAAGTGCCACTAGTGATGCTGGAAGTTCAGCAGAGAAAAATCAGGACATTATTAAAAAAATTTAATTGCTTAATATGTACCCTAGATTGAGGTCTGCAGCTGCAGTTGTCCACTATTTTCAAGATAAATGAAACCAGTGTAAGGACCACTGTAAAAAAAGAAAAGGAAATTTATGGAGCTGTTGTTGTAACTACATCAGCAGCCTTGAAAACCTTACACATTTGGGAAATAGATTTTTTAAAATCTCATATTGAAAATGCAGCTTTTATGTTAGTGCAGGATTGCTATGAGAAGGCATACCTATAGATTCTAATATGATTTTTTTTAAAAAAGCAGGCCAGGCGAGGTGGCTCACACCTGTAAGCCTAGCACACTGGGAGGCCAAGACGGGAGGATCACTTGAGGTCAGGAGTTCGAGACCAGCCTGAGCAAGAGCAAGACCTGTCTCTACCAAAAACAGAAAAAAATGAGCCGGGTGTGGTGGCGCATGCATTTAGTGCCAGCTACTTGGGAGGAATTTAACATCAGCAAAGGATGGTTTGGTAACTTTAGAAAGAGATTCAGTTTTTAAAATGTCAAGAACAAAAAGAAGCAGCATCTGCTGACTGAGAGTCAGCAGATGAGTTCCCAGAAGCCATTAAGAAAATCATTGAGGAGAAATGATTATCTGTCTGAACAGATTTTTAATGCAGGTGAAAGTGCCCTATTTTGGGAGAAAAAAATGCCACAAAGAATATTTACTAGGAAGGAAGAGAAGCAAGCAGCAAGATTTAAGGCAGGAAGGGATAGACTAACTTTATCATTTTGCACAAATGCAGTTGGGCTTATGATCAGGACTGCCCTTATTTATAAAGCTGCTAATCTCTGAGCCTTGAAGGGAAAAGAAATACCAGCTGCCAGTCAGTTGTACAACAGGACGACCTTGACAGAGAACCCTGTTTCTGGATTGGTTCTATTGATGCTTTGCCCCTGAAATCAGGAATTACTTTGCCAGTAAGAGACCGACTTTTAAAGTTCTTTTGATATTGGACAATACCCCTGGCCACCAAGAGGCTCATGAGTTCAACAGAAAAGGCATCAAATCGGTCTACTTGCCTCTAAACACAACATCTCTAATTCACTTTCTAGATTTTGGGATCCTAGGGACCTTAAAGGCTCACTGCACACGGTACTCTATGAAAATGATTGTCAATACTATGGAAGAGAACCCCAATGGAGAGATCGTGAAAGGCTGGAAGGATTACACCATTGAAGATGGATCATTGTAGAAAAAGCCATAAAATCTATCAAGCCTGAAACTGTGGAGAAAACCGTCCAGATGTTTTGCATGACTTCATGGGATTTGTGACAGAGCCGATCAAGGAAATCATGAAAGAAATTATGGATATGGAAAAAAAAGAAAAAAGCAGGGGTGAAGGATTTCAAGAGATGGCTCTTGGAGAAATTTAAGAGCCAACAGACAACACACCAGAAGAATTAACAGAAGATGACTTGACAGAGATGAGTGCTTCTGAACCAGTGCTTCTCAGCCAGATGATTAGCAAGATGCAGAAGCAGTGCCAGAAAACAAATTGGCATTAGACACCCAGGCAAGAGAGTTTCATCTATTCAAGATTGCTTTTGACTTCTCTTACAATGTGGACCCTTCTGTGATATGGCACTGAAACTAAAGCAAACAGTGGAAGAAGGACTGGTACCATATGGAAACATTTTTAGAGAAATGAAAAAGCAAAAAGACAGAAATTATGAGGTATTTCTTTAAAGTCACACCGAGTGTGCCTGCCTCTCCTACCTCCTCTTCCATCTCCTCCACCTCTTCTGCCTCTGCCACCCCTGAGACAGCAAGACGAACCCCACCTCAGCCTACTCAATGTGAAGTCTATAAGGATGAAGACCTTTATGATGATCCACTTCCACTGAATGAACAGTAAATATATTTTCTCTTCCTTATGATTTTCTTAATAATTTTCTTTTCTCTAGTTTACTTTATTGTAAAAATACAGTATGTAATACTATAACATACAAAATGTGTTAATCAACTGTTTATATTATCAGTAAGGCTTCTTGTCAATAATAGGATATCAGGAGTTAAGTTTTTGGGGACTCAAAAGTTATATGCAGATTTTCAGCTATGTGGGGGACTAGCATCCCAAACCCCATGTTGTTCAAGGGTCAACTGTACATGTACGTGGCATATGTGCTGTTAGATTTGTTTCTCCACATTGCCTGGACCATTTTTTAAAAAGTTTTATTTTGATATAATTGTATACTTACATGCAATTTTGAAAGAAATAATACAGACAGATCCCAGAGTAACCTTTATCCAGGTTCCTTCGAATAACATCTTGCAAAATTATAGTACACGCTGATATCACAATCAGGATATTGACACTGATAGTGAAGACACAGCTCTTTTCCATCAGCAGAAGTGTCCCTCCTGTTGTCCTTTTACAGCCACATCCACTTATTTCCCATTATAGGGGTTAGAGCAATATCCTCTTTTCTTTCCTGATACAGGTAATTTGTGTCTTATCCTTTTTTTCTTTGTCCATCTTGCTGGAGATTTCTCAGTTTTCTTGATCTTTTCAAAGAATCAGCTTATTGATTCACTGATATGTTCTATTTTATTGACTTCTGCTCTTAACATTATTAATTTTTTTTCCTCCTGGATTTGGGTTTATTTTTGCCTTCTTTTCCTAGTTCTTGTGGTGGGAGTTTACTGATTTAAGACTTTTCCTCTTTTTCAATGTAAACATTTATTGTTATACATTTTGTCTTAGAAATTCTTTAGCTATGTCACCCTACAATAATGATAGGGAAAGAGGCTATAAGAAAAAAAAAAGTTTATTCAGCAATAACAAGGGAATTTCAATCCAGGATATATGTGCTATGATGGATCATAGGCATATCCAGAGAGGTTGGGACAAGGGGAAACTTTTAAAGGCAAAGATTCATGTAAGCTATTTTGAGACAAAAATCACTGGTTACAGAGGCCTGTTAACCCATTGTTGGAGACAGCCATTGCTAAGCAAGTGTTCTTGAGAGAGTGGCTTATCTGGAATGCTGCAATCTTGAGAAATTTTTTTGTGATAAATCCTATTACAGACATGTGCAGATTGTGCAGGACAAACAGGATGTGTATGTAGGACAGGCAAAAAAATTTTTGTGAGTTTTTAGAAGGCCCTCATGATAGTTCTTATCTTAGACACATGAGCATGATATCCCTCCTTCAGGCCTCCTAGCCCACTTTGTTTGAGTTTGATGTAAGTGACAGCTATATCCTACAAATTTTGGTATGTTGTTTTCACTTTTATTCTATTCAGTGTATTTTAATTTCCTCTGAGACGTCCTTTTTGACTCATGGATTATTTAGGACTGTTCCTGGTGTGGTGACTATCTTTTGTCAAAACCTGAACATTTTTGTTATGATTATGAAACTCTGGTTCTTATTTGAAACTTCTTTATCTGGTTTGCATTATACTGCTCCAGCAAAGGAAAAGGAGGTGCCACCTCATGATGGCCAGGTGGGGTATAAGTTTCAGGTTTCTCATTTGGCCTCTCTAGACACCCCAAGAGATAAAGGTTTCCTTTTTATGCCTTTGTAGGGGTAGGAGTTCTGGTTGCTCACTAGGCCTTCACTGATATTACTGTGGCAGGGAGGGGTAAATATGCCTTGTTCCTGGCTCCCTATTTGGCCTCCAATGACACTGTGGGGCTGGAATGTGGCCTCATTACTGCTGGGCAGTGGTAAAAGTTCTGACTCTGCACTAGGCCTCCACAGACACCATCCTAGTAGGGATGGGGAGGGATGCCTTCTTCTCACTGGGTGAAGATGGAAATCCAGGTTCCCTACATGGTCTCCACTATTATTGCTGGGAGGGAGCAGTTGCTCATTCCCAGCCAGAATGGATGGGATGCATATCCTAGCTCTTGGCATTCTCTGACACCACCTGGCAGGGGTTTTATGGGTCCTCTTTAGTTTAGAGTGGAAGTCTAGGGTCTCCGCTTGGCTTTTGCCGGTGTGTATGGTGATGGGACCAGCTTTTTCTGTGTTCTTTGGCTAAAGTAGAGTGGTTATTGTCTGAAAGGTTTTTTGTCTTGCTAGAATGCCCCTTTCCTGGCCCTTTGGGTAGAAAAATTAGGCTTTCTTTTCTTTTTCCTTCCCTTCCTCCTTTTCCTTCTCCCTGCCTTCCTTCCATCTCTGTCTGTTGTTATTTCTGGGTTCCCAGCTTCTTCAGCTCCAAGTCTGGGATATATGAGGCAAGAATCATCAAAGTCTTCTTGTGTTTATTTTATATATAATGTACAAGGTTTTTACATGTACTTAACTGGAGAAAATGGAAAGGTGCATCTACCTACTCCATCTTCCTTAATTTTTAGGATGAAAATTCATAATGCAAAATTATTTATTTTGGCTGGGTGTGGTGGCTCATGCCTGTAATCCTAGCACTCTGGGAGGCTGAGGTGGGTGGATTGTTTGAGCTCAGGAGTTCGAGACCAGCTGAGCAAGAGCGAGACCCTGTCTCTACTAAAAATAGAAAGAAATTATCTGGCCAACTAAAAATATATGTAGAAAAAATTAGCCAGGCATGGTGGCACATGCCTGTAGTCCCAGCTACTTTGGGAGGCTGAGGCAGGGGGATCGCTTGAGCCCAGGAGTTTGAGGTTGCTGTGAGCGAGGCTGACACCACAGCACTCTAGCCTGGGCAACAGAGTGAGACTCTGTCCCCCCCACCAAAAAAAATTATTTATTTTACCAATAATATATATCAATATTGTTACTAACAATATGATGAAATCAGTAATATTTCTTTGTAGTTCTTTTTGTCCTTAACTCATCTTGGTGTTTCTACAAAAATGCAAAAGATGAATGTTTAAAATTTTTGAGTTGATCCATACCATTAATAACCATAAAGCAGGCCAGGCATGGTGGCTCACGCCTATAGTTCTAGCACTCTGGGAGGCCAAGGCGGGTGGATCGTTTGAGTTCAGGAGTTCGAGACCAGTGTGAGCAACAAGACCCCCGTCTCTACTAAAAATAGAAAGAAATTAGCTGGCCAACTAAAAATATATAGAAAAAATCAGCTGGGCATGGTGGCACATGCCTGTAGTCCCAGCTACTCGGGAGGCTGAGGCAGGAGGATTGATTGAGCCCAGGGGTTTGAGGTTGTTGTGAGCTAGGCTGACGCCTCGGCACTCTAGCCGGGGCAACAGAGCGAGACTGTTTAAAAAAAAACAAACCATAAAACAGGACATTAATCAATACTGTGGAATTTCTCGAGTTGAAAAGGCCAGAGACTATGTAACCTGAAGCAGAACGGGGGCTGGAAAACATACAGTTCTCTTGACTCTTTATCCAGTACTCTCATAGAAAAGTTATACATCACAGTAAAGCATTTTCTATACCTCTTGGAAATTGTACAACTGAAAGAATTGATTTCACAACCTGAGACAGACTAAACTATGGTACTAACTGAATTTTGCATCTTCTAATTTTGAAAGACTAATTGCACCTTGATTTTGAAAATATAACCATGTCAGCTTTAATTAAGAATTTTACCATCTGTGGTGTTTGGCAAAATATCAGGACAATTGTCAGGCACCAAGAACAGAACTATCCTCTTTTTAGTTCTCACTAAGATCACTTCTCACAGACTCTCCCAAACCCCTACGCACAAGAATCAGTTTTTCAGTCAGTTTCTCAAGCCAGAAATGATCAAATTATCTTTGAACCATCTGCTCCAACATTATTCCTAAAACAGTCTTCAAATTGGCCATTTGCTCCTCAGAAATATAATGAATTAATATCGCCAAGATCATATCCAAACTCCTACAGTTTCAGATACCATTCAAGGTCTCTGACAGCCTAACTCCAGCTTTCATTTCAAATATTTTTCCTTTAACCTGTCAGGAGCCCTCTACACTAGCAAGGCCAGTCTCTCTACTGATCCCTACAGATGCTGTATTTACTCTTCCTCTGAGGCTTTTGCTTCTGCAGTGCTCTTGGACTTACCTTCCCCTTCCTCTCCAGGCATTATTTCATCCATCCTTCAGACTTAGATGATAATTTCTTTCAGCTCCAAGTTTTTAGAACACAATCTTGGTCACTTCATCAGGCTTGTTTATTAAAAAAGAAACCTGATCTTATATACACATACAAATATATGATGATATATCATGACCAAGTAGAATTTATTTCAGGAATGCAACACTGGTGAACATCAAAATTCAGACAATGTAATTCTCTATTAAAAGAATGAAGAGAAAAACAATATGATCATGTCAATCAATACAGAAAATCGAGGCCGGGCGCGGTGGCTCACGCCTGTAATCCTAGCACTCTGGGAGGCCGAGGCGGGTGGATCGCTCGAGGTCAGAAGTTCGAGACCAGCCTGAGCAAGAGTGAGACCCCGTCTCTACTAAAAATAGAAAGAAATTATATGGACAACTAAAATATATATATATATATATATACACAAAAAATTAGCCAGGCATGGTGGCACATGCCTGTAGTCCCAGCTACTTGGGAGGCTGAGGCAGTAGGATCGCTTAAGCCCAGGAGTTTGAGGTTGCTGTGAGCTAGACTGACGCCACGGCACTCACTCTAGCCCGGGCAACAGAGTGAGACTCTGTCTCAAAAAAAAAAAAAAAAAAAGAAAATGGATATGACTAAATACTACTTGCTTTTATGATAAAAACTCATAGCACACTAGGAATACAAGGGAATATCTTTAGTCTGATATCTGGTATCCATCAACAAGTTAAAACTAACATCAGATTAAATGGAGAAATACTGAATATTATAATTTCTACTCACCACTGTACTGGCCTGTGCTATATAGTGCTTTAATGTAAGAAAAATAAATGAAAGCTATTATGATTGGAAAAGAAAAAAATAAAATGGTAATTATTTGTAGATAACATAATTGTTTATGTACAAAATCCAAAAGAATCTACAAATAAGCTATTAGAAAGACGTAAATTTAGCAAGGTTGTTGGATACAAGGTCAATATACAAAAATCAATTGTATTTCCATATACTAGCAACAAATGAAAAATGAAGTTTAAAAATACTATTTACAATAGTACAGTGAGCACATCATATCCTCTCAGGCCTCCTTGCCATTGCACAAGCTTTCCCCCCTACTTGGAATGCCATTCTGTCTACCTCCGCATACCTGTTGAACTCCTACATTTCTTTCCAGTCTCTGTTCAGACTTACCACTCTTTTTTAAAGTGTGGTCTTTCCCTCCCCAACTAGCTTTTAAGCATTAGTTCACTAGCAAATTCTTTCCTTAAAAATAACGAAGAGTAACACAGTGTCAAATATATGAAACTGGTAAAAGTAGAGATTTCTTATTAATAAAACAACAGTAGGGAAGAAATTCAGAGCCATGACTTCCTTAAAAATCTCCAAAGCAAAGATCGAAACTCATTAATTTGATTAATATTTTTAAGTACCCAAATATGCAGAAATACTACTGTTACCAACATCTTAAAAAATGAGATTTTTCTTCTACCTTAGAGAAAGTCAGTCAGCAGGCAGAAATTCCTTCATCTCCAAATCAAACTTCTTTGCAGTCCCATCTTTCTGTAGGCTTTTTCTCTCCCTCCTGAGATTAAGGATAGTTCCTGCACCTATGCTCTGACTCAGATTCCCACATTTCAGAAGGAACATTTCAGGAAATTTGCCTCACCCAGTGATGTCTTCTTTAATCGACTGTCAATATGTATATAATATTATTGCCTCAATTATTAAAATAGAAATGCTCCCTAAATAATTTTCTTCTCTTCAATTAAACTTGAAAGTCTTTGACAGCCTACTAGTTCAACCTTCCACGATAATCTCATCTAGAATAATATGGTTTCTGTTCACCCTGCTTCACTGAAATTTTTCTTGCCAAGGTTCCAATCTCCTTAGTTACCAATTTACATTTTCCTTATTACTTAATATGTAGCACCTGACTCTGAGATTCATTACTCCTTTGGACTTGGTGACATCATTCTTCTGCCTTTTCTCCTACCTATAGTGCCATTCCTTTTCATCTTAGCTCAATTCCTTTTCCTCCATCAACTTCTTCTTTTTTTTTTTTATTTCATCTTATTATTGTGGGGGATACAGAATTGCAGGTTACATACATTGCCCATGTACTGCCTTTCCCCCCAAGTCAGAGCTCCAGGCGTGTCCGTTCCCCAGGTAGTGCGCATTGTACCCATCATGTAGGTATATATCCCTCCCTTCCCCACCCCCCCTTTCCCGAGTCAGCACCTTCAAGCGTGACCATTCCCCAAACGGTGCACAATGCACTCATTATGTAGGTCCATCAACTTCTTATATTGATGTTTTCCTGGGTTTTACTGTGATCCCTTTCTTTCTCATTCTAATCTATATGCATTCCTGGCCAGTTTCATATAACATGATTTTTCACTACCAACTATATTTTAATTACTGTTAATTCTAGTCATCCAGCTCACATCTGCCTTTTAGACTTGTCTAACCAATTTAACATGTATAAAATCAAACTTGTTCACCTCTATGTTGCCTATCTTGGTGCACTGTGCCACCAACCAACCAGGTAACTAAGGCAGAGACCTAGGAGTTAATCTACCCTTCTCACTCACCTTCCCCAATTAATTGCAAAATTCACGCCCTATCTAGTCTTACTATATTTGTCACACATTCCTCACCCCACTGTCCTTGAGCTTAGAGCCTCCTTCACATATCATTCAATTACTGGAACATCCCTTACGTCTAGGCTTCAGCCTGTTCAGCTGTCTTCAACCTCCTAAATTCATCCTCTACACATTATCACTTCTGTTCTGCAGTTTCCCTTACTTTAAAAATCTTTAGTTGGTGCCGTAAGTTTTTGAATAAAATTCAAATAAGACCTTTTGTTATCTAGCCACTGCCTTCCTCTCAACCTTCAACATCTGTCTTTCTCGTTTTCTTACAGATGTTCTACAAATGTGCCATGCTCCACCCTCCCATCCACATCTTTGCATATGTGGTTCCCTCTCTTTAGAATATTCTATTTGTCTCACTTTCTGGAGAATTCCTATTATTCTCTCAAAACTGGGCTCAGGCTTCACTGACTATGGGACACTATTTCTGGTCTCTCCAGGCTCCCTTGGTATTAGTTGCCATTCTTTCTGCACCCTGTGCCAATCCCTGTTGTGTTCTGCAACACAGTATAACTTATCTATTTCTCTATGAAAATCCCTTTAACACGTTATAATTTGCTTACTCATTTGCTATTCCCTTTAACCTCCTCTTCCCTGCCCACCTCCCCCTCTCCCCCTTTCCCCCCACCCCCCCCTCCCCGGCCAATTCATGACTTCTTTAAGATAGGGCCTGTTCCTTTCTTCTGTACAATTTCTAGGGCCCGGGGTAGTATCTGGCCCAAACTTGAGTGTAAACAAACATTACCTAGTAAACAAGCTCTAAAGTTTACAATCTTTTTAAAAATTTACCTTTGCAGTCAATTTTTTAAGAACTGGAAAACCCCAAACAAAAACAGCTTTTATTTCATGAATTGCCTCCATTTCAAGACTGTCACAGGTGAAAGTTTCCTTAAACTATTAGGGTTTCTTTTACAGGGAACTAAAAATATATTAACAGCTTTAATCTTGAAGTGATTGCCTAAACAAAACTAAATGTTTCCACTTAAATTACCTAATATTACTGCCCACAGCAGAGCAAGTATGGTTTCATAATTAATATGAGTTCAAGTAAGTAAAGAAAAATAATTTTGGGCCGGGTGCGGTGGCTCACGCCTGTAATCCTAGCACTCTGGGAGGCCGAGGTGGGCGGATCATTTGAGCTCAGAAGTTCGAGACCAGCCTGAGCAAGAGCGAGACCCCATCTCTACTAAAAATAGAAAGAAATTATATGGACAGCTAAAAATATATATAGAAAAAATTAGCCGGGCATGGTGGTGCATGCCTGTAGTCCCAGCTACTCGGGAGGCTGAGACAGGAGGATCGCTTGAGCTCAGGAGTTTGAGGTTGCTGTGAGCTAGGCTGACGCCACGGCACTCACTCTAGCCTGGGCAACAGAGTGAGACTCTGTCTCAAAAAAAAAAAAAAAAAAAAAAAAAAAGAAAAATAATTTTGAGAACAAGATTATGAAATGTGTAGAAAAGGTGGGAGGCTATTAGGTATAGTTTGGAAATGACTAGAAGAAAAAAGAGAACAGATTTTCTTTCTCTTTTTTAATGAAATCCATGCACAAAGTTTGACAATAGGTCAGGAAGAGGTAAGTTCCAGACACTGAGAGGTAGTTTGTGGTTTGCTTTTCTTTTATTTGGTACTTTGCTCTAAAAGTGCATCTGTTCTTAAGATCAATTCTTTTGTTTTCTTAGAAAATACTAGCTGTAATAAATACACTAGCAGCTTATACAGTTGTTTTTCTAATGAGAAATCCAGCACCTCTGCACCCAGATTTTTCTCATGTTTGTATGTCACATATAGTATATACTGCTGTATAAATAGAAAGGAAAAAACCCACCTTTTATGTTACAAATGACCAATATCGATGCCTGCAATTGTGAATTGTTTATTTTAGGATATTTTAAAAAGTGACTGACAATTATGAAAGTTTCCCCCATATTTATTACACAGTCCAGGTTTAGCCTTAAAATTTAATATCTGATAAGGACTAAACTAAAATAGGATTTTTTTTAATATTCATTATAGTGTATCAATCTCAAGTATCTATCCTCTGAAAAGCTTTGGTTTAAGGCTTTTACACATGCAAATCTGTTTTCAAGGAGTCCTCTTCAATATGGATTTTATAATGATTAGTAAGGGATGACCTCTGGCTAAAGAGTTTCCCACATGTATTACATTCATAGGGTTTCTCTCCAGTATGAATTCTTTGATGGGCAATAAGTGATGAGCTTTGTCTAAAAGTTTTCCCACATGTGTTACATTTAAAAGGTTTTTCTCCTGTATGAATCCTCTGATGCTGTATAAGAGCTGCACTTTGGCCGAAAGATATTCCACATTCCAGACATCGATATGGTTTCTCTCCAGTATGAATTCTTTGATGATTACTAAGGGATGAATTACACCTGAATGTTTTCCCACACTCATTACATTTATAGGGTTTTTCTCCAGTATGCATTCTCTGATGCTGAATGAGAGCTGAACTCTGTCTGAAGGCTTTCCCACACACTTTACATTTACATGGTTTCTCTCCAGTATGAATTCTTTCATGAATAATAAGTGTTGAGTGGGAACTTAAGGCTTTACCACATTCATTACAATTATACAATTTCTCTCCAGTATGAATTATTTGGTGTCTATTAAGTCGTGAAATAGAAGTAAAGCCTTTTGCACACTGATTACATCTGTAGGGCTTTTCTCCAGTGTGAATTCTTTCATGTTGAATTAGAGATGCACTCTGACTGAAGGCTCTCCCACATTCACTACATTTAAAAGGTTTCTCTCCAGTGTGAATTCGCTGATGGTAACGAAGGGATGAGCTAGATTTGAAGGCATTGCCACATTCGTTACACAAGTAGGACTTCTTTCTGGAATGAATTCTTTGACAGCCAGGAAGGGAAGTACTACAACTGGAAGGTTTCCTACCTGGATGATATTTATGGGGATTGTCTTGAGCATGGACTTTCTGATGTATAAACAGGCCAGACCTTTTGCTGAAGGTTTTCCCACATTCTTTACATCTATAGGATTTCTCCACAGTATGGGTCCTTAGGTGCTTACAAAGGGATGCACTATGGCTGAAGGCTTTCCCACATTCTTTACATACATAGGGTTTCTCTCCAGTATGAGTTCTTTGATGCTGAATAAGAGCAGAACTTTGGCTGAAGGCTTTTAAACATTCTTTACATTTAAATAGTTTCTCTCCAGTGTGGTTTTTCTGATGTTTACGAAGAGATGAATTGTGAATGAAGGCTTTTTCACATGTATTACATTTATAGTGTTTCTCTGCTGTCTTGATCTTTGGTTGGTTATGTAAATTTGAATTCTGCTTGAAGCTATTTCTTTGTATTTCATATTTTGATGGTGTTTTTTCTATAGCAAACCTCCGTTGTTTAATGAAGACTGATTTCAGGCTGAAGTTTTGGCCAAATTCTTTATTTTTATGGCTTCCACCTACGGTGAGGATTTTTGTATGGGTGATTGAAATTATTTGTAAACTTTCGATTTTGTCCTGTTTCTTTAATCTGTCTTCATTTATGCAGGGTTTTTCTAATATGAAGTCCCAGGGTTCATCCCTTTTTAGTCTTTTCCTTATCAACCCCTGAAATGAGTCTTGAGTTTGAGTTGATTTTGTGGTTTTAGGACTGCTCTTAAATCCTGGGGGTAGGGGAGAAAAAAAAAAAAAAAGCAATTGTCAATGATTCATGTGATTAGCTGAGACTAAATGTGTAGAAGGAATAAAGATTAATGATATCTTTATAAAGGGTTGCTATATGGCTAAAAGATACTAACAAGAGTAAAAAATAAAACATTGTATAAACTAATAACGGATTACAGCTGAACTAGAGTGAACAAAAGAATAAAGCAAGTTCATTTAAGGAGGGTGAGAGCATAAGAGTGATCAGGAGAATGGAGAATGGAGAGAAGGAATTAGGGTAGGAGAGACAGAGTATGGATCAGGAAATGTAGTCTGGTATCTAAAGCCTATGATGGACTCATAAATTACCTAATTTCTACAATAATTTCTAAACTTGAATGTCTCCTTTTCCTACATGCCAAACTCCTTTGTAGTCTTCAGAGTCAGCTGAAATGTTAACTCCTCTGTGCACCATTTCTTGACTTTGTGCTCCAACATCCCACTTCCCTTAGTATAACCACTTGTTACAGTATACTATAATGCATATATGTAAGGGAATAATATATATCTGGAGACACTGAGAGAACTTTCAACAACTTCTGCACCACTGATAATAAAAACACTCAAAAAAAAAACAGAAATTGAAGGATACTTCCTCAACATGATAAAATACACATACCTTAGTCCTAAAGTTACTATCTTATTTAATGAAGAAGGATTAGAGGTATTTCCACTATGATCAAGACTGAGGCAAGGATACCCATTATTTTCCCTACTATTCAACACTATACTATACGTATTAATCAGTGCAATCACACAAGAGAAATCAGTCAGAGACATAAGAATGAGTAAAGAGAAAGTAAAATCTCCATTTTCTGACAACATATTATATATGAAAAAAATCCCAGGGAATCAATGATAAAACTCATTCAGTGAAGTAGCAAGATATGAAATTGACACACTATAATCAATAGCCTTTATTTCACTAACAAAAAATTACAGGAATAAATCTTAAACAAATATGAAAAGCATATATGAGGAAAATTTTATAACAGTCTTGAATGACATTAAAGTACACCTCAACAAATAATGACCTCTCATTCTTGGACAGAACAACTCAATGTTATGAAAATGTCAGTGCATAAAGCCAGGACACAGATCAGAATTTCTCAACCTCAGCTGACATCTTGGGCTGGATAATTCTTTGTTGTGTAGGGCTGCGCTGTGCACTATACAACGTTTAACAGCATACCTAGCCTCTACGCACTAGATGCCAGTAGCACCTTCCCTCACAACTCCTCCCATCCCCCAAGGGTGTGATAAGCAAAAATGTTTCAAGACACTGACAAATGACAAAATCACTCCTGGTAGAGAACCACCTGTATAAATAAAACAAAAATGACCATGACTTGATACTGTTGAAAATGGGAATTCATTATGCTATTCTATTTTTATATATGTTTAAACTTTCCCACAATAAAATTAAAAATTATGTTTTCTTTCACTTTCTGTTCCTCCTTGCAATAGGAATGAGTGGGTTAATATTTTTCCTATTATAGACTATGCCTACTAAGACAGCTATAATTTTAAAAATTCTGGTTTCTGCCAATGAATTTTTAAAAAAAAAAATCAGTACACAGAGGATGAGATGCTAAAAATATATATTTACTTTAAAACATGTTAAGTAGAAAATTAAAATGCCTATTAAACTTATGTTTAAAGAGTAAATATTAAAGCCTTCTGGGTAGCTGAAGACAATGTTGGGTGAGTGGTAACCAACCTATCAAAATTTCTTCCCCAAATACTAAGAAATAACTTCGTAACTGTAAGACTTTTACTAAGACCTCACCCTCAAGATTACTTGAAGACAGAGAATGTCAAAACTTTAAAATAAATGTGGGGTAAAAGAAAAAGTGGATGTTAGGGAAGAAGGCAGAGTAGGAAGCAGAAGGGTTCTGTCTGTCCACCTAGGCAATAACTGAGCTGGCACAATGTGTCTGATATAACTATTTTGAAACTCTGGAATCTATTTGATGGCTTGCAGCTTTTATAGGAAGGCCTGGACAGTAAAATGAAATTAATTTCAGTGAGTAGCAGCTACTATTCCTAGCCCCTTACCCCATGGGAGGTAGCCATACTGGCATTCCTATAGCAGCCCTTGGGAGCCAGGGTGGCAATAGGGACATTTTTCTCCCAATAATGGGGATCTGGGTGCTGACTGTGGATTACTGCTTTGGATCATGGAGACGCAGACACAAAGGCAGTCTGTCACTGTTGCAATCCCCACTGAGCTGAAGTGGGTTCCAGAAGATTTAAGGGACAATGCCTACTCCCCCCCAACCCCCCGATTTCCTTGTTTTTCCACTTCTGGGAGCCAGACATTTAAGGATAAAGACAGACATTCAAAAGCAACTGTATACAGGAGAGAATTCAGGAAGTCACTGCACATGGCCAGGGAAAGGCACAGGCTCAGAAAACAAATCAGAGCGCCTTCAGTTTATATACCTCAGGCAGATTCCCAGAGCAGCAACACCCTACAACAATAAAAAACACAACCAAACCAAAACAAACCCCGCAAATCCTGGGGAAAGGGGAGAATCTGATTCCCATAGTAATTAACACATTATCATATCCAGTCTTCAACAACAACAGAAAAACACAAGGTATAAAAAAAATAGGGAAAGGTGGTCCATTCAAAGGAACAAAATAAACAGAAAATATCCACGAGGAAGACCAGATGGTGGCATACTACACAAAGACAAATGTCATAAAGATGCTTAAAGATCTAAAGGAAAATATGAACCAAGTCATGAAAATGATGAAAAAAATGGAAATACCAATAAAAAGACAGCAAACAAAAAGAAACAGAAAGAAATTTTGGAGTTGAAAGCATAAAAACTGAAATTAAAATTCCACCAGAGGCATCCAAAAGCAGATATGAGCAGGCAGAAGAAAAGAATCAACAAACCTGAAGATAAGGCAATTAAAATTATTGAGTCTGAGGAACAGAAAATATTGAAAAAATGAACAGGGACCTGTAGGACACCATCAACCAGACCAAAATATGCATTCTGAAAGCCCTGAAAAGAGAAGAGAAAGGAGGAGAGGGAGCATTTGAAAAAATAATGGCTATAAACTCCCTAAATTTGATGCAAAATATGACATCTACAAATCTAAGTTTAACAAATCCCAAGGACAAACTGAAAGAGACCCCTACTGAGACACATTATAATCAAACTGTCAAAAGCCAAAGTCAAAGTAAGAATACACTTGATACTTGAACAACATGGTTTTTGTGTTTTTTTTTTTTTTGTGACAGAGTAGTCTCACTCTGTTGCCCAGGTTAGAGTGCTGTGGCGTCAGCCTAGCTCACAGCAACCTCAAACTCCTGGGCTCAGGCAATCCTCCTGCCTCAGCCTCCCGAGTAGCTAGGACTACAGGCATGCGCCACCATGCCTGGCTAACTTTTTCTACATATTTTTAGTTGTCCGGTTAATTTCTTTCTATTTTTTAGTAGAGACAGGGTCTTGCTCTTGCTCAGTCTGGTCTCAAACTCCTGACATCAAGTGATCCTCCCACCTCAGTCTCCCAGAGTGCTAGGATTACAGGCGTGAGCCACCACGCCTGGCCGAACAACATGGATTTAAACTGCACAAGTCCACTTATATGCAGATTTTTTTTCAATAAATATAGTCAGTCCTCCATATCAGTAGATTCTGTATCTACAACCAAATGCAGACCAAAAACATAGCATTTGAGGGATGCAAAACCCACAGGTGGAGTGAATATACTTTTCCTATCTGTGGATTCCACAAGGCCCACTGTGGGACTACAGTATGTTCGGATTTTGGTATTCGTGGGCATTCCTGGAGCCAATCCCCCTGGATACCAAGTGATAACTATTGAAAGCAGCAAGACAGAAAGATCCTCAATAGCTGAGGGAGTTTGTTACTACTAAATCTACCCTGCAAGAATTGCTAAAGTGAGTTCTCAAGTTGAAATGAAAAGATTCTAAACAGTAAGTAATCTCAAGCCACATGATGAAATAAAGATCTCTGGTAAAGGTAAATAAATGGTCAATATAAAAATCAGTATTATAGTAATTTTGGTTTTTAGCTCAACTTTTTATTTTCTACATGATTTAAAAGACAAATGCATTAAAAAAAAAAAAAAAAAACAAGTATTAGTCTATGTTTTTAGACACACCATGTATAAAGATATAATTTGTGACACCATTAATTGAAAAGGGATGGGGATGCAGCTGTGTGGAAGCAGAAATTTTTGTATGTTATTAAGGTAAAGATGGTAAAAATTCAAATTAGAGTGTTATGCATTTAGAATGTTAAATGTAATCTTCGGCCGGGCGCGGTGGCTCACGCCTGTAATCCTAGCACTCTGGGAGGCCGAGGCGGGTGGATCGCTCGAGATCAGGAGTTCGAGACCAGCCTGAGCAAGAGTGAGACCCCGTCTCTACTAAAAATAGAAAGAAATTATATGGACAACTAAAATATATATATACAAAAAATTAGCCGGGCATGGTGGCGCATGCCTGTAGTCCCAGCTACTCGGGAGGCTGAGGCAGTAGGATTGCTTAAGCCCAGGAGTTTGAGGTTGCTGTGAGCTAGACTGACGCCACGGCACTCACTCTAGCCCGGGCAACAGAGTGAGACTCTGTCTCAAAAAAAAAAAAAAAAAAAAAAAATGTAATCTTCCTGGTAACCAAAAGAATATAGTTATACAATGTACATAAAAGGAACTGGGAAAGAAATTAAAATGTTTTACTACAAAAAAATCAACTAAACTTAGAAGAAGACACTAATGCGGAAATCAGACAAAAAAGATATGAAGCATACAGAAAACAAATAGCAAAATGGCATATGTAAGTCCCTTCATATCGTAATTACTTTAAATGTAAATAGATAAAACTTTCCAATTAAAAGACAGAGATTGGAAGAATAGAAAGAACACAATCCAACCATCTGCATACTATAAGAAACTCACTTTAGATCCAAAGATACAAATAGGTTAAAAGTAAAAGGACAGAAAGATATTCCATATAAATAATAACTAAAAGAGAGTGGGACTAGCTGTATTAACATCAGACAAAATAGACTTTAAAACAAGAAAGGTTACAAAAGACAAAGAAGGATGATGTTATATGTTAAGAAAAGGTTCAATTCATCAAGAAGATATTACAATTATAAACATTTACATAACTAATAACATATCCTCAAAATATTTGAAAAATAAATTGACAAAGTTGAAAAGAGAAACAGATAGTTCTACAATAATAGCTGGAGACTTCAATACTCCACTTTCAATAATGGATAGAACAACCAGACAGAAGATAGGAAAGGAAATAGAGGACTCAAACAATAAATCAAGTAGATCTAACAGACATATGCAGAAAATGCTACCAAATAACAACAGAATATACTTTCTTCTGCATGGGACATCCTTCAGAATAGACTGTATGCTAGGACACAAAACAAGTCTCAATAGATTTAAAAATATAAATATCATACAAAGTATCTTCTCTGACAGTGTATCTTCTCTAATAGTAACTTCGCCACACTGGGATACAGTTAGAAATCAGCAATAAAAATAAAACTGGAAAATTCACAAGTGGAAACTAAACAACACACTCTTAGATAACCAATGGGTCAAAAAAGAAATCACAAGGGAAATCAGAAAGTACAGATGAATGAAAATGAAATAACAAATTATTAAAACTTATGGGGTATAGTGTAAGCAGTGCTGGGAGAAAAATTTATAAAATTAACTATCTAAATTTACAAGTTAAGAAATTAGAAAAAGAAGAACTAAATGCAAAGCTAGTGAAGAAAAGTAATAAAGGCAGGAGCAGAGATCAATAAACCAGAGAACAGAAAAACAAAACCGAAATTGGTTCTTTGAAAAGATCAAAGAAGTGAAAAAACCTTTAGTGAAGCTAAGAAAAAAAGAGAAGACACAAATTACTAACATCAGAAATGAAAATGGGAACATTAATGCAGATTCTTTAGACATAAAAAAAAGATTATAAGAAAGTTCTGTGGGCAACTATATGACAACAAATTATATAATCTGGATGAAAAAGACAAATTCCTAGAAACCCAAAACTTACCAAGTTGGAATCACAAAAAAATAGAAAATCTGAGTAGACCTGTAACTAGTAAGGAGATTGAATGAGTAATCAAAAACCTCCCAACAAAGAAAAGCCCTTCAGATGGTTTCACTAGTGAATTCTATCAAATATTAAAGAACACGAGTCCTTCTTAAACTCTTCCAAAAAATTGAAGAGGAGAGAACACTTCCTAACTTGTTCTATGAGATTAGCATTGCCCTGAGAACAAAGCCAGACAAAACACTACACTATGGCCGGGCGCGGTGGCTCACGCCTGTAATCCTAGCACTCTGGGAGGCCGAGGTGGGCGGATCGTTTGAGCTCAGGAGTTCGAGACCAGCCTGAGCAAGAGCGAGACCCCACCTCTACTAAAAAATAGAAAGAAATTATATGGACAGCTAAAAATACATATAGAAAAAATTAGCCGGGCATAGTGGCGCATGCCTGTAGTCCCAGCTACTCGGGAGGCTGAGACAGGAGGATCGCTTGAGTTCAGGAGTTTGAGGTTGCTGTGAGCTAGGCTGACGCCACGGCACTCACTCTAGCCTGGGCAACAGAGTGAGACTCTGTCTCAAAAAAAAAAAAAAAAAAACAACACTACACTACAAGAAAACTACAGACCAATATCCCTTAAGAGTACTAATTCAAAAATCCTCAAGAAATTTGAAGGGAAAAAACCCACTTCAAATCTCTCAAAGGAATAGTGCCAAGACATTCATTTCATATGCTAAATTATAAAGGTAAACAAAGCATTAACAATGCGTATGAAGACATTCCATTTAGATAAGAAGCCCACTCAATCTGCCTCTTAGCACAGCCAATGAAATTAACACTATTTTCTAATAGTATTTTATATACCAGTAGTGTTTGCATCTCCCCAATTGCCTCATTTTTCTCACTTAGGAAACAAGAGATTCACCCACTGTGTTTAGTTGGTACATCTCTTAAAATTTATCTGTTGAAGTAAAGGTCATTTGGCCTACAAAATTCCACATATTCTGGGAATTGCATACCTGTAGTTCATTTAACATGTTCCTCTACCTCCTGTGTTTCTTATAAATTAGTAGATGGACCTAGAAGCCTGATCAGAACCAATTTCAATTACTACATTATATCCAGAGGCATTAATACCTGGCTTTTTATTTTTATAATGTTAAAACTGATGAATGAATTCAGGCTTTCTCAGCCTGATATATCTTATAAAGTTCTCCATCAGCTTTTCACCTCACGACTTTAACAACTTTTGATGACCATTGACTAGGTCCGTTATCTCATTAGGGGTTACAAAAGTAATACTCTACCCTTTTTTTTTTTTCCCTGTATTAACTAGCTGGAATTATTCTAATAAAAAATAACTTTCCTTCATAAACTAATGGTTAGCCTGAGACATAGTTCCTAAAGGAAAGGCAGGATATTCTGTTTTTCCTCGCCCTCTATTTACTAGTGTGTAAAATAATGACTTGGTCCTTTACCATTCTCCAAAAGCGAGTGGAGTATTTTTAGTTTTAAGTATCAACATGAACTTATGCATTTTAATATATGCCATGTTTGTTTGGTTTTTTGTTTTTGTTTTTTCCTTTTAAAATGTAGGTTGAGTGCAGTGGCTCACACCTGTAATCCCAGCACCTTGAGAGGCTAAACTGGGAGGATCACTTGAGGCCAGGAGTTCGAGACCAGCCTGGGCAAAATAGCAAGACCTCATCCCTAAAAAAATTTTTAAAAATTAGCCAGGCACATTCTTGTAGTCCCAGTAGTCCCAGCTACTTGGGAGGCTGAGGTAGAAGGATGGCTTGAGCCCAGGTGTTTGAGGTTGCAGTAAGCTATGATGATGCTACTGTACTCTAGACTGGGTAGGCAACAGAGCGAGATCCTGTATCAAAAATAAAAATAAAATAAAGTAAAATAAAATAAAATAAAATAAAATTCATTGCATTCATTACTCTTTTTCATCCTCAAACTGTCCCACCTA
Organism: Eulemur rufifrons; assembly: GCF_041146395.1. Taxonomy (NCBI): domain Eukaryota; kingdom Metazoa; phylum Chordata; class Mammalia; order Primates; family Lemuridae; genus Eulemur; species Eulemur rufifrons. Next base: position 191,843,646 of record NC_090989.1, on the reverse strand, counting down.
TGTGCTAATTTGAGTCCCTTCCAACTAGCTCCTGACATGACTCATTCTTCTTGATAGCCTTCTTCCTTTTCTACAGGACAAGATATTCCAGACTCATCTTACACATTTACTTCCCAGAACTATAATCAGCCATTTCTCCAATGAACCCTGGTTCCTTGCAAGGAAAAAGCATATTTAAAAACTGTAGTCTGGGAACTTACAGGTGTTCAGGGCTACTGGGCTGATTATTCTTTCAAGACCTTTTTAGAAGATAAGGCTAAGAAATACTTTTTTTTTTTCTTTTTGAGACAGAGTCTTGCTCTGTCATCCGGGCTAGAGTGCCATGGTGTCAGCCTAGATCACAGCAACCTCAAACACCTGGGCTCAAGCGATCCTCCTGCCTCAGCCTCCAGAGTAGCTGGGACTACCGGCTCACCACACCCAGCTAATTTTTTCTATTTTTAGTACAGACAGGGTCTCGCTTTTGCTCAGGCTGGTCTTGAACTCCTGACCTCAAGTGATGCTCCCACCTCAGCCTCCCAGAGTGCTAGGATTACAGGTGTGAGCCATGGGCGCCCAGCCTAAGAGATACTTTTTAAGTGAGACTATACACCATGAGTTTCTTCTGATGTTTTCAATTCAAATTGTAGGAAATCTACTTTTTCATATTATATTTCCATCTTTTTTCTCTTTTGTTGAAAACTGGATCCTAATGATTTTAAGAAATTTACTCATTTTCTTTTCTTTTCTTTCTTTTTTTTTTTTTTTGAGACAGAGTCTCACTCTGTTCCCCGGGCTAGAGTGCTGTGGTGTCAGCCTAGCAGTCAGCCTAGCTCACAGCAACCTCAAACTCCTGGGCTCAAGCGATCCTACTGCCTCAGCCTCCCGAGTAGCTGAGACTACAGGCATGCGCCACCATGCCCGGCTAATTTTTTCAATATATTTTTAGTTGGCCAGATAATTTCTTTCTATTTTTAGCAGAAGACAACGGGGTCTCACTCTGGCTCAGGCTGGTATCGAACTCCTGACCTTGAGTGATCCACCCACCTCAGCCTCCCAGAGTGTTAGGATTACAGGCGTGAACCACCACACTCTGGCCTCCTTTTCATACAATATATATCAAAATAAAAATACCAGTATTATTGCTAAAATATTATTAAAAATAATTTATTTGTTTGCAATTCTTTTTGTTCTTAGGCTATACCCCACTAGGACATCCAGTCAAATTGCTATGTTTTAAAGATACTTGAAATAATTATTTTCTGTTTGGTTAGGCTACTAACTTGAAACAAAATGAGGTTCATTTGTTTCATTTTGCTCTCCATTTTTAAGGATTTCTTCTTTCATTTTTACTTAATTTTGTTTAATAACTTGTAAGACACTTTCATAGGTCTAAATTCAAAATTATAAAACTAGGTACCTTCAGAAAAATAGATCCTATCCCTGTCCTCTCTTTTTCTACCTTTACATTATAATCATACAGATTTGTATCACCTTCTTTCCCACATAAAAGTGTGATATATACTATTCTGCATTCTTCCCACTGGTCATAATACATTCTGGAGATCCAGATTCCCCTGGAGGAATTTACAGAGGTCTACCTCATTCCTTTTTTACAGCTGCATAGAATTCTACTGTGTTGATGTAACAACATTTACTCAAACAGAGTCCATTGATGGACAAATGGGGTAAAGTCTAATTTAAAATTTTCTAATTTTATTTTTTTAATAAAAAACACATATAATTTCTTTCTATTTTTAGTAGAGACAGGGTCTCGCTCTTTCTCAGGCTGGTCTCGAACTCTTGAGCTCAAACAATCCGCCCGCCTCGGCCTCCCAGAGTGCTAGGATTACAGGCGTGAGCCATGGCGCCCGGCCTAAAATGTTCTAATTTTAATACATCTATAACTTACATTGATACAAGTAAAATCCTCTATCATGTACATCAGGATATGGAACACTTCACGATTCATTTTATAAAGGTAGTATTAGCCTTATATGACAAAGATAATAAAAGAATTTACAGACCAATATTGTTCATGAATACAAATATAAAACTTCTAAACAAAATATTAGCAAATAGAATTCAACAATATATAAAAAGAAGTACACACCATGATTAAGTGTGTTTATTCCAGTGTAGTGAAGCTGGTTCAGTAATTGAAAATCAATCAACATAATCAACCATATTAACAAGAAAAGAAAAATCATGATCCTATTAATTGACGTATAAAAAGCATCTGACAAAATCCAACACCCATTCATGATAAACTCCCCCAAAATAAGAATATAGGGGAACTTTCTCAACCTGATAAAAAGCATCTGCAAAAACCTATAGCTAACATTATACTTAATGGTGAAAGACTGAATGCTTTCCTCCTGAGGCTGGGAACAAGGCAAGAATGTTTGCTCTCACCACTCTTACTCAGCAGAATACTGCAAAGTCTAGTTAGTGCAATGTGGCAAGAAAAGGAAATAAAAGGTATACAGCAGAAAGAAAGAAAACCATCCCTATTTGTAGATGACAGTACATAGAATCCTAGGGAATCTCTAAAGCATTACTTAAAAGGAAGGTCACAGGGTACGAGATAAACATATAAAAATCAATACTATTTCCATTTAATAGCAATGAGCATGTGAGTACTGAAATTAAAAGTATAGTATCATTTATAATTGCTCAAAAATACGTAAGTGTAAATCTAACAAAATATTTATAGGATTCACATGATGAAAACAACACTGATAAAATAACAAAGAGCTAAATAAACAGAAAGACATACCATGTTCACAGATTGAAAGACTCAGCGTAGAAAGGACTGCGATTTTCCCCAAATTAATATACACATTTACCACAGTTCGTATCAAAATGCCAGCAAGATTTGTTTTGTAGATATAGGTACGATTATTCTAAAATGTATATGGAAAAGCAAAGTAACCAGAATAGCTAATACAATTTTGAAAAAAAAGAATAAACTGGGAACAATCACTATACCCAATATTAAGGCCAATATATAGCTACAGTAATCAACACTTGTATTTGCCGAGGAATGGACACATAGATCAATGTAACCAAACAGAAAACCTAGGAACAGACCCATACCAACATGCCCAACTGATTTTTGACAAAGGTACAAAAGAATTCAGTGAAGGAAACATAGCTTTTTCAACAAATAATGCTGGAATAACCGAATGCTCATAGGCAAAAAAAGAAAAGATCAACCTAACCATTCATGTAATACAACAATTAACTCAAAAAGCATCATGAACATAAATGTGCAATTTAAAAGTATAGCACTTTTAGAAAAACACAGAAGAAACTTATGACCATCTAAGGATACGCAGAGTTCTTACTTGACCCCAAAAGGACAATCCATAAAAGGAAACACTGATAAAGTGGACCTCACCAAAATTAAAACTTTTGTTCTGCAAAAGACTCACTTAAGAGGATAAAAAGACAAACTGCAGACTAGGAGAAAATATTTGCAAACCATATATCCAACAAACAACTACTCTCCAGAATATATCAAGAACTCTCAAAACTCAACAGTTAAAAAGTCCCAAACTACTCAGTTAGAAAATGGACAAAAGATGCAAACAGATATTTTACCAGAGTATACAGATGCATGAATTATGTTCAACATTAACAGATGTTAGAAACTTGCAAATTAAAATCACAATGTATTTCACCATACAACTATCAGAATGGTCAAAAAAAAAAAAAATTAGTAACAAGGCAAAATGTTTCCAAGGGTGCAGAAAAGCTGGATCACTTACACACTGCTCGTGGAATGTAAAATGGCATATACACTCTGGAAAACAGTTTCGCTATGTCTTCAAAAACTGAACGTGCAACTACCATATAAACTAGCAATTGTACTCCTGGGCATTTACCACATAGAAATAAAAACTAATTTTTGCACAAAAACCTGTACACAAATGTTGACAGCAGTGTTCTTAGTTGCCCCAAATTAGAAATAATCCAGATGTCTTTCAACAAGTGAATGTTTATACAAACTATGGTATATCCATTCCATGGAATACTACTCAGCAATCAAAAGAAAACATGCACTGATATATACAACTACTCGATGAATTTTCAGAGAATTATGCTAAATGGGACAAAGAAAACCAACCCCAAAAGGTTATATACACTGTTATTCAATTTATGTAACATTCCTGAAATTATAAAATTACAGAAATGAAGAATACATTAGTGGTTACCAGGGGTTAAGGAAGAAGAGAGTCAGGGAATAGGGGTAGTGAATAAGAAGGAAGTGGGTGTACATAAAAATGAGTAACAAGAGGATCTTTGTGGTGACTGAAGAATTCTGTATCTACATTGTATCAATGTCAGTATCTTGGTTGTTGATTATTATGGTTTTGGAACGGAGAACAGGAATACGGAATTTCTCTTCTTACAATTTCATGTAAATCTACAATTGTCTCAAAATAAAAACTGTTTTTTAAAAAAGTAAAATTCCCCCAATAAGTAAAAAATCAAATTTATACCATCCTCTGAATCCAATATCCTTCCAGTGTTATTATCTCAGTGAATGATAATCATTCTCCATTCCAGAACAAGTCAGAAACCAAGCAAGCATCCCTGACAACTCCTTTGCCTTTATCTTACACGTCTAATCCAAGTCCTGCTGCTTTTTGGCTCACAGATATTTCTGGAACTGGTTCACTTCTTTTTGTCTCTACCACCAACAATGTAGTCCAAATCATTCATGCATTGATTATATAACTGGAAGCCTAGTTATGACCAGGCACTCCTTCAGGTACTGGGGAAACGGGACTGAATAAAACAGGCAACCCCGCATAAGGGAGCTTAGAATGCAGAGGAAGAGACAGATAATGAATAAATACGCACTATTATGCACTGAAGAGCATGTGGAGGAATACAAAGATAAAGAATATGGAGGATGGAGGGCCGTGCTTTAGATGAGTTGTGCCTATCTGAGCAACATGAGAATGTGAGTCACATGGGCTGGTGGCCATGAGAGAACAGTCCTGGACAGAAAAAAGCAAGTGCAGAGGCCCTGAGGTGGGAGCCAGGGTGACTAGAATCCTCGAACGAAGGGCAGAGTAGAAGGAGGTGAAGGTAAAGAGGCAGCCAGGACCAGGTCATGATGGGGACTCCGGGTTGTGCTGCATCGGGTGGAAGCCACTAGAAGGTTTGGGCATGGGAGCAATATGACCAGATTTACTTTTTAAATAGATTGTTCAGGCAGGTACAGGGAGAAAAGATGTTTAGGAGGGGAGGTGCAAGGCCCATGTAGGAGTCTCTGCTGGGGAATAAGAACAAGACCAATTCAAGCACATTACACAGGGCTATGCACACTGTGGCTGCACTTTCACCTGGTCAGAACCACCATATATTAAAACTATTTCAGCCCATTTCACGAGGGCTGCTGCTAAGCCCTACCACACCCTGTGCAGACCAGGAAAAGATGCCCCTCCCTGTGCACAGATGTAGACCCAGCAAACCTTGCCAGGTGCCCGGTCAGCTGACCCCCCCTGCACAATTCAGTCCACCTTAGATGGCTTCTTGCATGAAGAAAACAACAGAAGAGAAAAAGACAAAGAAAGAAAAACATTTTTTCATTGGAAGGAACTGATATTCAGATCTCTGAAATTTTAAAAATTTTAGATTCCAAGGATATGTGCACATTTGGGGCTGAACCAACTTGTACTTGAGATGTACACTATTCTTAGTACTACTCCTGCAGAAAAGCACGACCTCAGTGATGACACTCTGGGTTCATTTCTTAAGCAAGAGACCCAAATGAGAGACAGCCTTTGAGTCAATCTCCTCTCCCGTATCTCAATTTAGAACTTAACATATTAAGGGACGACATGAGTTTGATTTTCTTTTCTGTTGTTTTTTTTCTTCCTACTGGTGAATAGTTTTAAAGAGAAAATAACTTTGTAAAAGTACATTTTGACCCCGGTGCAGTGGGCATGCCTGTAATTTCAGCTACTTGGGAGGCCAAGGCAGGAGAATCACTCAAGCCCAGGAGTTTGAGGCCAGTTGGGCAACACAGCAAGACTCCATCTCAAATAAAAAAAAGAAAGAAATTTGAAAAAGTACATTTTGAGGCTACTAGAGGTGCTAGGAAGTGCTGTTCCCTGGGAGCATAAGCTTTTCCGTCACAGGTTACTCAAAGTATAGATTTTTAGTTCTGGTCTGGAGTAAATAATCTGAGGTAATTCCAAGAACATCCTGGTACTTGAACAGGGCTCCCAGCAAAGTAAGCTCCATGAGGAAAGGAAGCTGTTCTGAAGTCACCTTAGTCTAAGCAGATGGGAGCCCTGCCAAGGGTGCAGCATGGGCACAAGCTCAGTGAGCACCTAGGCCCCCAGCTGACTTCCATCTTTAACAAAAGAAAGGAGGGTCATCCCACCAAGAGAAACTGAGCAGAAAACAGCTCAGACCTCCTCCACTTACTCAGGAATCTGCTCATGGTTCTCCTTTAGGGACATCCTCCTGAAACTGAAAGGGAGCCAGGTGACTCCACTATCAGGTGCCCCAGCATCCCTCTGGACAGCTCTGGACTCATACATTCTACTCAGTTTAATCCCATCAATAGTCACTTCTCTCAGGAGGGGACTCACTCAGCCATCAGATGCTGTCAAGGTGAGGGGAAAGGGAACAATTCTTTCTTCTCTTCTTCTGATCTTTCCCACCAGACTCAGGACACACCTAATAACTGGACTAATGTCCCCCCAACTCAACTGGCTCCCTGTTGCCTGTGTTCTGCTTATGTTGTGGTGGCCTCTGGCAGTTTCCATAAAATGAGTGTATTTCTCCCAAAGAAGAGTTAAAAAGATAGACAAGTGTGGTTCCCATAACAAAAACTCAAGCTATAGTGAGGAGGAGGCTCTTCCTGGCTTGGGGCTTTCAGGACTGAGGCAGCCTGCCCTGCAGCTCCTCGCTGGGCCCAGGGTATGATGGGTGGTCATTGAATCGTCTGGACCCAACAACAGCCTCCCACATGCCCATGCACCGCACCCACCAGGCTGGGTGCTGCAGGATGTGAACCTGGGCCTGCCTCAGGCTACTGATGGCTCTTCAGGGCCTACACTTGGTTCTCAAGCACCCACCAAAACCTGTGACAGGACCTACAGCTCTCTAGGGCACCTCTTCTGCCCTTCTTCACACTGGATTTTTTTCTCTGGACCTTGACACACGCCATTCCATAGGCCTAGAGCGATTCTTCACATCCTGGGATGCCCAGGCCCTTCCTCAGGGAAGCCTCTGCCAACATCATCCCTCCTGTTCTGAGTCCTCACAGTACTGTGTGTCTCTCCCACATGGTCCTTGCCAGCGCGTGTCCTATGCACTGTGCATGCTGAGTGTGTTTACCCTTGTCCTCCCCACGAGACTGTGAGCTCCATGAGTGCGAGACCCATGTTCACCCCTCTCTGCCCAGTGCTGCCAGGCAAGCACCTAGCACAGGGCTCACTCATTGCTGATGAAGGGACGGCAAAGCCAAGGGTGATGGTTCCAATCTTGATCCCCCAGAGTTGGGGCCCCCCAATACAGCTCTCAGTCCCCAACTGCCATGACAGTGTCTTTCCCATTCCTCTCCTCTGATCAGGCAGGGTCACAGATTCCTCCATAACCACCTTATAAGTGTTGGTTTCCTGGGGTTCCGTCCTCTTAGTTCCCTCACCTGGTCAGCTCAAGGCTTCAAATGACACAGTTTTGCTGACACAGATCCCTGACCTACCTCATGAGTCCCAGCCCTGTCTACCTTGCACCTCTTCCCACAGGCAACCTCTACCCGAGTATTTCACTCCACCTCAAATGAAAACTATCCCACACTGAAGGCCTACACCCTGATCACACTGGCTCCTCCTTCTGCCTTATGAACCCCATGGCAAGTACCCTCTCCATTCTCCATACTAACTTCCTGCCTCCATGACTGCAATAAGCTCTGTAAAGTTTCCCACCTCTAGTTTTGCCTCACTTTAAATCTATACCCTAGGATGCTTCCAAATTGACCATTCTTATTAAATTCAAATCACTTAAGAATTTTATGAATAGCCAAGCACACTGGCACACACCTGTAATCCCAGCTACTTGGGAGGCCAAGGTGGAAGAATTGCTTGAGCCCAGGAGTTTGAGACCAGGCTGGGCAACATAATAAGATCCCAACTCAAATTAAAAAAAGAACTTCATGAATATATTCTCTGTGAAAAATTAAAACATTATAAGGAAATAAAGTCCCATTTCATCAGACCCATTCTCGATCCCATTCCAAATGTAACTAGTGTTACCAGCTGTGTCCTCCTAACCTTTCCTTCTGACTTATCTGCACATTACACATATAGACACACACACGCACACACAATTTTCATTAAACATAAATGGTGACATGTCATAATTATGCTCTGTAACTTGCTTTAGGCCTTAACGTGCCTTGGAACTCTGTCCACATCAGTGGGCTCTTTTGTTTTCACTGTGGCAATGTCTGCCAGAGTAAGGATACACAAGGTAGCTTCTTTTGCCATTCTTCTATTGAAGGACATTTAAATTGTTTCTGATTCAGACGAATCTTTCTAAGATATCAAGGATCACATAATTCTCTGTTTAAATCCTTCAATGACTTCTAGTCCTCTATCAGATAGTACATATCTCTTAGAACTGGACCAGAGCACTTACTATGTGGCCCTTTGCCAGCTTTCTAGGCTCATTTCCTTCCTCACCTCCTTTCCCCAAATGCATACCCTAAGCTTTAGCCAGAATTAATTACTTGCAATTCCTTAAATACATTGTTTGTTGAATGAATACATAAAAATGCAGCCCGCTTCTGAAACAACAGGATAAAAGAAGAGATTCTGAGAATGTCCTTTGTGAAGTGATTATAAGAGAATAAGCAGAAGCTCGTGTCTAGGAGCCTTCCTTTTCCTCACCACTTCCTGAGGACCCTGAAGGGAGTTTCCCAATTAAACTCTAGGCTGCAGCTCCTCTTATTAACCAGACTGTTGCCTGCAGCGATTCCTGGGCATCTCAGACCCCCCGCCCCCCACTCACCTAGAGAGGGTCTGCCAGGACTTTCTCTGTCTACCTTCCAGGGATCTTCTCCTTGCTGCAACAGTGAGATCACTTTTGGTTTGGTAAATGGTAGTCCTGCTCATAGACAAAAACAAAATAACAACAACAAAAAAACCCAAAATCAGAAAAAAATCTCAGAAAAACCCAACTTGGTTTTGACACAAAGAGGAACCCCAGATTTAACAGGAGGGTACAAAGAGCTTTTGTGGGGTGCTCAAATTATGCTCTCATGCTGTGAGGGGATGTCTTAAGGAAAAGGCAAGTGATTTGTCGGATTTGACTTTGGTATAATTAATTGTATGCTAGGGAGGTATGATGAACATGCAGCCTTGGTAATTAGCAGGGTACTACTAGTTTTTTACGGAACAAGGAATGTTACATATATAGACTAATTAAAAATTGTAAGCAGGCAACTATGGAAAGGATTATGTACCAGGTAGCTTGCTTAAAATGAGAAAATACTCCCTTTCAAAGAAGGGCAGTGGTTAGCAAACTACAGGTTGTGGGCCACATTCAGACCACCACCTGTTTATGTATGGCTTTGTGCAAAGAATAGTGGGGCAGGGAAAGAGAAATATGTTACAAAAACCATTATATGGCCCACAAAGGCTAAAATCTTTACTACATGACTCTTTATACAAAAAGTTTGCCAACCCCTGGAAAAGCCAAGTAGGAAAGGCAAGTGGTAGATCCAGAGGCTGATCAAAGCCCAATTTAGAGATGAGCAAACAAACCACAGAACAATCATTGTGGGGAAATGATGCCCTAGTCATAAAGAAACTTCTAATGTACAATTATACAGAGGGAAGGGGACGATTATCAACACCACCTTCTCCATTCCCATATGTGGGGCAATTCCATGCCTTTAAGAGGAAATATGTTTTTAATGTTTATTTATAGAGATATGATTTGTATAATCCTCAAACTCAGCTAAAGTTTTTTGATGACCTGCAGCTCTTACTCAGGGAAGGAGGTGCTGAGATACTGCACAATTCTAAATTCTGTATCTGCAGGGGAAATGTCCTTACCCAGTGAGACCAGGTTACTATAGTTCTCCAGCATCACATCTCGGTACAAGTTTCTCTGAGAAGGATCCAGCTTTCTCCACTCATCCCGACTGAAGAGCACAGCCACATCCTCGAACATCAGTGACACCTGCAAGGACAAGCCATTCCAGCTCACCCAGACCACCCCTCACAGAGTGAAGAGGGCAGCAGTCAGGGAGGCAGACAGGGTACCCATGAAATGCTTCTGATACTATTCAAGGTCCTAAAGGCTCCAGGCCATTTGTTTAATGAACAATTGACCAGTGACAAATATTAATATATACTGAGCAGCATGAACCAGGCCTTGTGTTAGCCACTATAAGAGATGTGTATAGGGATTGAGGCCATTAGTGGGAGTGTTAATTCGAATTATCTTGCTGATGGTGATTTGAAAATACATATTAAAAAGCTTACAAATGTGTATATTCTTTAACTCACCAATTACTATGTTTATACCGTAATGAAAAGTGCAATAAAAAGATACCATGATGGTGTTTGTAATAGAAAAAAAATGGAAACAACCTAAATATGCACTGATGGAGACTAGGTAAAATAATCACAGCACTATCTTTCTGCTTACTCAGAATAGTTCTCTTTTATTGAATGTTTTACATAGGCCAGATACTGTTTTTAGAGCTTTATATTAATCTTTAGTATATACTTTATTTAATCTTCTCATATGAAGAAAGTACTTTTATTGTTCCCACTTATACAAGAGAAAACAAAGTCACAGAGAGGATAAGAAATTTGTTTAAAGTCACGCAGCTATTCAGTGGTATAGCTGGGATCCAATCCAGTGGATGTCCTAGGCTTCATTCTTAGCCACTCTACAAAACTGCCTCTCAGAACCAACCACGTAGAATAGATAAGATAATTCACACAATGCACTTAAAACCATGTCAAACTCATATTAAAGGTTCAACTATTAGCTATCATCACATCAATGTAAAGAAATACTATGCAATCATTAAAACTGGTGGTGTAAGTTGATATTTGTTGACATAAAAAGACCTATGTGTTAAGTACAAAAAGGAGGTTATGTATCACTGTGTTTAGTTTTTTTCCTTTTTTTTTTTTTTTTTGAGACAGAGTCTAGCTCTCTTGCCCCAGGTAGAGTCAATGGCATCATCATAGCTCACTGCAACCTCAAACTCCTGGGCTTAAGCATTCTTCCTACCTCAGCCTCCCAAGTAGCTAGGACTACAGGTATGCACCACAATGCCTGGCTAATTTTTCTATTTTTAGTAGAGACAGGGTCTTGCTCTTGCTTAGGCTGGTCTTGAACTCCTGAGCTGAAGCAATTCTCCCACTCAGTCTCCCAGTCTCTCAGCCTAGGACTACAGGCGTGAGCCACTGCTTCCAGTCAGTTTTTTTCCCATTTTTGAAAAAAATCTATGTATGTAGAAAATTGGTCTAAGAGATGATATATAAAGTACATATACAGTCATGTGTTGCTTAACAACAGTTGTACATCCGGAGAAATGTGCTGTGAAGCAATTTCATCATTGTACAAACATCACAAAGTGTACTTACACAAAACTACATGGTAGAGCCTACTGCACATCTAGGCTGCAATGGAATATGGCCTATTGCTCCTAGGCTACAAATGTGTACAACATGTTACTGTATTGAATACTGTGGGCAACATAACACAATGGTAAGTGTTTGTGTATCTAAATATATCTAAACATAAAAAAGTACACTAAAAATACAGTGTAAAAGTGGTACATCTGTTTAAGGCACGTACCATGAATGGAGCTAGCAAGACTGGAAGTTGCTCTGGTTGAGTCACAGAGTGAGTGACAAGTGAATGTGAAGGCCTAGGGCATTACTATACACTACTGTATATACACTTTATAAACACTGTACACTTAGGCTACACTAAATTTATTTTTTAAAAGATGCTTTTTTCCTTCAATAATAAATAAACCTTAGCTTACTGTAACTTTTTTACTTTATAAACTTTTTAATTTTTTAAAACATTTTGACTCTATTGTAATAACACTTAGCTTAAAACACAAATATATCATAGAGCTAAACAAAAATATTTTATGTCCTTTTTCTATAAGCTTTTTTCTATTTTTAAAATGTTTAATTTTTTTTTTACTTTTTAAACATTTTTTTTTTTTTTTTGAGACAGAGTCTCACTCTGTCGCACTGGCTAGAGTGCAGTGGAGTCATACAGCTCACTGCATCCTCAAACTCCTGGGCTCAAGCAATCCTCCCACCTCAGCCTCCCAGAGTGCTGGGATTACAGGTGTGAGCCACTGTTCCTGGACACTTTTTTTGGGGGGGGAGGGGGGACACAGTCTCGCTTTGTTGCCTGGGCTAGAGTGAGTGCCGTGGCATCAGCCTAGCTCACAGCAACCTCAAACTCTTGGTCTCAAGTGATCCTCCTGCCTCGGCCTCTGGAGTAGCTGAGACTACAAGCGCGAGCCACCACGCTCAGCTAATTTTTTGTTTCTATTTTTAGTTGACTGGCTAATTTCTTTCTATTTTTAGTAGAGTTGGGTCTCCCTCTTACTTAGGCTGGTCTCAAACTCCTGACCTCGAGCAATCCTCCTGCCTCGGCCTCCTAGAGTGCTAGGATTATGGGTGTGAGCCACCACGCCCAGCCCAACTTTTTAAACATTTTTGTTAAAAACTAAGACATAAACACACACATTAGGCAAGGCCTACACAGGGTCAGGATCATCAATATTACTGTCTTGCACCTTGTCTTGGCCCACCGGATGGTCTTCAGGGGCAATAACATTCATGGAGTTGTCATCTCCTATATCAACAATGTCTTCTTCTGGAACACCTCCTGAAGGACCTACCTGAGGCTGTTTCAGGTTTTTTTTTGTTTTGTTTTTTTTTTTTAATGTAAGCAGAAGGAACACTCTCTAAAATAACAATAAAAGGTATAGTATAGTAAATACGTAAGCCAGTAACAAGTTGTTTATTATCAAGTATTATGTAGTGTACATAATTGTGTGTGCTTTATACGTTTACAGAACTGGCAGAGCAATAGGTTTGTTTATACCAGCATCACCACAAACACGTAAGGAATGTTTGTGCTACAACATTACAATGGCTACAACACCACTAGGTGATAGGAATTTTTCAGCTCCACTATAATCTTACGGGACCACCATCATATATATGGTCTTTCATTGACCTAAATGTCATTATGAAGCTGACTGAATACATACACATATATATACACATATGTATACCTATATATAAGCAGAAATACATATATACATACATATAAGTATGCATGGTTTATTCTCTAAAATTTCCACCATAATCCTTCAAAATATTTTCATGGTAAGAAGGAGCATGAAATTATTTACATATTGAGGAGGAATACAAAAAATGATCTTTGCCCTCAAAGAATTTACAATGCAACTGGCAGTCCAGAAAATCCATGTAATAATCTGAACAATGAAAGAAACTGCATAGCTGGATAGGACCTTACACCACCCTCTAGTTCAATCCTTGTTTTCTCATTTTAAAGACAAGAAAGAGAGGTCCAGCGCATCTAAGACCCCAGATCACATGTTTTACTAGTGGCAGTGGCAGAAACATAACTCCATTTTTATAACTGTAAACCCAGTATTCTCTGTCTGTTCTCTCTCTGGTCTTAAACTTGCTATCACTGAATTTCACACAGAACATGAGGTACTGATGCCTGGGCAACAGGCATGGTTACGAAGGATATCATACAGATTCACTTGCACACAGGGATGGAGAAGATTCTGGGCAGGAGAGCAACTGGCTCTGTTGCAATAGAATGGGAAAGCCTTAAAGGAAAAAGAGCAACCCAAATATGCAATGGCAGGTTCTGGCCGAAGCCTCAGAAGATCAGACCCTACCGTTTTCATGGAACCAAAAGATAATGCCACATTTTGGAAGAGCTCTGGTAACATGTGGCTGGATTTGCCTGTGCTCCGAAAGATGTACCAAAAGAATAAATGGACAGTCTAAGCATGAACTAAAAGCCAGACAAACTCGGATTGAATCCAGGTTACTTGACTTTTCTGAGCCTCAGTTTCCTCCTATATAAAATGGAAATAATTGTGCTATTGTGATTGTGAGAAATAACAAATGTAAAGCCCTCAGCACATTCCCCAGCACTTTAGACACTCGATAAACATTAACTATTATTGGCCGGGCGCGGTGGCTCACGCCTGTAATCCTAGCACTCTGGGAGGCCGAGGTGGGCGGATCCTTTGAGCTCAGGAGTTCGAGACCAGCCTGAGCAAGAGCGAGACCCCATCTCTACTAAAAATAGAAAGAAATTATATGGACAGCTAAAAAATATATAGAGAGAGAAAAAATTAGCCGGGCATGGTGGTGCATGCCTGTAGTCCCAGCTACTCGGGAGGCTGAGACAGTAGGATCGCTTGAGCTCAGGAGTTTGAGGTTGCTGTGAGCTAGGCTGACGCCACGGCACTCACTCTAGCCTGGGCAACAGAGTGAGACTCTGTCTCAAAAAAAAAAAAAAAAAAAAAACATTAACTATTATTGTAAGATGAAGAATAAATAAACGACCAGTATCATCTGGGTCACCGAAATATGTATAACAGTTCCTATCTATCAATATTATCATTAGTATAATACCACTAGGCTACCAAAACCACCACATATTGAGCAGGTACCATGTACCCAGCCCTGACATAAACTTTCCATACACTAATTCACATGATACTCTCACCTACCCTAGGAGACAAGCATGGTTGCTATTTCCATTTCATAGGTGGGAAAACTGAGGCACAGAGAGGTGGAGTTATTTATCCAAGGCCCATAAACAGCAACAGAGAAGGATCAAAACCTGGCTGTCTGGCTTGAGAGCCCCACTTCCTAACTACTGTGTTAACTGCCTCTCCAATACCAATATTCCACAAAACCCTCCCTCTGGCTTCCTGAGGGATCTTCTCTCTACCCTCAGAGTCAAGAGACCTCTCCATCTGTGGCCCCTGCAACATGGCTCTCCTTTGTTCATGCATCATCTCACCTGGTTGGGGTGCCTCCCACTCTCCCCCCAAATAAAGACAAAAACGGCAGGTCTAGATCAGTTTTCAAGAGATGGTACAAACAAGGCATATGATCCATAAAGTTAAGAGGAACAAAAAACTAAAAACCATGAGTTGGAGAAGACTAGAGAAGGTATCACGAGAATTCTCAGGAGAGGAAAGAAAAAGAAAAGCATTCTCACCAGGGGTAGGAAGGGGGACATGGATGAGTGAAGGAGGCAGGGCTAGAAAGGATTTTTCCCAGGTATGCATGTTTGTTCTGTCCCTAGTGACATAATGACACGGGACATCTTACCTATCAAATCAGTAAGCACACAGTGGATTGAGATTAGTGAACAAAAGAGTGTCTATTAGGAAAAGAAACGAACACTAGACATGGACTGGGAGGGTAGGGAAGCATTTCCTAAGAATCCACCATTCCAAGGTAAAAGGTCTTCTGCTCTGAAACCTGGTGATGACTGTATTGGGTAGAGAACTTCAGTTAGAAGGATAAAGACAAAAAACTCCATCCACTAAGAACAGAGATGGCAATGAGCTCACCTGAGACCTTGCTTCCCTTTGCTCACTAGCCATGTCCTCCTCTGGGCTCCTCCCCTGAGGATGGGCGCAGTCTCCAGAAGGCAGATCTGCGAGAAGAAAAGGGGAGCCAGGAGGAAGCCCCTTCTGCTTTCCACCCCTGAGAGTCAGCAGCTCTGAAATCCTTACACCACCCGAGAATGACCCCATGTGCCCTCAGAGAGGAAGACAGAAGGACCTAGGAGTCCAGAGAACCAGAGAGCAGGGCTGGGCCGTGCTGGTCCAGGCCCCAGCTCTTGCTGGCTCAGAGTCCAGAGAACAGGACTCTTATCAGCGGCAGCGACTCCCTGATCCGCTTGCCTGACATCGTCAGTCCCGCAGCGCCAGCTGGCGCCCCCATTTTACAGATCAGGAAACTGAGGACAGAGTAGGGGCCGCTCGTCCCGGTTCACACCACCAGTGAGGGTGGCACCGCGACCAGCCGCTGAGCATCCGCTCTGATCTCACTGAGTGCGGTTGTCAGCTGTCCTCCTCCTCAAGCCTTTCCCACCCGATTCCTCTCGCTCCTGTCAAGGAATCAAATTCCAGACTTTTACAGCCAATTCCCTCAAGAAAGGAAAATGCTGGGGGGCGGGGGGGGGGAGGCGACTGGAGGAACCGGCACAGAAACCGAAGTCCCGGAGCCGGCCCTGGCCCTGCCACGAGGGAACCGAGCGCCTCGCTTCCGCGGAAGGCACATCGCTGCGCCCGCGCCGGGACGGCGCCCGCGCCGAGGGAGGAAACGCACCCCCCACGCGTCCGCCGAGGCCGCAGCGCCGGGCGGGAGCGCGCTGGGAGGCGCCTGCAGGCAGCAGGAGGCAGGCCGGCCCCGCGCCGGCGGGGACCGAGTGCCCGACCTGACGCGCCTGGGGCAGCGTCGCGGGGCGGCCGGTGGGGGCCGGCGACAGACGCGGAGGTGCTCGCCCGCATCCACAAAGGCCCCTCGGAGTCCGCGGCGGCCGCAGGCCTGTCCCCCGCGCCCCGGCGCCGCATCCTCCCGAAGCCCGGGTCCGCCGCTCACCTCCCCAGGCTCGGGGTTCCCGAGGGCCGCGCCTCCCCAGGTCGCGCTCACAGGCGGGAGGCTGGGAACTGCCCCAGCCGGAGCAGCAGCCTCGCGTCCGGTCTGCCCCCGGGTGACAACCCGGCGACCCTCAGTCCCCGCGGCCGCTCACCCGGCGGCGAACGCTCCGCTGCCCGCTCAGGTCCGGGGGGCGGGGCGGGGAGCGGAGCTGGGCGGCCGCACGTGCCTCTGGGAAATGTAGTTCACTCGGCGGGGGGGGGGACCAAAGCATTCTGGGAAGTGTAGTTCTCCCGTTTGTCTGCTTAGGCCGGGCGTGGACTGAGCTCACCAGGGCGTGAGCTGTAGGGCTGTGGGTTCCGGTTCTTTGGGAAGGGACTAGGGCGGACGGAGTGTTGTAGCTTTGTGTCTGTGTGAATGATGGGAGGGCACTAGATACTGGCCAAGAATCGGCCCATTCCCCAGAAGGGTACTGAGCAGCTGGTGTGTGCCAAGCACTATTGTAAGTGGTTTGAAATACATCACTGCAGGAAACAATGAAGAATGCTTTTAAGGGGTAGGGACCAGAGAATAAGCCATGAATGTAATTATATAGCATTTGAGAAGATGTGTAATGGGAAAAAGCAAAATAAAAGCAGGTAAAAAACAAACAAAAAAAGCAGGTCAATATCCCTTATCAATGTAGATGCAAAAATCTTGAACATATATTCGTAAGGAATATTATTGGTAAGAAAATAAAACAAATAAAAGAAAAAGAATTCAAAAATAGAAGAAAAAAGTTAAATTTTAAAAAAAGAAAGAAAAGGAAGAAAGAATTTGTATTTCCTTTTTTTTAATTTTTAAAATAAAAAAATTCTTAGGCTGGGCACGGTGGCTCTCACCTGTAATCCTAGCATTCTGGGAGGCCGAGGCAGGTGGATCGCTCAAGGTCAGGAGTTCGAGACCAGCCTGAGCAAGAGCAAGACCCCGTCTCTACTAAAAATAGAAAGAAATTATATGGACAACTAAAATATATATATATAGAAAAAATTAGCCGGGCATGGTGGCGCGTGCCTGTAGTCCCAGCTACTCGGGAGGCTGAGGCAGTAGGATCGCTTGAGCCCAGGAGTTTGAGGTTGCTGTGAGCTAGGCTGACGCCATGGCACTCACTCTAGCCCGGGCAACAAAGTGAGACTCTGTCTCAAAAAAAAAAAAAAAAAAAAAAAAAAATTCTTGAACAAAATACTAGAAAAGTGAATTCAGCAGCATAGTAAAAATTATATACCATGACCAATGGGATTTATTCCAGAAATGCCAGGATGGTTCAACATACAAAAATCAAGCAATGTAATATGCCACGTTAATAGAATGAAGGGGGAAAACCCCACATAACAGTCCAACTAATGTAGTAAAAGCATTTGACAAAATCGAACACCTTTCCATGATTAAAACACTTAAAAAACTAGGAAAAGAAGGGAACATTCTCAACATGTTAAATAGCGTATATGAAAAATCCACAGCTGACATCGTACTCAATGGCAAAAGACTGAATGCTTTTCCTCTAAGATCGAGAATAAGAAGGAGTCTCACTCTATCACCTGGGCTACAGTGCCGTGGCATCAGCCTAGCTCACAGCAACCTGAAACTCCTGGGCTCAAGTGATCCTCCTGCCTCAGCCTCCTGAGTAGCTGGGACTACAGACGCCTGGCTAATTTTTTCCATTTTTAATAGAGACAGGATCTCGCTCTTGCTCAGGCTGGTCTTGAACTCCTGAGCTCAAGCAATCCTCCCACCTTGGCCTCCCAGAGTACTAGGATTATAGGCGTGAGTCACTGCACCGGGCCCAGAATATATATAAACTCTTACAACTCAACAACAACAGACAACCCAATTAAAAAATAGGTGAAGGAGAGCAGTGAGTTGGCACACAGCAGACAGAGGGGATGTGCACATCCTTGCTTGTTTCCCTTTTTCCATTCCATCTTCAAGTTAGCAGCAGTAGAGGCTGTGGCTCAGTCGTTGACATGCAGCTCTTTGTCCACATCCAGGGGCTACACACCCTCGAAGTGACTGGCCAGGAGACAGTAGCCCAGATCAAGGCTCAGTTTTTCCTCACTGGAGGACATCGCCCTGGAAAATTAAGTCATGGTCCTGGCAGACACCCCCTGGAGGATGAGGCTGCCCTGGACCAGTGTGAGTGGAGGCCCTGACCACTCTGAAAGCAGCCAGCTGCATGTTTGGAGGTAAAGATCATTATTCCCTGGCTCATGGTGGGAAGGTGAGAGGTCAGACTCCCAAGGTGGCCAAACGGGAGAAGAAGATAGGCCAGGCCAACTGGCAGATGCAGTACAACCAGAGCTCTGTAAATGTTGTGCTCACTTTTGGCAAAAAGGGCCCTAATGCCAACTATTAAATCCTCTGTAATCCTGGATTTCTCTAATAAAACCACTTAGCCCAATTAAAAAAAAAAATGGGTGAAGGACGTGAAGAAAACATTTCTACAAAGAAGTTGTACCAATGTCCAATAAACACATGAAAAGATGCTGAACATCATTGGTCATCAGGGATATGAAAATCAAAGCCACAGTAAGATAGCACTTTATAACCATTAGGATGGCTACTACAAAACATGAAAAATAATATTTGTTGGTGAGGTTATGGAGAAATTGGAACCCTTATACCTTGCTGGCTGGAATGTAAAATTGTGTAGCTTCCATGGAAAGCATTTGGTCATTCCTCAAAATTTTAAACATAGAATTACCATATGACCTGGCAATTTCACTCCTTAGGTTTACACCCCAAAGAATTGAAAGCAGGGCTAAAACAGAGACTTGAACAGCAGTGCTCATAGCAGCGTTATTCACAATAACCCAAAGGTGAAAACAACCCAAGTTTCCATCAACAGATAAATTAGTAAACAAAATGGTACATGAATACACTAGAATATTATTCAGCCATAAAAATGAAGTTCTGATATGTGCTACAACACGGATGAACCTTGAAAACATTATATTGAGTGAAAAATCCAGACACAAAAGGACAAATACTGTATGATTCTACTTATATGAAGTACTAGAATTGGCAAATTCAGTCAGAAGGTAGAATAAAGATTACTATCGGCTGGAATAATGGGAGGAATGGGGAATTATATTACTTAATGGGTATAGAATTTCTGCCTGGGGTGATTAAAAAATTCTGGAAACACTGGTGATGATTGCCCAACATTATGAATGTATTTAATGTCACTTAAAAGTAATTAAAACGGTGAATTTTACATTATGCTATTTATGACAATAAAAAAGGATATTATTTTAAAAGTATTCAGTATTATTGCACTTCAATTTCAGTCAAATAGAAAAATAAAATAAAATAAAATAAAAGTATTCAGTATTAAATAAGTCTCTTTCCTACCACTAGACCTAGTCCCTCAGTTGCCTTTCCCGTGGCCAGCCACTTTCAGCACTTTTCATATATCCTTCTAAGATATTCTATGCATATACAAACATATCTATATTTGTGCATTTCTGGAATAATTGCACTAAGAATAACTGCCATTCGACCAACTAGTACAAATGTGAAAATACTTTGGAAATCTAAAAATTTTTAAATTCCAAGACAATCTAAGTAATCAATTCCTTCCAGTGAAAAATTGCTTTTCTTTCCCTTTTCCTCTTCCTTTGTTTTCTCAATGCAAAAAGCCACATGGGGTGGGGACTGAACGGAGCTGAGGGGTTGGCGGGTGAGGCTTGCTGAGTCTACATCTGCACACAGGGAGGGGTGTCTTTTCCTGATTTGCACAGGGCGCTGTAGTGACTAGCAGCAGCCCTCATGAATGAGAGAATGGGCTGCCTAAAATGGAGATTGTGGAAGGCAGGGGCTCCTGGAAATGACCAGGACTTGGGTTTGACCATGGGACTGAGTGGTTAAGGAAGAACAGAGGACAAGATCTTTGGAGAAGAGGAGCTCAAAGTATTAATCTATCAGAGTGTTAAAGAATCACTGATGTATGTATAAAAATAAGACAGATTGGTATTAGAGAGGGTGACAGTGAGCCAGGAGCTAACATCATAGGATATGGTGGGGAGATGTTCCTGTAGGGTGGGAAGATGACAGTGAAATAAGACAAGGTATTTTTTGGAAGGGAGTCTGTAAGGAGCAATGGGACTCTCAGCTCCAGGCCCAGAGATGGGGAAGGGCTAGGGAGAAAGTTGAGCCATTACGTGAGGGGGCAGAGTCCTCAGAGGAGGATTGGGGTGGCCTTAGAACAAGAAGATGGGCCGGGCGCGGTGGCTCATGCCTGTAATCCTAGCACTCTGGGAGGGCAAGGTGGGAGGATCTCTAGAGGTCAGGAGTTCAAGAACAGCCTGAGCAAGAGCCAGACCCCTGTCTCTACTAAAAATAGAAAAATTAGCTGGGCGTGGTGGTGTGCACCTGTAGTCCCACCTACTCCGGAGGCTGAGGCAGGAGGATCACTTGAGCCCAGGAGTTTGAGGTTGCTGTGAGCTAGGCTGATGCCACGGCACTCACTCTAGCCCAGGCAACACAGCCAGACTCAGTCTCAAAAAAACCAGAAAACCTACAAAGCATCAGTCCATTTCCAGGTAATTTAACAGCATCACAGAACAAACCCAACATTAGTTAAAGTTAGCACCTAATCATGTAAAATACACAGTGCTGGCCTCCTACCTAAAATGACCTGGCATGAAACAACAGGGAAATACAATTCACCACTAGTAGAAATTCCAGAAGTGACACAGATGATGGAATTAGGGGAGCAAGACTTTAAAACAGCGTAAGAGGTTGCCTATGGCCAAGCATGTCGCAGAAGCAGGAGCGTAAGCGAGTAGGAAGATACAAAGAACCCAACTGGAACTTATGGAGAAGAAAAATGGAATAACTAAGATGAACTCTCAAAGCAGACACACAATCCAATTAAGATCAGGAGTTTGTGATGGATAAGCCATGAAGTTGACAAGTGGCACAGGACAGCTGCGCAGGTCACAGACTCGGTAGTCAGAGTGCTGGTTTTTCCCAGCTCTGGGAAGTACACCTCTGGGTCCCCGCACAAGGTAGTCGGCCATGCCGTGCCTCAGTTTCCCTCACTGTAAGATGGATATAGTGATAACACCTTCCATCAGGCTTACCATGGGGAGTGAGCTATATTCGTAAAGAACAGCACACATTTTAATGGCTAACCAAAAATTCTTGTGAGGACAATCCAGCCTTCCTCCCGTGAGACACAGGAAGCCAGCTCCCTCCAACTTACCTCCATTGTCGCTCCTGAGTTTTCCCCCGGGATTCTTCTCACTGCAGCCGCAGAGCCTAGTCCTGGGTTGACAGAGAGCTGGCACTTACTCTTCCCTGTGGAATCCAGGAGTCGGCAGGTGCTGAGTGCGGTAATGTGTTGGCCCCTCTCTGCCTCTGGTGTATCTGAAGCCAGCGCAGGTCTGGCCTCTTTCCAAGGTCTTGGGTGGGGTTGAGCGAGCCCCACCCCACACTGAGATTTTGGATTGACTGAAGATAAACTGATCACTCCGTACGCAAAATCCCTTCACCTGGATAAAACATGATTGAACAAGTGGGATAGAGAAATTAGAGATCAACTAGGGAGGGATTCCCAGGGTCTCTGGGAGCCACATCTCAAATGCAAGGGGAGGGGTTGTTACATTCCTACAAACCAACCTCCCCTTTCCCCCAAGTTAGTGAGTTAGCGTGGAATGGTCAGCGATGTTCTTTGAGTTTGTCGTGAGAATTCTTTGTGACTTGCAGAGGTGGTCTGAATGGAGGGTTAGGGGAAGAGACCAGGCTTCAGCGGGCTGAGGGTGGGTGGGTGGTCACGATGGCAGTGATGGGTGCGGGACCCTCTACGGAGGCCCAGGCAGAAAGAAGAGTTTAGGGAGGGGAGGGGAGAGGAGCAGAGCTTTCTGCCTGCAGGGCAGGCTTGAGACTTGTGTATGCCAAAGGAGGGAAGAAAAGGGGAAGGTCTGAGGGGGTTGATATTAAATAGTTGGAGCAAGTGATGGTGGGGACAGAGGACAGCACTGAGTGCCTGGGGTGATCAAGCATGTTGGGAACACAAGACTTAGATTGTTTCTTGGCTTTGGCATCTCAGATGTCGTCCAGGATTAGGGATCCCACTCCAGATAAATCTGGAATCTTGGGATTTATTCCACTCCACTCTACACAATCCTTTAGACCAATGCCCTTCATATCATGAGGAGTCTGAGTATGCAGGAAGGGGCTGCACAGTGAGTGGGACCTTCTTAAGTCAGAACAAACTCAACATGTAATTGAGTTTGTTCAGGACTAATGTTTGATTCTTTCTATGTCATCTAAAAACAACACATCCTCTCATTTCCACAGATAGATTTCAGGGCTCCACTTCCTGATGTCATATGGCCAGGAAACTGTTTCCTGTGCCTCCCACTTTAGGCCTGTCCCATACACCCCCACACTGCCTAAAGGGCTGTCTGAGACAAAGATCTGACCAGGCTACTCCTCCCTCTCCCCAGATGCTAATGAACACCCAGTCTTTCTGTCAAGGCGGGGGCCCTTTGTCTTGTTGCAGGCACATAAGAGACTTCAGGCACCTCCAGCTCCACACCCAGCAGGAGCTGAGACAGTATAGGGACAGGACTCAGGTGTCATTTCTGATCAAGGAGGCAACATGGTGCTGCATGACTCAGACTAACTATAGAAGAGCAAAAAGCAGATGACCTCCTGGCTGCTGGCATGCAGCCCATACCCGTGTAAGGGGGCGGCCAAACCGTCTGTCTCTTGAGTAGTGCTTTTCCAAGACCACTGAGGCAAGATGCTGACACCAGCTGAAAAGGAACCTGGCTGCAAAAACCCAGACCTATCTGGATCTAACCATCTAAGCCAAAAAGGACTGGCTTTACCCTGACTTTTCCCTCATTATAATCTCTCATTTTAATGCTAAAAATCACACCCAGGGGTGAAGATCTATTAATAACATGCTAATGAAACATTCTTATATGACCATGAGAGAGCATGTACTAAAACTATGCAGGCACAAGAAAATCTCCACCTCCTCATGCTTACACCTCATCCTTTTCCCATCTAAGCCCCTTTAAAACTCTCCCTGAACTCCCTTCGGGGAGGCGGCCTGAGGGCTTTTCCTTTGTGCTGCTTCCCTCATGTGTGAACATAAGCCCCAGTAAAGCCTCCCTGTGCCTCAGGTTTGGCCTCTTGTTAATTTCTATTACATGGAGAGCCCAAGAGCATGTTCTGGTAGCAGAGCCCCACTCAGAGGATCTACACCCAGCACCACCCCCAACTCAGCTCCTTTTCAGGGCTTCTCCCTTGGTGTAGATGACAACCACATCTAGGCTGGTTGGAAAGCAGAAATGCAGAAACAATTCCTGGATTCTTTTTCTTCCCCAATGATAGTTTCTTCTCAAACAGAAAGTAATTTGTAAAGACACGTGGCATTAACTTTTTATCCATGCTGGAACTCAAATAGTGTAGGCATTAAGGGCCACTTCTATGGACAACAGCCAACACATCTAAAGGGGACCCTGGTTATGCCATCTGCGGTCTGCAATCAAGCTGTTTCCGCAGACAGTCTTCATCCACGTGGCAGCTACAGATCCCGCTGATTTTCTCTGGATAGCCACGCTCCAGCCACACTTCCTCCTCACTTCTGACTGCACGGACACAGGGCCGCCTCGGCCTTGCTGCTCCTGAGCTACAGGCACGAGCTGGCTCTGACTCCTCCCTCAGGTCTCAGTTAGTCAACCTGGGCACAGAGGCCTTCTCAGCTGGTGACAGCCTCCTAGGTGCTGCCATTCTGACCTCAATCTCCACCAACGCTTAGTATACATTTCAACACAACTCCTTGGTCAAGTCTATCGCTCCCACAGGTCTGTAAGTCAGTGAAATCATGGATTTTGTCTGCAAGTGAATTCAGGTGCGGAACACCTTCCCAGCCCTGACTCTACAGTGGAATCATTTTGAAGGTTTTGCAAAGGCCAAACCTAGTGATTCAGACTTAATTATATTATTGTGGCCAGGGCCCAGGGCTTTGTGTTTATAGAAAACTCCCTGGAGGCCTCTAAAAGGAGGCCTGGGTTGAGATCTCTGCTTTAGGGGAGCATCCTGGGCTTTGCTGTGAGCTGCACTGAGTGCAGGGCCTGCCTTGGTGGCCTCCCCACCTCACTGTGCCCCCAGGGGTTGGGGACTTTACAGACTGTGAGTCAAACCCAGGTATAGGTTAGAGCTACTATCTACAGATGGTATTAAACACATCATCCTGAGGAGGTCCCGTCCCAGATATTCTGACCTGATGATCCAGTTTGGGGCCTGAGAATCAAGTCCCTAGTTCTGATGCTGAACTTTAAAAGGGCCGCCTGTCCATGGACTTTTTTCTTTCTGACAATAGGATGGAACCTCCTAGAGAACCTCAGGGGCCTGGGGCAGAAGACTAGAGCATGATATGATCTAGAAAGCCCTTCTTGACATTTGAAAATTTTTTCAAAGAGCCTGTGAATTTAAAAGGAAGTGTGTTTTGTACATTTATAAGGCTGGTTGCAAGGATGAGGAAATATGGGTGTTAAGTGATAAAGCTTAGGGAAAATTATCTAGTTTAGAGTAAATTGTTGTAATATTTCAGTAATAATTCTTTGGGAAAATATCAAAATTACTTCAAGTTAAAACAATATTTTCATATAAAAATTATTTTTTTCAGATATAAAGATATTTTATTTCAATACTTTAATATTGAAGTCAGCTATCACATATATCCACCAACTCTCATATTTCATTGTCCATATCTCAGGAGATATTCAAAGTGAGATTAATTTGATGAAGCATTCTCAGCAAAGCTACAACATTGAACTTCATCTCCAAATTTAAGTCAGGTCTTTTAATAGGTTACTTCCTATTCATTGTTTTACAGTATTTATGAAATGAATTAGTGCAATACATCATTGAGGTATCATTTAAGAGGCAAATACCCTACAGATTTGGATTTGTCATCCCAATTCCTTGGCATTCAATAATATAAATGTCTTTAGAGGCATCTTCTGATTTCTTCAAAGTAAATTTTGCCTTTGCTAGTTGTTCAGCAAAATGTATAGCTGTTTGCGTATGCAGTGTAACTGGTCCTGTTTTTATTCTGGAAACTCCATTGGCTAATGCCATGAAAATAATCAGCTGATCTTGCAGATATTCATCCACAGTACCACCATGTCGAAGATTTGCTAATAGCATTTCAGCAGCTTCAATTCCAACCTTGTCTGCATTTACACCTCGTTTACCAAGCGATGATCCAGCAAACAAACAGTCAGTGGATGTCTCAGCAATAATTATTATTCCATTTCTATTGCCACATGCTTGGTCTTTAGGTTCTTGAACAGGCTGGATGTTAACATACAAATCCCTGATCTCCTTTCTGATGCATCTAACAGCTGCTGCTGCCATATCATTTGCTACTTTAAATGGCAGAACACCAGCAACAAAAGCTCTTCCATATATCTTAGTCACAGAGCCACAGTCAGTTAAATTTACTGGGTTCAATTGTCTAACTGGTGACATTCAGACAATCACTTCACCACCCCCTTTTGGGTAATATCCCCTCATTATAAGTCACAATTAAATTGGAAACCAAATTTCTCAACAATTGGCTTGAAAACCATTACTGTGTAATCGACCTGTGGTGCCATTTCAGCATTAGTTCCACCTTTCAAACGAAGTTCTGCTAGAGAAGCAGCAGAGAACACAGGGCCTCGGGACCTGCATTAAGAGGCACATACTCCCTGCTGTCTTGGTATCTGCTGTGTGGATTCCACCTTTGATCTTCTCTGGTGTAAAGGTTATTTCTGTTGAGCGATTTCTGCCCCCTCCAGTTGCCCATCACACAAATCTCGAACCATTTCCAGTCCAGATAAATGTCGAGGCCTCAGTCGTGGCGTGCTGCGACAGGCCCGGATCTTCTGCACCCGCAAGGGGAGGCCCAGGAGACAGCACAGGGCCGTAGGGACTCTCAAGATTTGGCGCCCCCTTCCCTGACCCTGCCAGCGACCTCCACCCGCTGCCCCGGGGCCCCGGGGCCAGGCCCGCAGCGACCAGGCCTCGCCGGAACCGGAATCGGAGGAAGATGACACTTTGCCTCCCGTCCAGCAGCTGCCGGGCCTGACTGGGAGGCGGAAGAAGCGGCGCCTCCCGGGAAACCCGAGTCAGCGGAAAGCCATATAAAAATTAATTTGAGAAGTTTCTTGGCTGAATTTTTGAAATGCAAAGGACGATTGTGTAGTACGCTGTGGGACAGAGGTAGCTGAAGGTAAGGAAAGTGTAAGTGACGGGGGGCGTTCCCGCGAGAAGGCTACTGCGCGGATCAGACACACGGGGGCCGGGTGCGCCAGGGGGAGTTTCTGATGTGCTAAGGAAGTATTTTATACTCAAAATAAAACGGAGTCTTTTCAGGTTCCTGAATAGCAAAGGGGAAATTAATTTAAGAGAGATAATTAAGAATCCCAAAATAAGAGAAATTGGGGTACAAGAGAAAGAAATGTTGAAAAGAATCTACGGCCATCTTTACCGTAGATTCTGTGGAGAGAGGCTGACTGGGTAAGAACAAGGGCAGAGGAGGGAGCCGTCGGGGAGACGCACACTCAGTGATTTCCACTGTGCAGAGAAGCCAGCCCTTGCTTGTGCCCAGAGAATCAGGGAGACAGAGAGAGAAATACCGGACCTCACGATGACATGATGGACCAGTGCACCGTCTCCCTGAATCTTGGCTTTACAAAGGGCCATGTCCACTCTGAATGAAGCCACAAAGGCATCTCTGGGCCACCACTTTGTCCACCAGTTGCTGAGAAGCAAACAGGAGAGAGGCATGGGGCACGCTCATATTACAAGACCTATGGGCTGATGTGCACAAGAAACCAGTGTGCAGGGTCCCCTCTCAGAATTCTCTGCCCTGCTCCACAGTGTGAAGTGCTGGGCTTGCTAAAGCTGCTCCCTTCGTGGCCATGAACTGGAATATAGAAGAGTAAAACCTGAAAAGATATCATATCCCTGGATCTCTGTGGGGCCTCTCTGTAGGGACGGGGCATGGCTTCCCATCCTGGCCTCTGGCTTTTAGTCTTAATGTTGCAGCACAAGCCCAGCACACTTCTCAGCGATGTACCTTTCATGTAATTCCCGGTTTTATAGGAAACTTTTATTTTCTTGGTCACTCCCAAGATTAATAGTTTGCTTGGACGGGACAGACCCATGTAGGTGCACCTTGTTATTCTTTTGAATGCATATCTAAGTGTTCTCAGTGATGCTCCATCTACATTGATAAAGCCCAAAATGGTATGAGTCAGTTAGTGGGAGATGATAAATAAGTGAAAATTGCAAGGATACAGCATCCTAACCTCCCCACCCCAAATCCCAGGTCAGGAAATGTACGGGATTCTTGACATTATTCAAATTCTACAAAACATTTCTCATAATATAGAGAGGAAAAGAAAGGATCCAAGGGCTTATTTCAAAATCAACAAAATCAAAGCAGCGTTTCTAGTTGTTATTTAAAAAAAAAAAACGGTGGAAAAGCCATAACTTTTATTAATAATTTACATGCATTGGGATTCACAGAAAATAGGTTGGTTAGAATTGAAGTTAGACTCAGAGGCTTATTTACCCTCTTAATAAAGGAAAATATAGTTTAAATTTGTTAAACAATGTTTATGGGAGGCCACTGTTTGAAATGAACAAACCAGAATGGAATTTCTGGAGCTGGATGCCTTGTAATCTATTTTTTTTTTTTTTTAAGAAATGGGGACTCTATACATTTACCAGGCTGGAGGGCTATGGCTATTCACAGGCATCATCATAACTCAATGCAGCCTTGAACTCTGGAGCTTACTTCAGCCCCTGAGTAGCTGGGACAGGCATGTGCCACTGCCCCTGGCCATGTAATCTATCTTTAAAACGGGTCAGTTTTCTAAAAAACAGAAGAGTCACAGCAACCAGTCAGAAGGGGCTCCTGAGCCAGCATGAGTCCCCTCTCTTATAGCTGTAAAAAAAAATTAAATTTGATTGTGGAAAAAGCCAATTAGGTGTTCATATTAAATTTTTAAAATTGTTCTTATCAGGCACAAGTGGCTAGGAAGTATGGAAGTATATGGGTGAAGTAAGGGAAGATAAGGGCTGTTTTAGACCCTGTTTATGCACACTCATCCTGGTGGTGGCACTGTTTTCCATGAGGACAGTAGCTCTCTACTGTCTCTGGTTAAGAGGAACACCTTTCTGAAGGTCAATCCATGCCTTACTTTAGGCAGATAAATCTGAATTATAGAGAACTCTTCCTACATCTTGTGAGTCTCAATTGCCTGTAGCTCAAAATCATCCTCATGTCAACCGGCATAATTTGGAGGTGGCACACTCTGATCTCTTTCAGAGTAAGCTCAGCTAGGCAATAGAAACAATGAACCTTAGACAAATAGCCAACGATTTTACTAACACTATCCAAGTTTGATTATAAATACACTCTGGAAATTTACTGCCCATATCAGCATCAACTTCAAGGTTGCTTTCCTCAAACAGTGTGGCGTTTCTAGCTTTGACCAAGATTGAATGAAATGGGTCAGATCCTCCAGGAGGATCACTTCCTGGAGAATGAAAAGAAAAAAAAAAATTACAGACTTCACAATCCAATGATTTTCAGACATTAGGTTAAGAAAGAACAGGAGAGAGATCCCTCAGCTAATGAAAGAGATGAGGAGACCCCACCAGCAGCTCAGCTCACTGCATGGAGTTTCCAGGTCCCAGCTCAGGAGGGGACCCGCACAAGGTCCAGCAAGCCTTGCAGTCAGGAAGACGAAGTTTGGAGTCCATGTTGGGCAAGGTGGCTACAAACTGCAGGGCTGAGTACCGCTGAGTAGAGAGTGCCACAGAAAGTTCTCGAGACCTGCAGAAGGGCCCCTCAAATGTTTGGCTGAGCAGTGATCAGTCCAGGGGTCTGAGGAAAGGCAGGGGAAGAACCACCAGAAAGGAGCAGGCCGACAAATCCCTGGGACTCACACAGGGCCAGGAATAACTGAAGGCATAAGCTGCTTATGTGTACATTAAGGAAATTTGGAATGGAGAAATAAATCCACACCAGTAATCTCCTTCCAGAACATGTGGAGAATGAGATATGAGATAAAGTCCATGTTCTGTCTGTGTGTATACGCTTACAACCATTTGTGAAGTAATATTAGCCCACTGTCAACATGACAAAACTATGACTCAGGATAAATTTGTTGCCTAGGATCATGCAGTGAAGAGAGAGGGATCGGCTGGATTCAAGCCTTGTGGTCTCCGAATTCCAACAGCAGACCCTTTAGACCCATGTAGCCTCCATCCTGAGGGAATAATCCAAACCCCAGCTAGGAAAGTATGCTCAGAGCCAAGAAAGCTGGGAGTCTGTTTCCCTCCCTTGCCTGCCCCTTTACTTATGGGTCTCAGCTACAAACTCAGATGCAGGCAGAAATAAGCAAGAGACACATACCTGGTCTTGACATTTTATTTTGATAGCTGTGTATTTATTGAGCTCCCAAGAACTAGCCATTGGGATTTGGAATTATGATATTCATTTTGTCTCAAGGGGACTTTGCACCAAAGTCAACACTGTGTGATGGTCCTGTATCTGGTTCAGAGTTCACAGGGATCAGCCACTGCTGCTGAGAGTGAGGACGGATGGAAAGAAGCAAGGAACAAGTACTGAGATGACCCTGGAGGACGCATGGCCAGAGCACCCATCCTCATTCATGCCTGGGGGTCCTCAATGTAGGGCTGCTATGAGCCCACAGGGGGAACATGCATGGGCCAGGCTCAGAGCTGACACTCGGGAGGAGGGAGGGGCAGGCAACTGAGAAAGGAAAAGCTGAGGTGTGTCAGGGGGACACATTGAGAGATGAGTTAGGTCATCAAAGACCCTCTGCTGAATCGCTGCCTTTGGTCTCATTTTAGCAAAGGAGTCAGGTACACCCTGGACATGTCCAGGAGCAAACACCCTCAGAGCCATTGTCCTGGGCACCTGTGGTTGGAAGCAGTATAGAAGAGAGGTGAGAGGGAAGTCCTCTCCAGAACACAGCTGGTCAGAAGGCAAGTTGTTTGCTCTTCTGCAGACAGGACAGACCAGCAGGGGCTGGTCCTAGAATTCTCTTTCCAGCTCACGACTGGGCTTGCTAAAGCTCCTCATGTGAGGGCAGGGTTTCTCAATCTCAGCACTACTGACATTTGGACTAAATAATTCCTTGTTGTGGAGAGCTGTCTTTTCCATTTTAGAACGTTTAGTAGCAAGCTGGCATCTAGCCACTAGGTCTCCCTTGGTTGTGACAGTGAAAACTGTCTCCAGACATTGCTAAATGTTTTCTGGGGTTGATTCCGTATCTTGGCTATTGTGAATAGTGCTGCAATAAACATGGGGGTGCATGAGTGTTGGATATACCTATTTCCTTTCCTTTGAAGGAATACCCACGAGTGGGACTGCTAGATCATATGGTAGTTCCATTTTTAGTTTTTTGAGAAACCTTCATACTGTTTTCTATTAATGGCTATACTAATCTATATTCCCACCAACAGTGTATTAATGAGTTCCCCTTTCTCCACGTCCTCACCAACACCTGTTAATTTGTCTTTTTTTTTCTCCTTTTGAAAAGTATTTATTGTTTATTTTTGGGTTTTTTGAGATAGACTCTCACTCTGTTGCCCAGGCTAGAGTGCCTGTGGCATCAGCCTAGCTCACAGCGACCTTCAGTGATCCTCTCGCCTCGGCCTCTCGGAGTACTAGGATTACAGGCGTGAACCTCCACACCTGGCCTTTTGTCTTCTTGATAATGGTCATTGTAACAGGTGTGAGCTGATAATTCGATGTGGTTTTGATTTGCATTTCTCTGATGATTAATGATATTGAGCATTTTTTCATACACTTTTTGGCCACTTCCATGTCTTCGTTTGAGAAATATCTATTCAGGTTCTTTGCCTGTTTTTTAATCTGGTTATCAGTTTTCTTGCTATTGAGTAGTCTGAGTTCCTTCTATACTTTGGATTAATCCCTTATCAGATGTATATCTTACAAACATAACTTGCCCCCTGTGCTATCCTTGCTGTCTGAATAGGGAACCAGCTTGCTCAGGGAGAGGGCACCAGGCATGTGGAGTGCAGAGGTGCTACCTTTCTATTCTGCCTGGCCCTGCCAGAGGTGTGACCCCATCTATGATCTTCACCACGACGAGACCCAACAGCGAGGCCTGCTGCCAGAGTGCTGCCACTCTGTTCCCAACTCTCCTTCTTCTTCCTGGGCCTTGGGGCCTGGTCCAGGAGGCTGTGCTGGAACACCGAAGGCTGGGTGGCAGCATCGCCCTCTGAGCCAGAGTCTCAGCAGTCTTTTTCCTAGCTATCTCCTCTAAAGCCATCCTCTACCCCTCCCGTTCCTGCATCTACCTCTCCTACCTCTCGTCCTCCTACAGGCGGCCCTGTCGCAGCATGGCCTCTAATGCCACATGGGACGCTGCTGCTTCAGGGCCTGGGGCTCCTGCCAGTTCTTCAGAGCCTCCGTCTCCAGCTGGGGTCTTTGATTCAGCTCTCCAGCACATTCCTGGGCCTGGTCAGCTCCTCCTCCCATCTTCCTGCTCATTCTTCTTTCTTTTTAGCATCTAAGTTTTTATTAATGTGAGTTTTTAAAAACAGGTACCCATACGGGTGTGGGTGTGAGGGTGGGAGAGGAAGGGAGGGCCAGGGGAAGTCTGCTCTAGTGGTAATAAAGAACCAGGTTCATCTTATCATGGATCTGAGTCCCCCAGAAACATGTGGTCCTTAACAATCATGCACCACTCCTGCAGGACACTCTTGTTCCAAAGGAGGCCAGTTCAAGCTGCGATCAGCCACTTCAGGTCCCTGAAGGCGTCATGGGTGTTGCATTTAATGGCAACCTTCCTCCCCAGATGGTCCTTGCAAACAACATTGATCATCCTGCCTGGAGCTCCTGCCAGCTTGCAGATCCTTGGCTGTTTGGTCCCAGCCTCTCCACTTGACCCTTTACCTTGAATTAGCTCAAAACGCCAGTGCCACAAGTGCCTTGCTTGAGTGCTGAGCCCCTCCTGCTCCTTCTGCAACCTCTTTTCCTCTAGGAGCTTCTTGGCCCAGAAGTTCTGTGCGTCTCCGTGCTCCATGGTGTAGTCTGGGTTTCTGGGGTCTGTCTGGAGAGTGCCTCTGTCTGTCTGCTACCCCTGGAGAGGCAGGGGCAAGCTCAGTGTTACCTTTCACTCTAGTGAAGAAGAGACCATGGGCACAGGCCTGTCCCCAAATCCTCTACCCTGCTCAGAGCACAGTGAGATGGGCTGGCCTAGCTGATGCAATCACTTAAGGACCATGAAGGGGAATACAGAAGAGACGCGCCTGAGCACACATGTCCCTCCAGTTCTGGCCCAGGTCTGCTGCCCGGCCTCTCTGTGAGGACAGGGACAGTCTTCACTCTCAGGCCTCTTCTAGGCCTCAGGATAGTCCTGTCAAGCTTGCAGCAACTGGAGACATTGTTGCCAGACCTTTGTTTTCTCCTGACTCATTTTAATTATTTAAAAACAAAAAACATAACACATGCCCTTTCCTTTACTGTCAACAATTCAGTTATATCCAAACATTCTAAGACCAAACAGATCGCCCCCTGCCTGGAAGCACAGAATGACAATCAGAGGCTGAAGGTACAGACAGGTGAATGCTGAAGATGACAGCCCCACCTACAGGTCACACGTCTCCCATTCAAACACATGGCTTTTCATTTCCGAGCATTAAAGAAAGTGTTTTATAGGAAGTTCTTTAAAATATTAATATTAATAATTTCATCCCAGACATCAAGTTTCTTCAATGATACATATTTCCATAAATATGTGTTTCCACCCAATAAGAATAAAAGGTAATTTTTATTTTTGTCTTTTTGTTGTAGTTTGGTGGCATAGAGAAGTGAAACTATCAGTCTGATTCCATTAGTAATAAATGAAGAAAAGGAGAGGGAGGAACAGATCAGTGCTGTGCTGGCTGCTGGTTTGACTTGTCATCCTGAGGATGTGATTTCAAAGGAGTTAAATCAAACACCACTACGGGCACTTTTTTTAGGTGATAAAAAGGAAAATACCCAATGGACATAAAAATGGTCAAAAGGTTTCAAACCACAGGTCAATTTCCCCCCATATAATAAACATATAATTGGGAAAATAATTCCATTGGACATTCCAAGTCACTCAGCCGCTCGTCCCCCACAGAGGTGAGGGGAAGAGGCGTAAGGTCTTATCAGTCATGTGGAGTAGTAGCCAGATGTGTTACTGGCAGCTTATTTGGGGTCCACGGATCCTCTGAGTACATGTAGAAAAGCATGGCTGTCGTTCTCCAACTGCCCGCCTCTGAGCACATTCAGCTGCCATGAAACGGCAGGGAAAATATGTTTATTCCAAGACTCATTTACTGGGGTTTTTAAGCGTCCTTTCTTCCATAAAGCCCCAGAGTGGTGAAGACATGCTGAGGGCTGCTGTGTTTTCTAGCATGAGCTTCTGTCCTCTGAGGGTCCTGAGAAGGATATTGGATTGGCCCTGCAGCCCCCATGAAAGGACAGGGTGGTCCCATTGGGTGGAACTTGGGCGGCCCAAAGCCTGGGGGAGGGGAGGGGCAATGCTCACCACGCTGGAGGACCCCTGGGGGCAGGTGGAAGTGGTTGGCAGAGGCCTCTGCTTCTGCTCCAGGAGGAGGAGGAAGAGCTCCTGGCAGATCTGAACATGCTCTAGCTTGATCCCAGAGTCTGTGGTTCCATCCTTTTCTTCTTTTTTTCCGCTGGCTGATTGGGACTTTCCCCATTGTACATCGACATCAACTTATTAAAGGACTTCCCGGCGCCACGTCTGCAGCCTGCCCGTGGCAAACTGGATGAGAGCGCCCTCTGCTGTCTCTGCACAACAGTGACCATGTGGATCTCTTCCAACCGGTAGGAAGGATTTCTTAGGTCTGTCTCAGTAATGGTGTCATCCAGAGCACCAACACATAGTGTGGTGATAGTCTTGTCCTCTGGTGGGTCCAGACGAGGCATGGCTGACGCCTGCCCACTGCAGAGAGTCCGTTGATATTCTGGTCAGGAAGCGGTCATCTGGATCTAGTAGACTTCTCATGTTTTCTCATGCCTGTATGGACACTCTCCTTTCACCCAGAAGTTGCAAGTGTGGGGCTGATTCCTTTTGTAGCAGGGTGTGGTCCGCGCCAGTTTGAGCAGCATGTCACTCCTGAATGTGACTTTCTCCAGCACACCAACGTCCTATTCACATCCCATCAGAGTTAGAAATCTCTCTCTCCACATTCTGCATGCAATACTCTTTGTTGACATTTGACTTTGACATGTCATCCTTAAAAGATAATCCTGCATCATGAACCTGGATATATATAGGCCGTACTTAAGGTCTAAGAAGCAGGTCTAACATTGTTTACTTTACTGCAGCTTTGGCACACTTCAGCTTTCCTGAGACTAATATGGACCCCAGAGCACCAGAGAAACTCTGAATGGCCAGGCACATTCCTTCCCACACTTTTCTTTGGCCATTCAGATATACGGGTTTTCTCCAAGACACGTCTGGCTCAGAATGTAGAAGTACATATGCTCCCAGTTCTGCCTGTTTGAGGGTGTTGGAGAGAGGACACCATCCTGGAAGAATCTGGAGGCAGCAGTAGCTTCCCAGGTGGGAGAGAGGGCTGACATAATCCCCTCAGGGCCAGCTCTTGGTTTTTTTTTTGTTTTTGTTTTTGTAGAGAGGGGCTCATGTTTGGTGCTATCATAGCTCACTGCAAACTTGAACTCCTGGCCTCAAGCACTCTTCCCATCTGAGTCTCCCACAGTGCTGCGATTACAGGCGTGAGCCACTGCACCCAGCTGCCCCTCTAGATTAATTTAAGGATTTGGGACTTTGATTACATCAGTAAAATCCCTTCACGGTGGCACCTAAACTAGGGTTTGATTGGATAACTGGGAGAGGGTGTGCCTGACTTCAATTAAGGCAGCAATTCTAAAGGATTCTGGGCCCCACAGCCCCAACTGCAAAGTAAGTTTGTTAAGTCTCTACATATGCACACCACAATTTCTGAATTTTTTCTACCTCACTGAGAGTTTCCAGTCGAGAAGTGCCAAAACCCCAGCCTCTATATAACTAACTGTGGAATCAGCAGATTTTTCTTTATTTTGGAATCAGAATAGTTTAGGCATTAAGTGTCTTTCCTGTGAACAATAGCAATAGCATTCTAATGGGCAACCCTACTTGTCATATTTTTTGTATTCAGACCAAACTTCCTTACTGGGGTTTACAGGTTGGAGGAGATTGTCTGGGGGAGAAGGGCCTCTGAGCCTGGGGTGGGTGGCACTCAATTCCCAGTCTGATGTGCCTGTACCCACACCTGCCGGTGACGTGTAGATGGATCACCCACACCAGAATTCCAGCTGTGTCCCTCTGCTGGGATTGAACACACAAGTCAGAGGTTCGGAACCAATCCTGAACACCACTGAGAATGTTCATTTCTGCTCCACAGGTAAAATAATGGGGATCTCTATCGACCTATCAGCCAGCCAAGCTCTTATAAAGCTAGCATTCTCCATGGGAAAGCGGTATTACACAAAGGGCTGCAATTCTACTTAGTTTGCCTCATTTTAGTCAATGTGAAATATATATAGTTAATCCTTGAACAACATGGGTTTGAACTGTGTGGGCCTACTTGGTTTTTCTTCCACCTCTCCCACTCCTGAGACAGCAAGGCCAACACCCTGCTTCCTCCTCCTTCTCAGCCCACTCAGTGTGAAGGTGATGAGGATGAGAACTTTATGATGGTCCACTTCCACTTAATGAATAGTAAATACATTAAATATATTTTCTCTTCCTTACAATTTTCTCAGTAACATTTTCTTTTCTCTAGCTTACTTTATCATAAGAATATAGTATATGTTAATACACACACAAAACGTGTTAATCGACTGTTATTTGTAAGGTTCCCATTCAACTATAGTGTATTTGGAGTTAAGTTTTTGAGGAGTCAAAAGTTATATATGGATTTTCAACTGTGGGAGTAGGGAGCTCTTGTGTTGTTCAAGGGTCAACTACATTTGGTCATCTTCTGTTTCCTGGCTACAGCTTCTAAAACCCTAGGAATCTCCAGATAGATAAGGGTGTCTTTTGTATGCTACTGAGATGATTGGTGGCTCCAGGATGGGGGCTAGTCCCCAGAAAGACTCAGGCAGGAGTAGAGGGCTGGGTCTTCAGCCCTCTTCCCTCAACTTCCAGGGGAGGGGAAAGAGGCTGAAGGTTAAGTGGATCAGCAATGCTCAGTGATTTAATCAGTCATGCCTACATAATGAAGCTTCTAGGCTGGGCACAGTGACTCATGCCTGTAATCTCAGCACTTTGGGAGGCCAGGGTAGGAGGATCACTTAACTCCAGGAGTTCAAGACTAGTGTGGGCAACATACCAAGACCACATCTCTAAAAATATTTTAAAAAATCAGTCAGGTGTGGTAACATGAACCTGGAGTCCGAGCTTACTCAGGAGGTTGAGGCAGGAGGATCACTCAAGCCCTGGAGTTTGAGGATGCAGTGACCTATGATGATAATACCACTGCACTCCAGCCCAGAAAACAGAGAGACCTTGTCTCAAAAAAAAAAAAAAAAAAAGAAGCTTCTACAAAAATCCCAAAGGACTGGTTTCAGTGAGCTTTCAGATGGCTGAACATGTGGAGGTTCCTGAAGGGTGGAGCCCCTGGAGGGGCTCCAGGTCCCTTTTCTCATGCTTTGCCCTATAGATCTCCTCCATCTGGCTGTTCCTATGTATTCTTTGCAATAGATTTTATAACAAATGGTTCAACACAAGTGAAGTGTTTCCCTGAGTTCTGTGAGCAGCTCTACCAAACTAATGGAACCTGAGGAAAAGGTTCTGGAAACACCTCATCTGTAGCTGATCAGTCAGAAGAATAGGTCCTCCCTTAATGACTGACCTGGAAATGGTCTAAAGAATTAGCTAATCATGATGTTGAAAATAAAAATCAAATATTCTCAATGCCTAAGAAGAACTGAACTATATATTCTAAAACAATCAAGGAACTCAGTTGCAAACTATTAACAAGGAATTATTTGAAAGTTTAAGCAGTGTCCCTTTCTGTCCCCCTTGCATTAAACAAGTAAAAATCCAGACAAACTGTTTCCAAAAGTTTAGCACTTGTCCCTGAGGCTGCATCAGAAGAACAAGGACAAGTGGTTTGAGAAGAAAAAAGGAGTTTATCAATTTGCTTGCAAATGAGGAGGCTGGCAGACTCCCATCTCAAAGTACCAGCGTCCTGCTTCTAAGCAGAAGTACAGAGCTTCTAAAGATTCTGATCAATCCCATCTTTGGCTAAAACAATCTCGTGAACTCTGCCCATATTAATCCCATTTCCCATCTTCTACTAAAACAATCTCATGACCTTCACCCAGACAATTCCCTTGAGCCATCTCCTATAGCAAAGAACAAAAGACATTCCCCTGCCCCTCCTAATCACTGGCCTGAGGCAGGGATGAAGGTACTAGTTTTCCAAAAGGAGTAGGGGATGTCTTAAAGAGACATAAAACATTTTTTGCTGTTTTTTCAAGCCATTTCTTCCAGTACATATTCCCCCCCGTCAATATTACGCTTCCATATATATCTATAGGAGGAGGGGCAACTACTGCTACAAAACTACATGAACCAGGCCAGGGGCGGTGGTTCACGCCTGTAATCCTGGCACTCTGGGAGGCCGAGCTCATTTGAGCTCATGAGTTCAAGACCAGCCTGAGCAAGAGCAAGACCCCGTCTCTACTAAAAATAGAAACAAAATTAGCTGGACAGCTAAAAATATATAGAAAAAATTAGCCGGGCATGGTGGCACATGTCTGTAGTCCCAGCTACTCGGGAGGCTGAGACAAGAGGATTTCTTGAGCCCAGGAGTTTGAGGTTGCTATGAGCAGACTGATGCCAGGGCACTCTAGCCCAGGCAACAGGGTGAGACTCTGTCTCAAAAAAAAAAAAAAAAAAAAAAAAAAACCCAAAAAAAACAAACACACAAGAAAAACCTACATGAAGCAATGGTTTTCAGACACTGGACTAAAGGAACCAAGTGAGCAAGTGCTACTTCTAAATTCTCTGGAATTTCCTTATTTATGAAAGCTTCTTTCCAAAAGACATGCTTAAGACATGTCTTAAGAATGCTTCCCTAGGAATCTCAGCAAATGACTAGGAAAGCTCAACCACCAGAGAAGAACGGAGACTGGCAGTCAGCAGCACAATGGACAGAATTTCATCTATTCTTCCGAAGGCAGCTCCCAGAGATTACCTAAGAAACTATCTGCATAATGTTAAATTAAATGAAAATCTAGGTTGTGGTGGCACACACCTGTAGTCCTAGCTACTCTGAAGGCTGAAGGAGGGAGGGTTGCTTGAGTCCAGGAGTTGGAGGTTGCAGCGAGGTATGATGACTACACTGCACTCCAGCCTGGGCAATAGAGTGAGACCTCATCTCAAAAAAAAAAAAAAAAAAAAAGAAAGAAAGAAAGAAAAGGACTTTTAAATTAAAATTAGGCCTGAGAAAGCCTCCATACTGGAATAGTTGAGGTATCACATAAGAACCACAACCTATACAAATTGAAAACCTAACTTAGGGGTACACTTGTACAATAGCTGAGTCTCAGCCAGTCACCGCAGCCAACTATTCAAACCATGTTCAAATAAGGCAGATGTGGAGCTGTAACCAATCCATCTGTTTCTGTACCTCACTTCCATTTTCTGTCCAAAAATTCTC
Source organism: Eulemur rufifrons (assembly GCF_041146395.1). Lineage (NCBI taxonomy): Eukaryota > Metazoa > Chordata > Mammalia > Primates > Lemuridae > Eulemur > Eulemur rufifrons. The sequence continues at coordinate 191,804,173 of NC_090989.1, read as the reverse complement.
TCTGGCCTCATGGCAACACTGGAGTCTCTCTGAATCTGCTGTGATTCTGAGGGCTGCCCAATTTACCAATTTGTTTTTTCCTTGCTCAATTAAACTCTGCTAAATTTAACTTGTCTAAAGTTTTTCTTTTAATAAGATAGGCCAGCACAGTGGCTCATGCCTGTAATTCCAGAATTTGGGAGGCCAGGGCAGAAGGATCACTTGAGGACAAGAGTTTGAGACCAGCCTGGGCAACACAGCAAGACCCCCTTCTCTACAGAAAATTAGAAAATTAGCTGGGTGTGGTGGTGCATGCCTGTAGTCCTAGCTACTGGGGAGGCAGGAGGATCACTTGAGCCCAGGAGTTTGAGGCTGCAGTGAGCTATAATCTTATCACTGCACTCCCTCCAGCAAGACAGCAAGACCCTGTCTCAAATAAAATAAAATAAAATAAGAAGTGGAGAGAAGCAGCTGCCAACTCCTGGTGCAGACCTGGGGTCCCCAACTCCCTTTTTCTCAGGCCCAGGACTCCCTTCCTCAATTCCCATCCCCCTTCCCCCCCCCAGACTGAGCAAGAGAGGCTTCCTCATCTCCCTATTAGATGAGGTCAGCCAGGGTTTTAGTTTCCTCGGGCCCCAGGTGCTGGGCGCCAGTGCCTCTATGCTGAAGAGACTCATTCTGCTGTGAGGCCTCTAGGGCCCGGCCCAGTGAGTCGAGGGCCCCCAGCTTGGGGCTCCAGCCTGTAGCTCTTCTTTAGCTATCAGAGTGGCCATGAGGGCTAAAGCCCCCTCCCTGCAGGATAGGCATGAGCCACCACGTCCAGCCCTCCCCACCTCTTTGGAGCTTTCTCACACTGTACCAAGGTCCAGGAAGCAGCCCCAGAGATCATGGGAGAAGGGATACTGGGAGTCACCCCTGGGGACTAGGCAGCAAGAAACACTCAGGTGGTTGCCAGTAAAGAGAGGTGGCCTGTGCAGAGGGGGTTTGGAGGGAGGGGGTTGCAGCTGAGGACACCAGGCACTGACCAGCACAGTTTCCAAGAATGGCAGGCTGTTGGGAGGGAGTAGGAAGGTGGTCACAGTTGAGGTGGCCCCTGGGTCCCTTTCACTCACCTTTCCCCACCCAGGTAAGTCCCAGTGTGTAAAACCTGGAGCCTCTCCCTCTTCCCCAGGTTCAGAAGCAAGGAATGGGTCAAGATTGGCACCCAAAGGCAGTTGCCCCCAGGAAGAATGGGAAGGTCACAGGTTGGGGTAGCCAGTCTAGGGCCAGGCCTGCCTTCCCAAGCCCTCAGTGCCATCAGAGAACCCAGGGCACCTGAAGCAAGAGCACTGCCCATCTCCTTTTGTTGGACCAGATGCCCCAGGCCCCAAAGCCTCCTTTTTTCTCTTCATGGCATCACTTCCCATTTCCTGAGATGTCTTGCAATCACAGGAGGGGATCCAGGTCCCCCTCAATCCCCTCCAATCTTTGAAAAGGTGAGGTATTTGGGGGGAAGGGGAGAGGAGGCAAAGGCCATTGGCAGCCATTGCAGCCTCCTGCCTGGCCCAGGGCTGCCACTGGACTGAGCCTCCTGCCTGGCCCAGGGCTGCCACTGGACTGAACCAAGTTCACGAAAGTTTAAAGGATAAATGTGGGGGGAAGGAAAGAGGTTGGCAAAGTGAGCCTGGGAAAAGGAAGGAGGGAGAAGGGTGCAGGAAAAAACAAAACAGCAGGGAAAGAGAGAGGGAGAGACTGGTCTCTACCAGGTCTGAGCCCAGGCCATGGTCCCAGATGACCTCTGATTTCTATTTCCCAAACAGATGGGAGTCCAAGTTCAGCCCTATTTCTGGGTGTATGGGGAAAGACTTGGACTAGGCCCAGCTGAGTCAGAGACACACAGGGATGGGGGCTGGCTCCTGGGCTCTGAAAAGCCCCAGGAGGTTGTGCCTGGGTCAATGTGTCCTGGAGGAGTGTCTGCCTGGGGTGGGGAACCTGTGGCCTTAAGGCCACATGTTGCCTTCTAGGTCCTTAAGTGTGGCCTTTTGACTGAATCCAAATTTTACAGAACAAATCCTTTTATTAAATCAAAGGGGTGCAGCAGAACAGCAGAGAAAGATGAAGTTTTTCTTGCCTTTTTTGGTGCTTAAAAAAGAACAATTTTTTTTTTTATTGAGACAGTCTCACTCTGCTGCCCTGAGTAGAGTGCTGTGGCCTCAGCCTAACTCACAGCAGCCTTAAACTCCTAGGCTCAAGCAATCCTCCTGCCTCAGCTTCCCAAGTAGCTGGGACTATGGTGTGCACCACCACCATGCCCTGCTAATTTTTACTATTTTTAGTAGAGACTGGGTCTTGCTCTTGCTTAGGCTGGTCTCCAACTCCTGACCTCAAGCAATCCTCCTGCCTGGGCCTCCCAGAGAAAAAAGAACAATCTTGAAATCAGAAGGCCACAGGTTCCCCACCAGGGTAGATGGGGTTTAAGAAGAAATTAAAAATCATAGAAATAAAACAAGCAAACAAACAAACACCTCACCAACACAAAACAAAAAACATCAGGGAGAGAACTCTGGATTTATTTACTCTGACCTAAGGGGAAAACTCCACTGGACATAGGTCCCTTTAAAAAGAAGAGACTCAAACCCCGGCTCCCAGTCTTGCCTCCTCCCTTCCTCAGACTCCTGGCCTTTCCTGAGAAGGGGCTGGGGGTTTAGGGCCTGGGGCTTTGACGTCTCTGCTCCGCAGAGTCTGAATTTAAGTCTCTGCAGGGCCCCAATTTATCTACGACCTCCTCTTTAAAATTAAAGTTAAAACCCACAGTTTCCCATCAGAAAGCATGAGATTGGGGAAAGGGGAAAAACCCCACGGTCCACTGAACTCGGTACAATACCAAACCGCTGGGTCCCGCTGACCTTGCTGGGACTCGATCCTGTCAATCCAGAGCCCAAGCAACAATTTTCATTCTATACACCCAGCAGGTTGAATGCTTTAAGTTTAAGGGACATAAAAATACTTCCGACACGTCCTTGGTGGGAGGCTGCAGCTGCCACTGGGAACGTGGGAGAATGCCCCGCCGGCCCCGCCTCCCTCCCGCTGCAGGCCCTCGGCTCTGCGCCCCCGCGTCCCCACCGTGGCATCGCGGCGGTTCTCTGCCGTTTTCTGCCGAGGTGTTGTGGTCAAGGCCACTGCTTTCCTGCTCTGCAGGTCGGAAATGGAGCGGACTTGGGCCACTGCAGCTACGCTATTACGACTATTACTAACGGTAAATACGTCTCCTGCCAACTCCAGGAGCAGCCGCCACCTCTTAAGTATCCTCCCGAGGTAAAATAAAGATTTGCCTTGGACCCTTGACCCAGCCAAGAGGGTTAATTCGCCCCATGTTGGGGCTCAGGTCTCTGCAGACACGGGCTGGGCGGAGAGCACCAGGTAAACTCGCAGGGCTTGTAGGCCCCCGCGACTTCCCGGCGACAGGGCCGCGGCCGCCCTTAACCAGGCGTGCGGGGCCCGAGTTGGCTTAGGCACGAGTGGGGCCCCTCCACGCGCCCCTTTGGGGCAGGGAGCAGTTGCCTGCACGCCTACCCCTGCCCTAGGTCAAAGGACTCTTACAACGGGTGTCAGGAGATGAGGCCCAAGCACCAGGCAGCAGAACCGAGCTGTGGCGACTCAGATCTTCCAGGTCGGCATGGCCCGGGACAGTTTGATCTTCCGGAACCCCAGCATGATCACGAAGACCCTACCCCCACCCTCTTACCTAAATGTTTGACCTCACGAGTGCTCCGTGTCGTCCCTGCAAAGCAGAAACTCAAGCCCTGCCAGTGTATATTGATCCGTAGAGATGGCGCCCAGGCACCTGCGGTGAGGGGCTGGCATGGAGGTTAGCAAAGGAGACTTAGGGGCAGCGGGTGTTAAAGGAGGGGGTCCCCTTGAGTTTACAATCTGCGCTCGGAGGAAATTTGCATTTTTGGACACTGAATTCTTGAGGGGAGGGAAGGTTTCCGAAGTTCCAAAGTAGCTTTTTGTTTTGGTTTGGCTTGGTTAACTGGGTAAGAATTAAGATATGGGTCACCTAAGGCTTGCTCTCTTTCTCCTTCCTTCCTCCTTCCCTTGCTTCCTTCTTAGTGGAGCGTCAGTTTAATTTTTTTTTTTTTTTTTTTTTTTTTGAGGCAGAGTCTCACTCTGTTGCCCAGGCTAGAGTGCTGTGGGTCAGCCTAACTCACAGCAACCTCAAACTCCTGGGCTCAAGCAATCCTCCTGCCTCAGCCTCCCGAGTAGCTGGGACTACAGGCATGCGCCACCATGCCCGGCTAATTTTTCTATATATATTTTTAGCTGTCCATATAATTTCTTTCTATTTTTAGTAGAGACGGGGTCTCGCTCTTGCTCAGGCTGGTCTCGAATTCCTGACCTCCAGCGATCCGCCCGCCTCGGCCTCCCAGAGTGCCAGGATTACAGGCGTGCGTCACCACGCCCAACCAAAGAGTCAGTTTAATTTTTAACAGGAGAAAAGACGGATGGAGACCTACCGTCCACAGCTCCTCCCATGCACGAACCCGCACACCGAGTCGGGATCCGCCCTTAGACTTCCCAGTCGTCACCGCGCAATCTGGGGCAGACCCGAAGCTTGCAGACAGAGCTCTGGCTGGGCCAAATAATTCGCGGAGAATGAGACAGGAGGCCGGTCCCGGGTGCCAGCCCCAGCCCCTTCCCCACTGCAGCCACAGCCGGGAGCCAGCGGGGACTCGGGTCGTAGACTCCGGAGTTGACCCGAAGGCCTGTGTCTCGCCACAGCCGGTTCGGGCCGGTTCCAACGCCCTCCCCCAGCAGGACACTCGCCCCGGACACTCAACCATTTCCCAGCTTCTGTGGTGTCCTGGCTTCTTAGCCATGGATCTCCCAGTATCTTAAGGTCCCAGGGTGACAGAGGCTGTGGCAGAGCCATCCGGGTCTCTCTGAACAGAAGAAACAAAGCAATGAAGACACCACCGGACCGGAACTCTGGCGGGAGTGAGAGACAAAGTCCACCTAAGGCACTTTCTCCTTTCCCCCAGCGGACGGTCCTGCCCCTGTCTCCTGCCAGCAGCATCACTCTCCCCGCACCCCCGCCCCGGCGCAGGACCTCCCGGGCTCTGACCCTTCACCTCCCACGTGGGCCCTGCAGGGCAGGAAGGGGTGCCTGGGCTCCCCTGCACAGCCCAGGAAGACTCAGCAGCCGGAGACGCCGGCGCAGGCCAGAGACCCCGCGGACAAAAGGCTTTGCGGAGGCGGGTGGGTGGGGTCGAGCAGGTGCCAGGGCTCCGCCCCAGGCCGCTGAGGAGGCGCTGCTGCCTGGAGGGTTTCCCTCGGGGTCCCCGGCTCACGCCTGGTGCCCCAGAGCTGAGATGACTAGGCCGGATGGGGGCACCTAGCTTAGTTTGGAAGACGTCTCGCGAAGAGGGTAACGATTAGGTCTGCAGAGTGGCCGCCTCGGAAGATCGGCACGCAAGCGAAACCCCCGCCGGGTTTCAAGGGCTTTGGCCGAGGGCTTCTGCAGGTGCCTGTCGGACTGGGCTGCTCCGACCCTCCCATTCCTTCCCGCCACCGCGTACACACACCCCGCCCCGCCCACCCGGGGGCAGCCTGCAGGTGTGCTCACAAGAGGAGCTCAGCAGAGTGGGTCGAGTCTCTGAAGGGGAGGGGAGAGGATCCCCTCCAGAAACCTGGTTCTCGGGGCTCACAAGGTCCTCCTGTCCCGGTATGTCCCAGTGTCTGGCAGGAGCTTCTTGGAGGCAAGATGAATCTCCGGCATCTGGCTCCCCACTTGGCACTAGGTAGGTGCCCAATAAATGTTTGCAGGATTCTATAACAATCAGAATTCCAGTTGATATCTGGGAGTCTAACAAAAAAGCAGAAGCGTTTATAAGGGTGGAAGGGGAGGAGGTGGGGATCAGGAGTCCTGGGGCCTGAGCAGTGTGTCTACCACTGCTCAGGCAGTTAGCTTTGCCCAGGGTCAGTTCTGTCCTCTGGAGATGGGCCAGATGACCTGACTTCTTTCACCCTGGGGCGCCCATCCCATCCCTGAGACGAAAGAGCCTATATGGTGGGCAGCTGGCTGTCTCCACCCCTGCTCCCCCGTCACCTAGCAAGCACTTAGGTCTCAGCCTCTGGTTCCTGGGGCTTCCATGTCCACCTTACCCTGAGGAGACATAGGCCCATCTCACCCTAGAAAATGCTGGATTCTCCCAGAGGTGTCCTGGTTACTAGGTGAGATATAGCGACTACTCACCTCCCATTCTGGGGAACAGGAACTCCAGGGCTTCGGTGACTCAAGAGTTCTGCAAATAAATTTGATTGATACCCTGGGCCCCAAGGCCTTCAGCCATATGACTTCCTAGGTGTATCCAGATACTGCAGACCGCAAACATACACACCCACACCCACAGAGCCATTCTCTCCCCAACCTCCCTGACACTCATACACCTGGGCAATGAGCCACTCTGTGGAGCTGACCCCAACCCCCTACTCCACCTTGGGCTTGCTAGTTGGGTGCCAGGAAAGCAGTAAGGCACCCCCGAGGCACTGGGATGCTGCCTGGTTAGCAGGGTGAATCCCAGGGGCAGACTGGAGGGAGGGGTGATCTCAATGGGGCAGGAACTTGGAAAACTCAGAAGCCAATCACACAAATTCAAAAAAGTAGTCTCGGAGATACTCTAAGGTTCAGCTTTTCCTTCCAGTACCTAAGGAAGGACATGGATGTTTCAATTGGGGGGGGGGGGGAGGCGTGCGGAAAATTCCAATAAAACCTGGAAAAAGGAGACCCCATAGGAATGTCCACCCAGTAGTCTTAGAGGTTGGCACCCAGAACCCCTGCTCTAAGCCCAGCGCTTGAGAGCCCTCTTGGCCCTCCTCCAGCAGCTCTTGTCTCCACCAAGTGAGGCGTTCTCAGGGTCCAGGGCAAGTGCCCCTCAGAGCCCAGGTCCCTACTCTCGTTTCTAGCCTAGGTTTCGGTACTGTAATTTCCTGCCAGAACGGTACCGATCCAGCTATCCCCTGGGTCACCCTCCTAAGGGCAGGCCAAGCCTTGGTTGCCTAGGAGCACTCTGAGGAGTTGGGAGGTGTAGACAGCCCCAGAAAGTTCAGACTGTGCCCTGAGAGCTGTAGAGGTCTCTCCATATACCAGAGGGAGCCCGGGCTGAGAAGAGACGCAGGCAGACAGGGGACCTGGGTCTTCACTTGTCCCCTTGCCGATCTCCGGACTCAGGCACCCAGTCCTGGAAGAAACACGGAAGCTGGATGGATGAAGGACTCTTGTTAACACCCAGACGTCAGGAGTAACCTATCGGCGAAACACGCTTTATGGTGACCTGGGAGGCACCAGCTGGGTGGAGCCGACGATGGGTTTCGACCGGGAGAACTGGTCTCACAAACTAGCAGGTCCTTTTACATTCGGTAGGGCTGCCAGGCGCAGTTTTCAGTGGGTCGGAGGTGAACCAGACTCCGGGACTAAGCAGTATCTGGAGCACACAGAAACGCATTACCCCCGGGGCTCTGGGGAAGGTGAGGCTGCCAAAGCCGGAAGCAGCCCGCGCCCAGAGTTGTCAGGTGTGCAGGAGGGGCCCCAGCGGGTTCCAGCCGGACCCTCGAAGGAACTTTCGAAGCAATCCAGGTTTAGCACAGAAGTTGAATATTTTAAACCTTCGCTTTGTCCTCGTTACATTTGCGTCTGGCAACGCTATGGCCCCGGCCTGCGCTGCGCACCGAGCGCTGGGAGTGCCCGGGCAGGCACTGGCAAGGGCACCCAGAACCCGCGGGGCCAGAACACTGCGCCTCCCGGCCGGCTCCGCGCCCTGGGTCTCCGCGCCCCGCACAGGGGTTGTTAGTGGTGCCAGGGAGCTCCAGATGCCTCCACCCCGGAGCCAGGCTTCTGGCCCGGCGGCCCGGAGCTCCTGCCCTCCACCACCCGCACACCCACTTCGGGCTCCAGGTGGTTTCGTTTTCTGAACTTCAATTTGGATTCTGCTAGGAAAGGACCCTCGTGAAAGACTAGGGATTTCGATTTCCCAACGCAAGGTTCATTCGTGACTTCTTTACCTTCAACGTGGCTGCCTTTCCCACTTTCGTTGGCGGGGATGGGAGGGTGGAGCTGCTTGAAAGGACAGTCGTTTTATTTTTTTAATCCCAAATGGGCAAGGACTTCCACCCCTCTGCCAGTTTTAAGCTTTAAGAATATCTTCTCTCCCTAGAAGGGAAGGCAGGGGGACTGGAAGAGTCAAGGTGCGCCCTGCCCTGTCTTGTAGGCTTTCAAAGAAGATTTGCTGGGACACAGCGCTGCGGTGCGAGGCCCGAAGGCCTTCTCCCGCCTGTTCAGTCCAGGGCCCTGGAGGCGCCAGGACTCCCGCGCCGGGTGGCGAGAAGGGCCCTCTATTGAGGAGGCTCCCCCGCCTTCTTTAGCCCTCTCTGGGGGCCCGGAGGGTCGGAGGGTCGGGGCCGCCCCGAGAGGAGGTTGAGGAGGACTATGAAATTGGGGAGGGAAGGGCGCAGAGAACCTGACCTCCCACCTTCAACATTTCCCAGCCCAGCTCAGGGGTAGGGGTGGGGTTGGGGGGGGGTGGGGGCGGGGAGGACGAGGGACACCCCCAGGTCTGTGCCACCGCCTGCGTGAGCCTGAAAAGCTGGTGGGAGAACGAGCTCCAAAATAGAAAACCAGAAATAGATTTTAAAACTTGTGGGAATTTAATTTATGATATATGATAAAGGTAGCAACTTGTTTCAGTATGAGAAAGGCACTTCATTTAATAAGTGTTGCTGGCATATTTGACTAGCGATCTAGAAGAAACTCAACCCTCAGGTTCTTGGCATTTCAAAAATTGGTTCCAGATTTAGTTTTTTATTGTTTGTTGTTTTAGTCAAGTGGTTAAAGAAATATTAGGGGAAAGTTTTTCTAGGCTTAAGAAAAAAAAAAAAAACAAGTATCAAATAGGACAACATCCTAAGCTGCACATAACCCTTAACACAGCACTCCTGACTTATGACAGCTCTCCCAGGGACGCGAACGCACCAGTGCGAAAGGAAGCTACGGGGGAAAGAACGTGCTCAGTGGAAAGCTGCCTTAAGACCCTCCTTTCCAGGTTTGATTCTATGGGGCCTTCCATAGAATCTAAGATCTTTGATTCTGAGGCCTTCCTAGCCATTGGGCTATTTTACAACTCTGTAAATTGTAGATAACTGATAGCAATGCAAAAATAAATTATTTTTATTTTTATTTATTTATTTATTTTGGAGACAGAGTCTCACTCTGTTGCCCAGGCTAGAGTGCTGTGGCGTCAGCCTAGCTCTCAGCAACCTCATACTCCCGGGCTCAAGCGATCCTCCTGCCTCAGCCTCCCAGGTAGCTGGGACTACAGGCACTGGGCCACCATGCCCAGCTAATTTTTTTTTTTTTCTATTTTTAGTTGTTTGTCTAATTTCTTTCTATTTTTAGTAGAGACGGGGGTCTCGCTCTTGCTCAGGCTGGTCTCGAACTCCTGAGCCCAAGCAATCTTCCCGCCTTGGCCTCCCAGAGTGCTAGGATTACAGGCATAAGCCACCGCACCCAGCCCAAAAATAATTCTTGTCCATAGACATGTATGTAAATTCTGTTCCTGGGAGATTCAATTGACTACCCCACCGAACAGTGAAAAAGGCCAGTTTTCCCTCCCTCTACACATACATTTCACTTTTCCTCATCTATAAATGTGTCTGTTCTTTGGACTGTCATTTGAACTGACAGGTTTTAACATCTTTATTATTGCCTCATTAATAATGAGTTAAATAAAATATTTAATACACGTTTATTTGCATCTCTGAGAGTCATGATTTTACCTTCTTTTAGAAAAATTATCTTTTAACAATACAATTGCAGTGGCTTTGGTGGTCGTAAAACAAAACAAAACACCAAACCAACTCTGACCCTTGAATGACAGAAGATGGCTGAGTGGCCTTGGAACTGCCACTGAACAGCAATGACAACAATGAAATCCATGTGATCCACTGGAAAGATGTTCTCAGTCTGTTAATTTTAATCTTTTTTTAAATATATATATATATATATATATTTTTTTTTTTTTGAGACAGAGTCTCACTCTGTTGCCCAGGCTAGAGTGAGTGCCGTGGCATCAGCCTAGCTCACAGCAACCTCAAACTCCTGAGCTCAAGCGATCCTCCTGTCTCAGCCTCCCAAGTAGCTGGGACTACAGGCATTCGCCACCATGCCCGGCTAATTTTTTCTTTATATATTTTTAGCTGTCCATATAATTTCTTTCTATTTTTAGTAGAGATGGGGTCTCGCTCTTGCTCAGGCTGGTCTCAAACTCCTGAGCTCAAACGATCCGCCCACCTCGACCTCCCAGAGTGCTAGGATTACAGGCGTGAGCCACCGCGCCCAGCCACAGTCTGTTAATTTTAAAAAGACATTAAGGAGTTAATATATATGGTAGAATCCATTATTATTTTTAAAAAGGAAAAAAAAATTAGTGTGTGTATATTTGTATTTTTTTCTGTGAGCATAAATAAATTGTGGAAAGAAACACACAAAGTTGTTTGTGTCCTAATGGTGGCATTGGATAAGAATTAGTGGATGAGATCATTAACTTCAACATTTATTATAAAATATTTCAGACATTCAAAAAAGTCTTAGGACTAAACTAATACAACAAACACAAAGGTACCGCAGATGGGATTGAGTAGCCCATGTGCATCTCCTGGGTTACTTTGTGCTTTCCCCTCCTGAAGCTGGTGCTTGTCATTTGTGTGCATGTCTTCATGTTTTACTTTTTCTCTGTGCATTCTAACATGTACTATGCAAAAGGAAACATATAATCATTTTTAAGTTTTTAAATCATTTTTATTTTGCATATTTAAAACTTTACATAAAGGATATGATATATTGAAGTCATTTTCTGAAAAAAAAATTTTAACATAAAGTTTTTATAATTAATCCAGGTGTGTGTGTGTGTGTGTGTGTGTGTGTACGTATATGTGTAGTCTTTTTCTTTTGAGTTGACTCATTACAAAGAGCATATATGACTTCTGTAATTTATAAAATGCATATTACGATTTATTATTTTTTTAAAAAATAACTTTCCTGAAGGACATAGGAGAAGTCTAGAAGAAATGACAAGATATACCTTGTGTTTAGATAAGAAAATTAAATATTTTAAAGGCATCAATAATCCTTAAATTTTCAGTCATTAAAACACTGTGGTATTGGTACCAGAATAGAGAAATTAACTGATGGAAAAGAATTAGGAGTCCACAGCTGTCCCATGAATATATGAGAATTTAGCATATGAAAATATATGATTTTACAAATCAATAGGGCAAAGTTAGACTATTCAATAAATGATATTGGAGCAACTGGCTCTCTGACTCAGGGTCATGATATTACATGGACTATTTTACTCACATAGAGAAATACATTCCAGATGATTCAAGGCATAACATTTTGAAAAAAACACAAGGGGAAGCCAGTAAAAGCAAAGACAAATTTCTCTCCTGGGGTTCCTCATTTGAAGCACAGAACACAGAAAATGAACTGAGTGACTAATTTTTAAATTCTACTAATTCTACACAACTGGTATCACTGTAGATGTTTAAGACAGAAGTTAATTCACTATGTATTATAGGGAATTCAGGTTTAATTCTCTCAGGAAATTCTTGTTGAGAAATGCTAAAAAACAAATAACAGACTGTGAAAAATAGTTGCAACGTATACAAACAGATATTCATATCCCTAATACACAAAGCTCTCAATCACTAATAAATGATGACTATTTCAGTGTAAAAATACACAAATAACTCAGAAGCAATGCAGAAAAGAAAAAATGAAAATTAACAATAAGCATTAAACTAATTCAACTCTCACTAATTAATGAAAATTTTAAAATAAACAATGGCTGGGCACAGTGGCTCATGCCTGTAATCCCAGTGCTTTGGGAGGCAGAGGTGGGAGAATCACTTGAGGCCAGGAGTTTGAGACTAGGCTGGGCAACACTGCAAGACCCCATTTTTTTAAAAAAATTAAAAATTAGCTAGATGTGGTGGTGGGAACCTGTAAGTCCCAGCTGCTCGGGAGGCTGAGGCAGGAGGATCTCTTTAGCTCAGGAGTTCAAGGTTACATGTAGCTATGATTGTGCCACTGAACTCCAGCCTGGGTGACAGAGCAAGACCCTGTCTCTAAAAAAATAAAATTAAATAAGTAACAGGGAGACATCACTCTCAGTCAACAAATTGTCAAAAATGGTAAAGGTCAACAAGGGTATGCTAAAACCAACTCTCAAGTACATTTGGTGGAATGCAAACTAGTATAATCTTTCCAGAAGGCAGTGTGGCCCAAGGAGACAATTAGATAGGCGTACAAATGTGTAATACAGAAGTTTAACTTCAGGCTTTTAAAATAATCTATATAAAAACTACAAACAACATGAGTATCCATCACTAGAGGCCTGTTTACTAAGGATTCTTCTGTAGACTTGCCAATAAGGGAGGTAGGCCTACCTACAAATAAGTGAATTATGAATAAAATAAGTACATTACAGGCAATATGGTACAAAAATGGTATCACCAACTAGTCTACATTGGGTTTCTTTTGGAAAGACTCAGACCAAGGCATTTCCCATGAAAGGGAAGTCCTTTTCTGGAAATGACCTTTTATGAGCCTCAAATGATTTGGTCTTGGAAAAGTTTGCCCTAAATCGAATGGCTTCTTCTCTACCAGAAACCATATCTACTAAAACATGTACCTGATTTAAGTTAGTTGAAGGCAGATGTTGAAGACTCCCACAGGCCAAGCTAACTAGATCTTATTTATGTCTTTTTTATAAGACACTGGAGAACCATTCCTTGATGTTCAGATTTGCAGAGGTCTGCTGGAAGCAGGAAAGACTAGAGCTAAGGGAACTGATGAGGATGGTAAGTCAGAATATGTGGGGCCAGAAAAAGCAATTGTCCACCAGGTGGACAGAAGGGGAGCAACCTCGAGAGATATTGCTAGGACAGAATGAACAAGGGTTACTGACTGGATTAGGGTATGGGGTGGGCGACAGGCAAGCGAGGTACAGGGTAGACTTTAAATCAAAAGCCTTAGTGAAGTCAGCTAAAAAGAGCTGGGACGGAGTTCTCAGTCGTGATCGCTGTGAACGAAGCCCCTCAAGTCCCAGGCCTACAATTGTCTGCATTCACCAAGAGTCTCTACCAGTATCGCCTCCACCATTCACCTCCACTGAGGCATTTTTACCTGTATCTTCAAATTCTCTCCATTAATCACCTCAGTGAGAATTTACCTTCCTTTTTTTTTTTTTTTTTTTTAGACAGAGTCTCACTCTGTTACCCTGAGTACAGTGCTGTGGCATCAGCCTAGCTCACAGAACTGCAAACTCCTGGGCTTAAGCGATTCTCCTGCCTCAGCCTCCTCAGTAGCTGGGACTACAGGCACGTGCCAACACACCTAGCTGATTTTTTCTATTTTTAGTTGCCCAGCTAATTTTTTCTAATTTTAGTAGAGACAGGGTCTCCCTCTTGCTCAGGATGGTCTGGAACTCCTGACCTCCAGCGATCCTCCCACCTCGGCCTCCCAGAGTGCTAGGATTATAGGCGTGAGCCACTCACCGCGCCCAGCCCGTCTTGCATTTTTTAATTTCCAATCACTGAGCTGCCCTACACCATATTTCTGCTGCACTCTTAGAAGGAAAGAAAGCCACTGAATTTTCTTAGTGTTTCACGAGGGCCATAGGCTGGGGATCACCTTGTTGGCATTTGTTTGACCTTAGTTCCAGGACTTTGGTGGCTCAAGGCTGAGGGGAAGCATGGGGGGTGGCGGGGGACAGGGCAAATGACCAGCGGGAGTGGGGTGCAAGTTGGCGTACCAGTCCTCAGGCTGGTGTGGAAGAGCAAAAGAGGTGCCTGAGGGTGGCTGAGAGGGAAGGGCTTGGCTGTAGGGGTGAGGGAAGTAGGTCACTGGTGGAGGTGGTGTTGTATAGGAGTAGGGGCAAACAGGGGACTCGGGTAAGAAACCAGAAAAGGTGGCAGGAGACAGATGGGCCAGTGGCTGGAGCAATGACCGCTCGTGCTTCCGTTGCTTAGCTCTGCGATTCTGGAACCAGACCTGGGGAGGGGGGAGAATAGCCACATCAGACCCATGTCTCAAAGAGGTGGCAACTCCCTCCTCCAATGACAGGAGGTACAGGTATAGGGGTAAGCCTCTCCCACAATGCCAGAGGAAGTAAAGCTCTTCCAGAGGGCACGGCTGAGCCCCATCTACTGACAAAGTGAAACCCACACCCTTACTCCCAACCCATGTCTACATTTGCCCAATTTCTGCAACATTGAGTAAGAAATGTCAACTTCCAAAAAGAAAAAGATAAATATGATAATGATGACATTTTTCCCTCCCCAGAGAATGGGAAATTTCCCCTAGGGTTAGGGTTAGAAATTAAGACTATGGATAGGTTTAATTGTTGTGGAGAAGCTTGGATTTAGAGTAGGGTTTTTATTCCAGGCTATTATAACTCTGTGGTTAGGACAAGGGGCAGTGGGCTGGTTGAGTTTCAAGGCAATGGTTAGGGACAAGCTTAGGTATGTATGTGAGCAGTTAGCATTGAATTTCTGTTGGAATGCACATCACTATTAAAGGTTGGGGTAGGTGCTGAAATTCAAGTTAAAGTGTGGGTTAAACTCAAATGATATTCATGATGAAGGTGAGGTTATGCTGAGGTTAGATGAGGCCTATGTTCTGGCAAACATTTAGGCCAGGGTTATAATGCCTGACATTATATGACAGTCTATGCCCAGTCAGGCCCCTAGCACCAAAGAAATCTGCATTTCTTTCTGAGGGAGGAGGGACGCTGGGGCATCACCTGGATTCTGGCCTCGCTGAGGCCTGTGTCCTGGGCAAGACCCTCCCGGGCCCAGATGTCAGGGTACTGGTTCCTCCCAAAGGCTGACTCCAGCCGTTCCAGCTGCACTGGGCTGAAGGTGGTGCGGTGGCGCCGAGAGTGCGGGCGACCCCTCTGAGCTCCTTGCGGGGAGAGCCTTGGCCTCCCCACTCCGGCACCAGAGGACCTCCTGCAGGGCTGAGCACTAGTGTCTGAGGACAGAGGGAAGGGAGAAATCGAAGTCGCTTCCAGTAGGACTTGTCCAAGCCAGGTGCTGGTCCTCTGCTGCGCTCCTTGGGTTCACCCTGCCCCCATCAGGAACACCTGAGCATGCACAGCCCCTGTTTCTGCACCCTGCTCCGCCTCCACCCCTGTGTCACCTCTGAGTCGTCAACTCCAGGCTGTGCTCTCCACAGGGCACAGCCTCAGACTCATGTCTACCCCGAGCACCCACGCACTGTCCACCTGGCAACCCCACTGTGCGCCCACTCTCTGTTGCGCCCCCCCGCCCCCCTCCCCTCAGACACATGCCCCTCCAGGTGCCCTGCCCCTCCAGGTGCCCTTCACCTCTCAGCACACACGACCACCTGGGGCTCACCCTAAGGCTCTGCTGTCTGCACCCGCACCCCAACAACCAGCGAAGAGCCCCATTTCCTGTCCCCTCTGTTAAGGTTCACATTCAACTTGCGTCTTCTATATACAGCTCCCATCCTCCTGCACCCCTCACCTGGGAAGGAGAAACATTCCTCCTCTTCTGCTCAGACACACCCTCCCCTCACTTGCTTTCCATTTTCTCCCCTAACCCTGCCTGGCCCGGCCACCAGGCTGCAGGAACCTGAGCTCGTGGGAAAGGCTTGTCTCTCCTCCCGGCAGTCTCACTAAGCCCCCACACTAATTAGTCTGAGAGCCTACGGAGGGAGAGAACAGGGAGGGAAAAGGAAACACCTGGAAGGCACACACTGAGAAAGGAGATGTCTGGGGCTGAGGCAGCATCCCCATGGGGACCCAAGGGCATGGCCCCCAGCTGGGGCTCACTGTCCACTGTGGGGACACCTACACTGAGCCAGCTCTCCTGGACCCAAAGCCCTGGCCCCCTAGCCCCCTCCCTCAGAGAAGGTGGTTCCCTGGGCTGAGGAGCGCTGCGGTCAGGAGTGAGGGGACAGACACCAGCTGTGCCTCTGGCCTTGCCATAGTGCTCCCTCACGCCAGGGGCTCAGCTCCTCCCTCTGTAAAGCCAAGGAGTCCTACTGCTCCACACTTTGTGAGATTCCCACAGTTCTAGCATGCTAGGATTCTGATTCTAGCTTCTAACCTTCCTCATGGCAAAGCATTGCCCCGGAGCCTAGGCACGGAGCCGCACACCTCCACTGCCTCCTTGGGGACCTGCCTGCATCCCAGAGATACACTCACCCATCATGGAGTGCAGAGTCCCAGCGGCGGGGCTGCTCTCGGGCAAGAGGCTGCTGCAAACTCGCCCCTTCTTCGGCTGACCCTGCTGACTCCTCCCTTCTGCTTCCATGGCTAGCAACAGGCACCAACGACGTCCAGTGTCCTGTGTCCCCCACTCTGATGCTAGGTCAGTCTCTCTCTGCTTCTGTTGTTCCCCTCTATGCCTGTTATGTCACCTCTGTCTGTACCTGAGTCTGTCTCTGATGTGTGTGTGTGTAGATATAGATAGGTATCCTTGTCTTTTTCACTGTCTCTCCTTTTTTCTACTTGTCTCCTAATTCCCCATTCCTTAGTGTGAGTGTCATCTCATTCTCTGTCTGGACCTCACCTGTTTCTCTGTTTCTGTCTCTGCTCTTCTCCGCCCCTTCTCTCCACCAGGATGCTGCTGTCTCTTTCCTGTCGGCTGCCTACTTTCCCACACCACCCCTCTCTCCCTGAGTCTTGGAGGAGTGACCTCCTCCTCACCCCTGTGGGTCCCTCCAATCATTACCCGATCACCAGAGCACCCTTGCTCAGGGGAGGATCACAAGCCGGATGAGGGAAGGTGTTCTATCGGAGGGTCCAGGGACCAGGGCCAAGAGCTCGTATTCCCAGAGGACCAGGTTCTTTTGTCCTGTTAAATCCCCTCTCAGAGCCGGGAGGGGAAGGAGGAGAAAATGCATTCCTTCCAAAACCCCTCCTTAGAACCCCACTGTGGGAGGGGAAAAAAGAGAGGGACGAGGGGGGCCCGGAGCAGGACCTGCCTGGCATCTCAGCATGGGATGACACCCAAGGACCTGTTTCCAGAAAACCAAAAACCAAAAAGTCACAAGTGCATGCTGTTTCTTCCCAGACATCCTGATATGTCAGAATATACACGCCACCCCTCAGGACAACCTGAACCCAATTGTAGAATGGTTCTCCAGTACTCTCTGATTTCCTCCCTCAAAAACATTGCCTCTTCTTTCACCCAGAACCCCCAGGACACCATGATCTTCCAAGGTCACTCAGACCTTCAGAAAACCCTGACCAGCAAGAGCATCTGAATTCCAGGGGCATCCTGACTCCCCACTCACCCCCAGGCTTCAGGACTCTGAAAGAGACTGTGATTCACATGACATCTCAACATGCTAATTCTTCAAGGACAGCCTGACCCCATAGTACTCTGCCTCTTGATGTTCCTTAGACCCAGGAAGTACATTCTGACATCCCCAGAACACCCTGACCCTTTAAGGATAACGTGACAGCCCAGGACCTTAGGATCCTCCAGGACACCCTGAAACCTAGGAATGCTCTAGTACCCAGAACACCTCACTTCAACCTCTCAGGACACGCTGACCTGATAAGGACACACTAACCCTCTTGGAACACACAGTACCCATAGGCAGTCTGATCCCCAAGGTCAGGCTATCTGCCCCTACACACATCCTTTTCTTTTGTTCCTTTCCTTTTCTTTTTTTTTTAACATGGGGTCTCACTTTCTTGCCCAGGCTGAAGTGCAGTAGCATGATCATGGCTCACCGCAACCTCAAACTCCTGGGCTCAAGTGACCCGCCTGCCTCAGTCTCCCAAGTAGCTGGGACTACAGACATGTGCCACGACACCCAACTCTGCACACATCCTTTAAACACTCTGACAATTCAGTACAGGAAAAAATCATAATCTTTTTGGTCTTGATGCTTACAACATGGCTCATGGATCAGCAGCAGCGTCACAGAAATGCAGAATCCTGGGCCCCACCGTCATCCTACTGAATCAGAATCCGCATTATAGCAAGATCCCCAGGAAAACTGAGTGCATGTTTACCTTGGGCAGCTCAGGCTGCCATAATAAAATACTGTACACTGGGTGGCTTAAACAACAGACATTTATTTCTCACAGTTCTGGAGGCTGGGAGGTCCAAGATCAAAGGGACGGCCTATTTGGCTCCCTGGTGAGGGCTCCCTTCCTGGCTTGCAGATGGCCACCTCCTCATTGTGTCTTCACATGGCAGAAAAAGAACCAGCTCTGGACTCTCTTCCTCTTCTTATAAGGACACTAATCCCATCATGGGGCCTCACCCTTATAATCTCATCTAAACCTAATTACCTTTCAAAGGCCCTGCCTCCAAATACCATCACATTGGGGGTTAGGGCTTCAACATATGAATTCTGGGACGATACAAACATTCAGTCCATAACCACAGTAAAGGTGAGTAACACTGCTTCAAGACAACAATCCTTCCCCTTCTACCCCAGGATATACTGTGACCTCCTAGAGGTCTCTGAACCCAATGCCAGCCCTAAGCTAGCAGGATCCAGTAACATACAGTCAGTTGGGATCCACAGGGGAACTGCCTGAGATGCATTGACTCTGCAAGAGAACTCTGTCCATCCATCCAGGGAAGTTAGATTATTCCAGGACACTCTGACATTACAAAGAAACTAACCCAACACTCCTGTTCTTCAGGGACACTGAGATTCTACAAATTTAACTTGTCTCAGAATATCATAATCTCTCAGGATACTGGAGCTTTTAGAAGCATTTGATCTCCCACCCACAATGCTGACCTTCAAGGAAGCCTGACTCCCAGAATCTTCTCTTCCCAGAAGAGGCAGAGTGGCATGGTGATTAAGGACATAGGTTTTTGGAGCCAAACTGCCAAGGGTTCAAATCCCAGCTGTGCCGTTTACTATTTATGTGATCTTGAGTTCATTACCTAATATCCCTATGTCATGTGATCTTGAGTTCATTACTTAATATCTCTATGTCACAGTTTTATCTTCTGGGGATAATAATACTGTCAATTCTCTTTATCTGAAGTAGTCTCGCTCTGTCACCCAGGCTGGAGTGCAGTGGTGCCATCATAGCTCACTGCAGCCTCAGACTTCTGGGCTCAAGTGATCCTCCTGCTTCAGCCTGCCAAGTTAATGAAAGTATAAGTGTGAGCCGTTGAGCCCAGACACATAAGGTGATTATTCTAACTCTCAAGAAATCTTGGCCTCTGAAGGGAACCATTCCCTACAAGACCTCCTATGTAAAATACATAGTATCCCCTGAACTATCAAATATCTTGACTTCTTGGATACTCTTACCCCACCTACCATAATCCACCCCTCCAGGACCCTCTGATTCCTGAAAATACTCTCATTGTACAAGGATACTTTGACACTGTACTCCAGGATGGGTCCATTCAGGTCTATCCAAACTCTCAAGGACTACCTGATCTCTGGAAAACTTTGATCTCCTTAGAATATGTGATTTTCATACATTCAGATACTAAAAGGATATGCTGACCTACTTGAAAATCTTGACAGCTCTGGACTCCCAGAACATCCAGGAGTCTCTGAATCACCCAGCCAGACCAACCTCAAAAGCACCCCAACTCTGTGAAAACAATTTGATTTTCCAGGATGCTCTTACCTCAAAGTTACTGATGTTGGACACTTTGAAAGCGTAATGACATGTTAAAAATGCCTGTAGACCCAGAACACCTGCCTCCCACGGCACCTTGTCTCTGCAAATATCCCTGCCTTCCCAGGATGCTCCAAGTCTCCCAGTCTGTCTGACATTCACCTTTCAGGCTCATCTGATCCTATATGGTGTTTTTGGATCCTTGAAACACCCAGTTGTCCCAGGGTACTCTGACCCTTTAAAACATCTTAATCCTACAAGACACTTGGAACCTACATGGGCATGCTCATTATCCTGAGACAAGGTGAACCCACAGGGTACCGATCTGACCACACAAGGACCCCCTGAAGCCCCAGTGAATCAGGTCTCTGTAAAGACACATTGATTCCCCTGGATAACATAAAACCTTGTTTACTCTGAGCACATGAACATCTTGCCTTCTAGGTTATTTGACCCTAGAGGGATATCTTAATGTCCCAAGGTACTCTGACTCACAGGCAGGCTAGCCTTCCAGAGATACTTAGACCTTCTAGTACTTCTGACACCTTAGGAAACACTAACCCCATGAGGACACATTGCTGCCTTTCTAGTCCACTGTGACCTTGCAGAAACGCTGATCACTGAAAATACACTGAGCACCCAATAAATTCTGTCCCTTAAGGACACTGTGATCCTAAGAGGACACCATGCAAGTCAGATTGAATTCAAATTCTGGAACCATCCCTTACTTGCTGTAGTAAGGGGTGGTTCCAGAATTTGAATTCAGATAAGCTGCACCTCCCTCATTTGTAAAATAAATACAATCCTAGAACTTTCCTTCTGTGTTCTGGGCAGGTATGAACAATGCCTTATAAAGATTCTATCAAATTTTTGTTTAGCTCATCTGTTCAGAAAAGACAATGCAATGATACCTAGTGTATTGACAAAAGGAAATACATAAGGTATTATATATGAGCAGCATGAAGTCCCAGAAACAAAATGTTGACCTTAGCAAAAGGAAGAAAATAGGCTCATTTTAATATAATTCATTATATCAACAGATAAAAACCAAATATTATCCAGCATTTGATAAAACTCAGCACCTATTTATAATTTTAAATGATATTTAACACTATTAGCAAAATATTTACCTTAATAAAGGTTATCCATTAAAACCTATAAGATATCCTGATAAAAACGATCTGTCAAAAACCTGTCATTCTTAAATGGTAAAACATAATTAGCATTCTCCTAAGTCAGGAAAAGGAAGGCCTGGCCGGCCTTACTGCCACTCCCCAACATTGTCCTGGATGCCTTAGCCAATCCAACTAGACATGAAAAAGAAATAAGAGGTATAAGGATTTGAAGGAAGAGAAAATTGTTTCCATCGTTTATAGAGCATATCTTTGTCAGTACAGAGCATTCAAGGTCAGGTACAGAAAATAATTAGAACTAACCAGACAGATCAACACATTTCTAGATAGGAGATTAAAAAACAAAATCAATTACATTTACATATGCTAGCTATAGCCAGTAAAATAATGCAACAGGAAAGAGATCAGAATAGTACATAACTATCAATACTGTTAAAGATATGTAAGAAATTTAGAGGGTTGAAAGGTTACAAAAGTGATCCTGAAGGACATAAAGAAGACCCAATTAAATGAGAAAGTAGCCCATTGAGAGAAGACTCAGTATTGAAAGGTGTCAGTTCTCCCCCAGGTTAATCTACACATTTGATATAATTTCAATCAAAATCTAAGATTTGTCATAGATCTTCAATGATTAATTTAAAAATATAGATGGGCCGGGCGCAGTGGCTCACGCCTGTAATCCTAGCACTCTGGGAGACAGAGGTGGGAGGATTGCTTGAGCTCAGGAGTTCAAAACCAGTCTGAGCAAGAGCAAGACCCTATCTCTACTAAAAATAGAAAAATTAGCCGGGCATGGTGGCACATGCCTGTAGTTTCAGCTACTCGGGAGGCTGAGGCAGGAGGATTGCTTGAGCCCAGGAGTTTGAGGCTGTGAGCTAGGCTGACACCACAGCACTCTAGCCCAGGCAACAGAGTGAGACTCTGTCTCAAAAAAAAAAAAGAAAAGAAAAGAAAAGAAATGAAACGAAATGAAACGAAACAGGGAAATGATTCCACAAATGATGTTGTATTATTAATATTTAGCTTCCCACATGGGAAAAAAGTTAGAAATATATATCCCACTCACAATTTATATCAAAATAACCATCATTTTGGATTATAAGACTTAAATGTAAAAAATAATACTTTAAAACTATTAGAAAAAAATCATAGGAGAATATGTTTAAGAACACAGGTTAAATAAGAGTTTCTTAAGATATCAAACGTAAAATTATAATGGATACTTCTGTTAATTTAATTACTTCATATAAAGCATTTTGTATGACAAAAGGCAGTAAGACAGCCTAGACAAAGGTAAAAGGAAAGCCAAAAACTTAAAGGATATTTGCAATATATGTAAAAACACAGGGGATTAAAATCCAAAATTTACAAAAAACTAAGACCAATTAATAAGAAAAAAATAAATAATCCATTAGAAAATAAATGGGGAAGGGCGATAAAAGAGCAATTTGGAGAAGAGAAAAATAGAATATCCAATAAATACATGAAAAGATGCTCAATTTCCCTAGTAAGAAAATAAGAAAAATTAAAATTAAAACACTGGTTTACTATTTCACATCCATCATAGAGTGGCAAAAATGAAACTATATGACAATGTCAGCTGTTGGCAAGGAGCTGGAGAAAGAACTCCTCTCACTGTCAGTTAATTGGTGAGAGTAAATTATTGCAACAAATGTTTAGTAAAATTGAAAGAAAACCCACACTTATGACCCTGTAATTCCTTTTCTATTAAATTGAACCATAAGAAATTGCTATTTCTTGTAGGTCAAAAAATTAGTCAACCATCAGCAATCTCATAAGGTTCAACCTCACAGTTATGTACATTAGAAGAATTCTCCCACCCATGGAGGAGTATGTCCATTGCACCGTCACTTCCAATACCAAAGAATAGAGCAATCCAAATTCTATCAGTAAGGCAATAGACGAACACATTTTGGTCTATCCATACAATGGAATACTACATTCATACTGACAATAAGTTATCTCTATGTACCACGGATAGCTCTTGAGAGTGTGCCTGCCACTCACTGGGCCTTCCTACTTTGAGTTGCTAAGCCTGGATTGGATGATGACCTCTTCTTGGACACTTAGGGTAGCTGTCCCTTGCAATAGGAGTCCAGGCTTCCTGTCTATACTCACTCTCCCTAAATCAGAGAGCTCAGCTTTAATTTATTCGGGAATAGAAAAGAGGATTATAATCTGGAATGCACTATGGCAAGCCACAGGTACACCTGGTGAGGGAAGGGTCAAGGAAAGCTGTCATTGGCAAAAAGGGAGAAGTTCATGTAAGCTTCTTAGAAACAGAGTTCATTGGTTCTGATGGCTCAAAGTCAGAGTTCACATCACTTCACTGGCTGAGATGGTGTTACTGGGCAAGTGTTCTCTCAAGAGCATTTTATCTGGATTACTGTAGTTCTAAAGAATGTCTAGTGATAAACCTTGTCATAGAAATATATGCATACATGCAAAATGTGCAAACTGTGCAAAGCAGGTGATGAATGAAGGATGTGAAGGGATTTCTGGTGGGGTTTTTACAAAGTCTTTGGAAACAGTTCTTATCTCAGACATGCTTCATCGTGGTATCTGCAACTTTCACATTTCCCCCTTTTGATCAAGATATTTCTCCAAAAGCATTGTTGATCAATTAGCCTATAATCAGATTTTAAGTGTCCCTCAGTACTGGGATGAACCTGTCTCAGTTAATTGGTCTGGTCCCACATTAGCAGGAGGTGATCAACGGCTGGAAGTCAGCCTCAAGACCCTTTTAGCCACATCTGAGCAACAAGGATGCCAGAAGGAGAAGCTCTCAGGCTTAGTCTGCCTGGATGTCATTGCAAAGTTTGATTTTGTCTGTTCCATAGGCATCGACTATCATCTCAAAGCACTGGGCCAATATTATTTTGTCAGGGGTTGTATTTCTGCAAAGATTTGACAGAAAAAGGTACACAACTTAAAAAGGAAAATACAAAACAAAAATAACAGCAACATGACAATTCCAGTTTGCATAATGGTTTTGAGCTATGAACCTAGACTTAAAAGCAACCAACTGAATGGATCAGGTGACTGTGGGAAACCGGGTGAGATTTCTTGTAGCCAGGTGGCTTGTTCTCTTATTTTACATAACTGAGTTTCAACTTCCCCAGAGGAGTTTGTCCAGGTACAGCATGTAGTATTAGCAATACCACAGACACTACATTTATGAGCTGATAGATAATCAAGAGCAGTGCTGTTATCTAACACTACTCTGGAAAGAGAAGCTAATAGGTGCAGTTGCACAGTGATGGCTTTGGCAGTGGAGTCTGCAAAAATTTCTCAGGTAGCAGAAAAATATCTTATTGTTTCTTCACTAGTGGCTACACCATACTATGATACAAAATATCTGCCAAAGGAAGGAAATCCAGAGCCCATAACCCACCAGGTAACTCATGTTTAACTCTTTGATGTAGGAGAGAAGGCTATTCCCATGAGTATTCCAGTGATCAGTTTCAGATCTATTATGTATTGACAACAGAGCAGTCAAATATCCCAACCCACATTGGCCTCTTGTTATTCAGGTGTCTAAACATCTGGAGGCTCATATTAAAGTATCCCATCCACAAAAGTAAATATACCCAGTAGGAACACAGACAATCTTCTGTGAATTTCCTGTCTGTGGTAGAATTAAACCTGGGGTCAATTATTCTATTTACATAGTGCTAATGTTCTTTCTCTCAAAAATCCATCCTAACAATTTTTCTTATCTATATTAGGGAAGCTCAAGGGATGCTTCGAGAGGGATGGTCCATTGCGTATTTCTAGGTCCAACCAGGAGACCATCATTTGAGTAGGTCAGGCAGGGGACAGGAATTGAAGGTGACTGAGAACATTTAACCCTATAGGAGGTCCAGGAATACAATCTATACAGGTGGTTGGACCTGGGATGTTAGTGACATTTGTTATAGGTTGGACTAAGGGGTCACTAGAGTCATGAACAGACTGAGATTTCTCATAACAGATATGACGATTAGTAAGATTTCCTCACTGTGGTGATGGACTGGGAAACGTAGACAAGGGCCTTGTTTTCACAGGGAAAAGAGGGAGAAAATAAAGTAAGAATTAGAAATGAGGAAAGGGTATACAGGCCTAGTCTGGACCTCTTGGGAAAAACTATCTACTCAGATGCCCTCTACTTCAAATCCCCAAAATTTTTAGTTTTAGTTCACCAATAAGCATGCACATCCACTCAGGAGTTGCTGTTTTCTTTAGATGAGATACAAGTATTCAGGAATCAATTCAAGTTTGGCAGCACAGGGGTTTGGTCGGCAGGACCTGGTATGAGTCTTTACAGCAAGGTTGGAAGGAATACTTTTGTAAATGTTTTTTCCAATAGACAGACTCTCCTAGCTGAAGGTTGTGGTGTTTTAGCTCTTTGTCTCCAGGGAGCACATTGTGGAAAGATTGTTCTACCACAACATAATTTTTATCCATAGCCTTGATTATACCTTTACAATATTGAAGTATTTCACCTTTTATTAATTTGAGGGCTAAAGAAGTTGGGGCCAAATGCATGGAGCATCCAGTGATTATCTTGGTTGGTGAAAGCTTACATAATTCAAAGGGAGTGGCCCTTAAATTCAGAAGCACAATAGGCAGGGCTTTTGGCCATGGCAAGGGGCAAGCGGGCAAGGTTTCCATAAACTTTGCCAATTGGTTGTGTTTTTAAATTTTTTTTTTTAGAGATAGAGTCTTGCTCTGTTGCCGAGGCTGGAGTGCAGTGTGCGATCATAGCTCACTTTAGCCCACTATAACCTTGAATAGCTGGGCTCAAGCTGCCTCGGCCTCTCAAAGTGCTGGGATTACAGGTGTAAGCCACCACACCTGGCCACCAATTGGTTCATAAGAGTACTATGGGTGCATTTAACTAGCCCAGAAGACTGGGGATCATAAGCACAAGGAAAGTGCTGTGAAATTGGCCAGATATCACATACTTGTTCTGTAATTTGTGCAGTAAAATGGTTCCTCAGTCTCTGTGGCTCTCTAGCGTGGGTACCCCAGGGAGGGATTATCTTCTCTGATAGGACTTTAGCCACTGCTGAGGTGGTGGCTCGTCTGCAAGGGAAGACTTCAACCCAACGGAAGAACCTATAGATCGAAACTAAAGCGTAGTTGCATCCGTGCGAGGGAGGTGGCAAGCCCATCTGCAGACCTCGGCCGGCCCACAGGCTGTGCGCACCGGCTTCCGCAGATTGAATTCCGGCAGGCGGGGCTGGCCACATAAGCACCTGTGGCCGCTTTATCGATGTTACCCTGCCAGAATTGTTTCCTAAAAGTAACCATCTTTTCTGCAGCCCAAGCGACTTAATCAAGTGCGGCAGTTCATAACAGTCATTTCACGGCGTCTGGCAGGACAGGCGTTTTATTTGGCCCACATTGCAGTGTCTCTTGATCAATGAACCAGAAGCCGTTATTTTTCCAATTTTGTTTTTGGGCCTCTGGTGCCCAACTCTGTATATCGTTAGTAATTGTTTTCAGATTATCTTTTGGGAACCTTTCCAGCGGGGCCGTGACAGTTTGGCCAGTAGGAACGGTGAGGGCAGCGTCCCTTGCCGTGCTCTGGGAAGGTGAATTTCGTCCCGCGAAGCCTCGTTCTGAAAGGCCTGGAACTGCGGTAACGGCTGCCTGATAATTCTTTCGCTGAGACCCATTCTTTATTTTGTCTCCACTGGAAGTGAGGAAACCTCTTTGTTTCCACAACATTCCAAAATCATGAGCAACTCCAAAAGCATCACAATGTCCAAATAAACGTTTCCCCCTGGCGAGGGACAGGCCCGAGGGCGGGCCCATAGCGCCACCTGCTGGGCCCCAGTGGACAAAGGCAAAGGAGCTGCTTCCACAGTCGAAGGAAGCAGTGACTGTGTAGCCGTCTGTAAAGCAGGACCCGTCGCATTGTCCAGGGAGTCTCTCGCAGACGCCGCGTGGAGTTAAGCAGTCACGGGAGTCCCATCGGAAGAAGAGGGCGGGACAGTCAGGGTTAAGGTTATTGCAGCGCGAGAGAGTGATGAGGAGCAGCATGTGGCGGAAGCCCGTAGGAGGTGAGTCTGCAGACAAGCTGCGCAGCGGGTATGAGAGCTTCCACAGCACGGGGACAGATGCCGTCGGGCGATCCCACGGCTACCTCCTCAGTTGCCTTGACTGACAGGGCTGCAGCAGGCACTGCTCCTAGGCAGCGGGGCAATCTGGGGGCGACGGGACCCAGTCGTTGACTGTGGTGTCCCAGAGGACTGGGTTGGCCTCCATGCTTCTGGGCTAAGGCCCCCCAAAGTGTTTCCTTCCTTATCATATACAAAGAGGAAAAAAGGGAGCTTATAATTAGTGTGACCTACAGCTGTAAGATTTACCAATTTTTCTTTAGTTTGTTAAAAACTTGCTCTTCAGGCTGGGCACAGTAGCTCATGCCTGTAATCCTATCACTCTGGAAGGCTGAGGCCGAAGGATCGTTTGAGCTCAGGAGTTTGAGACCAGCTGAGCAAGAGCGAGCTCCAATCTCTACTAAAAAATAGAAAAAAAATTAGCTGGGCAACTAAAACTAGAAAAAATTAGCTGGACGTTGTGGTGCGCACCTGTAGTCCCAGCTACTTGGGAGGCTGGGGCAGGAGGGTCACTTGAGCCCAGGAGTTTGAGGTTGCTGTGAGCTAGGCTGATGCCACAGCACTCTAGCCCAAGCAACAGAGCGAGACTCTGTCTCAAAAACAAACAAAAAAACAAAACAAAAACTTGCTTTTCAGATTCTGTCCAAATAACAGGGTCAGGTTTGGTAACTTTAAGTGAAGCACACAGGGGTTGGGCGGGAAGAGAAAAGTTGCGGATCCAGTTACCCAGTTACGACTATAACCAGCAAGTCCAAGAAACCCACGGAGTTAGCGTTTGGTTTTTGGCTGAGGAAACTGCAAAATGCTTTGAAGTTGGTCTGGATCTAAATGCAATCCAATTCGCTGAAATTAAATGGTCCAAATATTTCATCTGAGCTTTTACTAGTTGCAGTTTTTCTTTGGAGACTTCATGCCCTTCAGAAGCCAGTGGCTTTAGCAGGTGTGCACGGTCTTTCCCACAGGCTCCCTGTGGAGGAGAGCACAGAAGGAGGTCATCTGAATACTGTAGTAAAGTGGAGTCCTGGGGAAAACCCACATCCCCTAAGTCTGCCTCTAACATTTGGGAACAGCAGGAAAGGCTTTTAGTAAAACCCTGGAGCATTACTGTGCAGGTGAATTGTTGGCCTTCCCCAGTAAAGGCAAAAAGATATTGGTGTCGCTAATCCACTGGAATACTGAAGACTGCACCACACAGATCATTGACTGTGAAAGACCTGCTATCAATGGGTATAAAGTTTAACAAGGTATGGGGATTTGGAACCATTGGATGTCTTAGAATAACAATATGGCCTGTTGCTCGAGGTCCTGAACAAACCTCCACTCACAGTTCTTTGGTTTTGTAATAGGTTTAATCAGAGTTTTACAAAGACAAATTCACGAAATAACAAAGTCCTATATTTCATGCTCTTCTATAATAGATTTGATACTTTGTAATGCCATCTGGTTTAGTGGATACTGTTTACTATTAGACAGGGGTTTTGATGGATTGATCTGAATTTTAATAGGAGGTACATTGTGAATTTTGCCAACATCAGTGGATGATTTTGTCCACAAAGAGACAGGTATTTGATTCAGCAGTGAAGGGGTGGCATTATTTTTGTTTTCTGAGCAGAGAGTGACATAACAAATGAAGGATTTGGGGGAATCAGCGAACTCCAAGATCAAGTCAGCACAGTTTGGTTTGTCAAATCCTAAAATTATTTCCCCTTTCAGGAAAAAGAAATTCCAGCATGGTAGTTTTCCAGAAAATCACATCTAAGGAGGTGGATGGGGGCAGAATTAATGAGCACAGAGGGGTGGGTGTCCTGGAGAAGGCCGAGGTGGAAAGGAATGGGCTGTGAAAAAGACAGCAGTTGGAGGCTGGTTGGACACTCCCACCATTTGTATCTCTTTGGTACTCCGAGGACTGATAACTGCTCCAATGTCTGTGAGCACGGTTAAAACCTCATTCCTAATTGGAAGGGTGGTTTCCCCCAGATGATTAAGTGGGAAAACTGGGAAGAGCCCCTATAAATCCTCAGAGCCCTTTCCTTGAGAGTGGTCTCCAGGTGGAGGAGGAGGAAGGAAAAGGTTCTCTCTGTCTTTTGAGGCCATCTCTTTCCCAGCACCCTGGCTTCTCACAGCAGTGGCGCAGCTCAGGGGGTTTTTGCCAAGTGTGACCTCTGGGATCCTAAGTCTGCTGTACTTGGAGATTAAGAATTTTCATGGTTTTCTTTTCACTGGTGTCCTCAAGTGCACAGGCAAGCTCATTTGCCAAATTATTAATAACTTGATAAGAAGTGGGCATAGTTTCCCACTCCATGCGGGCCCTTTCAACAAGCTGGGAAAGTTCTCTAGAAAGGCCATTCACAAACAGAATTAAAGGCTAGCTGAGTAGATTCAACATCCACGGGTAATCCAGAATTTTCTTTAAACACAACCTGGAGCTGTCTGTAATAGTCATAAACTGGCTTATTAGGTTCTTGGGTACAGGCCTGGATTTTATGTCAGTCTAAGGTTGTGGGAAAAGCCTTGAAAGTAGCCTTGTGGAATATCTGTTGCCATGCCTTGGGCTTCTTCACAGTCTTTGGGGGTGTTTTTGCTCAAATCCTCCTCAGGATTGAGGCGGCTTGGCCACGCAGTGTTGAGCCGGCCTTCACCATGTGTGGGAACCAACTGGCACAGGTCAGAGAAGCGTGGCCCATCAGCCTGAATTACTGTGTTGAGTTCATCAGCAAACCTGTGAGGGTCTTCAGTAACCTTTGGGAATTCCTTGGCAATGGCTTGAAATTCAGCCTTGTTCCAAGGGACAAAAGAAATTTAGGGTTTAGAGGAATCATCAGTAAGTTTAACTTTACAGGGACAGGTTTGCACGGGACCAGGCTCAGTGTAGCGGGAGTTGAGGAATCAGAGGGAAAGGCCATGCAGCCAGGGGAGAGTGAGGAGGGACAGAGGAAAGAGAAGGGAGGCTCCTCCAGAGAGGAGAGATCCTAGGCCCCTCCCTGAGGCCTTGTTGCTCTTCCTCAACTGTTTGTCTAAGCTAATTTTACAACAGAACCCTGTAAGGAGGCAATTTTATAACCCTGAATGTGCTTAGGAGCTTCGAGATACAAATCGAAGTATGCTTCGCATTCAGGTTGTTTAATTTTGGGACCATGGTTTTCTAATTTTGTCCTAAGAAAGACAAGTTTGGGGAACCCAATGTCCATCCTGGGGGTCTTTTGGTGTACTCTACCTGTTGACTTAAAGATATGCACTACAGAGGACCATAAATTGTGAACATATAGCCAGCTGGAATCCCAGAAGGGGGACCCAAGTAACCCTATATCTAATTAATAAATTGAGTTTATAGTTTATTTTTTTATTTTATTTTATTTTATTTTTTTTTTTTTTGAGACAGAGTCTCGCTTTGTTACCCGGGCTAGAGTGAGTGCCGTGGCATCAGCCTTGCTCACAGCAACCTCAAACTCCTGGGCTTAAGCGATCCTACCGCCTCAGCCTCCCGAGTAGCTGGGACTACAGGCATGCGCCACCATGCTCGGCTAAGTTTTTCTATATATATTTTAGTTGGCCAGATAATTTTTTTTCTATTTTTAGTAGAGACGGGGTCTCGCTCTTGCCCAGGCTGGTCTCGAACTCCTGAGCTCAAACAATCCGCCCGCCTCGGCCTCCCAGAGTGCTAGGATTACAGGCGTGAGCCACCGCGCCCGGCTGAGTTTATAGTTTAAAATCTTCTCACAGAGAAAACTTTAGATCCAGATGGCTTCACTGGTCAATTCTATCTAACCTTTATGAAATACTGTATATATAATAAAATCCTACATCAATTCTTTCAGAAAATGGAAAAGGCGTGAATATTTCCTAATTTATTTTATGAGATATTATAAGAAAAGAAAATAACATACCAATATGCTTTGTGAATATAGGTTCAACTACCCTAAACAAAATTTTAGAAAATCAAATCTAAAAATATTTAGATTAGATAATACATCATGATCAAGTGGGCTTTATCCCAAGAATGCAAGTTTGGATTAACATTAGAAAATCAATCCATGTAACTGACTGCATTAGCAATTAAAAAAAGAACACCATGTGATCATCCCAGTAGACATATAGAAAAAGCAACAGATAAATTCAACACACAGTCCTGATAAAAACCATTCAGCAAAATAGGAAGAGAAGGAAATTTTCTCAACCTGATAAAAGCCATATGTGAAAAAGTTACAACCATCATACTTAATGTTGAAAGATGATTGCTCTCCCTCTGAGATTAGGAAGACAAGTATGTCTGCTCTCACCACTTTTATTCAATATTGTACTGCAGTTTTTAGTCAGTGCAATGAAGCAATAAAAAGAAATAAAAGACAACTGGATTGGAAAGTAAGAAGTAAAATTGTCGGTGGCTCACGCCTGTAATCCTAGCACTCTGGGAGGCCGAGGTGGGCGGATCGTTTGAGCTCAGGAGTTCGAGACCAGCCTGAGCAAGAGCGAGACCCCATCTCTACTAAAAATAGAAAGAAATTATATGGACAGCTAAAAATATATATAGAAAAAAAATTAGCCGGGCATGGTGGTGCATGCCTGTAGTCCCAGCTACTCGGGAGGCTGAGACAGGAGGATCCCTTGAGCTCAGGAGTTTGAGGTTGCTGTGAGCTAGGCTGACGCCACGGCACTCACTCTAGCCTGGGCAACAGAGTGAGACTCTGTCTCAAAAAAAAAAAAAAAAAAAAAAAAAGAAGAAGTAAAATTGTCTTTGTTTGCAGACAACATAATCATCTATGTAGCAATTCTGATGGAATTATAGATCTACTAGAGTTGATTAGGGAGTTTAGCAAAGTTTCAGGGTTCAGACCAGTATTTTAAAAATTAAACATATGGCAACAAATAAATTCAAATTGAAAATCAATAGCATTTGCAATACAATGTAAATATGAAATATTTAGTGTTAATGCTGAAAAAAAGATGTGAACATCCTGTACAATGAGAACTAAAAAATAAGATTGATAAGAGAAATTAAAGAAGATGCTTGAAAAATGAAGAAATGTGCCTGCTCTTAGGTCAGGAGTCTAAATATTGTTAAGCTGTCAATTCTACTTAAATTGATAAAATTCTAGGCAATCCCAATCAATATATCAGCAGACTTCTCCATAGAAATTGGCAAACTGATTCTAAAAGTTATATGACAATGCAAAGAACTTAGCATAGCTGAAACAACTTTGAAAAAGATCAAATTTAGAGGACTTACACTATCAAGACAGATGGTACTGCTATCAATATAAATGGCATATCAATGGAAACAAATAGAATCCAGAAATGGATCTACATACATAAGATCAATTGGTTTTTGACAAAGGTGCAAAGTCAATTCAGTGGAGAAAAGATAGTCTTTTCAACAAGTGGTGCTGGAACAGTTGGATATCCATATAATACACATGCAAAAAAAAAAGAGAGAACTTGGATCCATACCTCACACCATTTACAAAAATCAACTCACAACGGACCATATATCTAATGTAAAATCTAAAACTATACAACTTGTAAAACACAAGAGAAAATCTTTAGTACCTTGGGTTAGGCAAAGATGTCTTAGATACGACAATAAAAGCACCATCCATAAAAAAACAAACTGATAAATTGGTCCTCATTAAAATTTAAAACTTCTCTTCAAAAGACACTATTAAGTGAATTAAAAGACAAGTGAGGCCTGGCTCAGTGGCTCATGCCTGTAATCCTAGCACTCTGGGAGGCTGAGGTGGGAGGATCACTTGAGGTCAAGAGTTCGAGACCAGCCTGAGCAAGAGGGAGCTATTATCTCTACTAAAAACAGAAAAAATTAGCCGGGCATGGTGGTGCATGCCTGTAGTCCCAGCTACTCAGGAAGCTGGGGCAGTAGAATTGCTTGAGCCCAGGAGTTAGAGGTTGTAGTGAGCTATGATGACACCACTGCACTCTACCCAGGGTGATAGAGAGAGACTCTGTCTTTAAAAAAAAAAAAAAAAAGGCAAGCCACAAACTGGAAAAAAATATTTGCACAACTTATATCTGACAAAAGGTTTGAATCCAGAACAAATTGAGAATTCTTAATGACTCAAAAATGAGAAAACAAGTACCCCAATAAAAATGTGCAAAATATTTGAACATATACTTCACAAAAGAAGATAAATGAATGGGCAATAAGTACAAGATGCTTAGCACCACTAGTCATAGGAAAATGCAAGTTAAAACCACAATGAGATATTAATCAGTAGAATTTCTAATATTCTAAAGACTGACAATACTGAGTATTAGTAGGAGGAGCAGTTGGAACTCTCATATAGTGCTGATAGCATCCCAAAATGATAGTTATTTTTGCAAAATGGTATTGTAGTACCTTATAAAGTTAAAAATACATTTATCATATGATCCAGCAATCGCATTCCAAGAAAAATGAAAATATATGCTCACACACAGACATGCAGAAATGTACATGTATATATCACACATTACATACATATATACAGATATGCATACATTATTATATTAAATATATAGGAACTCCAAATTGGAAACAACCCAAATTTCCATCAACTGTTAAATTGACATAAAAATTGTGGATCTCCTTACTATGGAATACTACTCAGCAATAAAGGAACACAATGTTAATAAAACCAACAAATTAGTAACACATCAACAACATAGATGAATCTCAAAAGACATTGTGTTAAGTGAATGAAATCAAATGCAAAAAATCACACACTGTGTAATTCCATTTATATCAAATTTATATAGACAGAACTATAGTGGAAGAAAGCAGATCAGTGGGAGGGGATCCGCTGCAAAAGGAAACAAGAAAATTATTGTGCATCTTGAGTGTAATGGTAGTTACGTGACTGTACACAATTATCAAAAGTCATCAAAGTGTACACGTAAATGGTGATGCTTACTGTGTATCACTTATGACTCAAAAGCCTTGACAAATGAATTTTTGATTATGGGAAGGATAAAGGCATAAAAATTAGGTATATAAAAAAATAGGCAACTATTAACTTCAGGAACATTTATAAGTTGTGCAAGGAAAAAAGTAACAGTAGTACACCATTTGGCCTAGCAACAAATAACAGAGCCAGAATGTCGATAATAAAAAGTGACTTACCCAAAAATTGTCAGGAAGAGGAAATGGAGTGGTGAAGGTATTACACATCACCTGCCACAGTGGGAACAGAATAGATATTATACCATTGCAAGCTGATGATCACAAAATAGCATTAAGGCAGATTATTTAGAAATATGTGAAAATTTTTACACTGTGAAGTGGGACTCACGGGTGGAGGGACAAAGGATAGGGGGACTGGATTTAGACTTGGGGGGATAGGCGGTACATGGGCAACGTATGTAACCTGAACTTTTGTACCCCCCATAATAAGCTGAAATAAAAATAAATAAATAAATAAAGATTTATTTGACTTTTTAAAGCTATGTTAACATATTTATTTGACAACAGTAACTTAAAATGGAAATGATTGATTTACTTATTTTTTATATTTCTTCATTAATAATACAAGTGTTTAAGGTTATTTTACCATAGGTTTTTATATTAAGTTTTCTTTAATTTATAAATCATTTGGTTTTAATTTTATTTTTGATATGGGTATTACGGAAAACAGTTTTTAATTTTACCAACTGGACATTTATTTTCATATTTTGATTTGTGATTTCTAATTTTTGGCTTTGTGATCAGAGGCTGTAAGAGAAATGTACCCCATGAAATAAATATCTGAGGACTCAATTAAAGTTTTTGTTGGGGGAAGGGGCGGGCAAAAAATTTTTTTGTTGTAACCAAGAAAATGGCCAGTATTTGTAAGGGCATAAAAGAAAAATATGTACACTACAAAGCACTAGTAATCAAAACAGCATGATACTGGCATAAAAACAGACCCAGAGACCAATGAAACAGAGAGAGAACCAGAAATAAAAATCCACTCACGTGCAGCCAATTCATTTTTGACAAAGGCACCAAGAACATATATTAGGGAAAGGACAGTCTTTTTCTTTTTCTTCCCTTCCTTTTTCCCTTTCCATCTTCTTTTTTTTTCTGAGATGGGGTCTCTCTCTGTCACCCAGGCTGGAATGCAGTGGTGTGATCATAGCTCACTGCAGCCTCAAACTCCTGGGCTCAAGTGATCTTCCTGGCTCAGCCTCCCAAGTAGCTGGAACAACAGGTGCTCACCACTACGCCCAGTTAATTTGTTTTAATTTTTTATTTTTGCAGTGATGAGGTCTCACTATATTTCCCAGGCTGGTCTTGCACTCCTGGCCTCAAGTGATTCTCTCACTTTGGCCTCCCAAAGTGCTGGGATTACAGGTGTGGGCCACCACAGCCAGCCAGGACAGTCTCTTTAATAAATGGTGCTGGGAAAACTGAATATCCACATGCAGAGGAATGAAACCAGATGCCCATTTTTCTTCCTTTCTTTTCTTTTCTTTTTTTTTTAAAGACACATTTATTCAGTGTCATGATCAGACTATTACATTTAGCAATCAATAGCATGGGTGCAAAAAAAAAAAACTACATTAAAACCCTTTGTTGGCATGCTTTACACTTTCCACAGACCAGAAACTAAAATAATCTGTTATACAATGAGTCACAAATCCAGTCCTTGAGTTTTTTGCCCATACACATGAGTATTATCTAAAACATGTCTTCTTTGTAGCAGCTAGGCCCTGCCAACACTGTGCTTGGCTGAGTTCACAAATCTGTTGTAACCTGTAGCTTCCCTGTCACTTCTCTGGCTCTCCTCTCCTGCTAATTGTTTCCTGGGAGCAATTAAAATCTTCTGCCACTGCCATAGCTAGGCTGCTACTGGAACCACCGTAGCCACCTTGGTTTGGTGGTTTGGCAAAGTAATGGCCTCCAAAGCTTCTGCCGCCAAAATTTCCTCTCTTCATGGGTCCAAAATTTGAAGACTGATTGTTGTAATTGCCCAAATCATTGTAGCTTCCACCACCTCCAAAACTGCTTCCATCATTACCAAATCCATTGTAGCCATTCCCACTGCCACCATATCCACCACCACCATGGCTGCCACCAAAGCCACCTCAACCACTGAAGTTTCCTCCATGGCCAAAGCTGTCATTCCCACCAAAACCACCTCCTCAACCACCACCAAAGTTTCCAGAACCACTTTGACCTCTTTGGATGAGGCACTGACCATCTCTTGCTTCGACAGTGCTTTCCTTACTTGACAGTTGTGGCCATTCACAGTATGGTATTTCTGAATGACAGTCTTATCCACAGAATCATGGTCATCAAAAGTTATAGCTGCTCTTCTTGCCACTGCCTCTGTCAGTCATGATTTCAGTCACTTCAGTTTTCCCATACTGTTCAAAATAGTCTCTTAGGTGATGTTCTTCAGTATCTTCTCTAATGCCACCAACAAACATCTTTTTCACAGGTAAGTGAGTATCTGGTCTTTAAGACTCTTCTCTGGAGACAGCTCTCTTTGGTTCCACAACTCTTCCATCCACCTTGTGTGGCCGTGCATTCATTGCTGCGCCTGCCTTCTCCACAGTGGCGTACATGACAAACCCAAAGCCCCCATAGCGCTCGCTTGGTGTTTGGATCTCTCATTACCACCCAGTCCCTGAGTGTTCCCCTTTGCTCAAAATGGCTCTTCAGACTCCTGTCAGTGGATTCAAAGCTCAACCCTCTGATGAAGAGCTTCCGCAGCTGTTCAGGCTCTTTAGCAGACTCTGAGTTAGACATGCCGGCAGTGGGAAGAGAGACTTTAACGATGCTTCCTTGGCAGCGTCCACAGGCAGAAAGGCCAGATCCCCGTTTTTCACCATATAAAAAATCAACTCAAAATGGATGAAAGATTTAAATGTAAGACCCGAAATTATGAAACTCCTAGAAGAAAACATTGGGGAAATGCTACAGGACATTGGTCTGGACAAAGATTATTTGGGTAAGACCTCAAAAATACAGGCAACAAAAATGAAAATAGTCAAATGGGATTGCATCAAGCTACAAAGCTTCTGCACAGCAAAGGAAGCAATCAACGAAGTGAAGAGACTACCCACAGGATGGAAGAAAATATTTGCAAACTATCCATCCAAATAAGGGATTAATAACTGGAATACATGAGGAATTCAAACAACTCAATAGCAAAAAACAAATAATCTGATTAAAAAGTGGGCAAAAGACCTGAAGAGATATTTCTCAAAAGACACATAAATGGCCAACAGGTATATGAAAAAATGCTCAACATCATTAATCATCAGGGCAATGCAAATCAAAACCACACTGAGATGTCATCTCACCCCAGTTAAAATGGCTATTATCAAAAAGACAAAAATAACAAATGCTGGCAAGGATGCAGAGAAAGGGAACACTTCACTGTTGGTGGTAATGTAAATTAGTACAGCCACTATGGAAAACAATATATGGAGGTTCCTCAAAAAACTAAAATTAAAAATGCCATATGATCCAGCAATCCCAATGCTGGGTATATATCCAAAAGAAAGGAAATCAGTATATCGAAGAGATATCTGCACTCCCATGTTTATTGCAGTGCTATTCACAATGGCCAAGATATGGAATTAACCTCAGTGCCCATCAACAGATAATTGTATGAAGAAAATTTAGTGTTACACACAATAGAATATTATTCACATAAAAAAGAATGAAATCCTGTCATTGGTGGTAACATGCGTAGACAGAGGTCATGATGTTAACTGAAATAAGCCTGGTACAGAAAGACAATATTCCATGTTGTTACTCACATGTGGGAGATAAAAAAGTGGATCTCATGGAGGTAGATAGTAGAATGGTGGCTGAGGAAGGGAGTGGGGAGGGGGGATGAAGAGAAGTTGGTTAATGGATACAAAATTACAATAGATAGTGGGAATAACTTCTAATATTCAATAGAGTGGAAAATTATAGTTAATAATTTATTGCATATTTTAAAATAGCTAGAAGAGAATTATAGTGTTCCCAACACAAAGAAAAGATAAATGTTTGAGGTGATGGATATCCCAATTACCCTGATTTGATCATTACATACTGTATAATTGTGTCAAAATATCACATGTACCCCCCCAAATGTACAACTATTACATATCAATAATTTTTTTTAAATTAAAAAAGAAGTTCAGGTACGGTGGCTCATGCTTGTAATCCTAATACTTCTAGGAGGCCAACGCAGGAAGATTTCTTGAGGCCAGGAGATTGAGATCAGCCTGAGCAAGAGTGAGACTCCCTCTACAGAAAAATAGAAAAATTAGCTGGGTGCAGTGGTACATACCTGTAGTCCCAGCTACTCAGAAGGCTGAGGCAGGGGGATCGCTTGAGCCCAGAAGCTTGAGCTATGATGATGCCACTGCACTCTAGCCCAGGTAACAGAATAAGATCTTGTCTCAAAAAAATAAATAAATAAAAAATAAAAAGAAGTATATATATGTACATATATATAATGGATTTGCAGTGTGGAAATATATCTATATGTATATATTTTTTCATTGTATAAACAAAATCTCTTCTATATTTTTCATTAACTACTTTATCAAATTCTGGGAAGTGTACAGTAAAGTCTGTCATTAAGATACTGATTTAATCAAGCCCTTAAAATTTTTTTTGAACCTTTGTCTTATGTAATTTATTGTTACATTGTTTTTTGTTTGAAGTTTCATAAGTATAATTAGGCCTTTGTTTTTTTTTTTTTTTTGAGACAGGGTCTCACTCTGTTGTCCAGGCTAGAGTGCAGTGGCTCAATCATAGCTCACTGCAACCTCAAACCCCTGGACTCAAGTGATCCTCCTACTTCAGTCTCCCAAATAGCTGGGACTATTTGTGCCACCACACCCAACTGATTTTTGTATTTTTTGTAGAGAAAGAGTCTCACTATGTTGCTCAGGCTGGTCTCGAATTCCTGGCCTCAGGTGATCCTCCTGCCTTGGCTTCCCAAAGTGCTAGGATTACAGGTGTGAGCCACTGTGCCAGGCCTACTATTATTAAGTTCTATGAATTTTTCCTTTATTTGTAAAATATTACCTTATGATTCATGCTTTTGGTTGACTTAAATACTTTTTTATCTGTAATTAATATGCTACCCTTGTTCTTTAATTTTTGCTTTTATCTAACACTTATGTGTCCAATTTCACATTTGTGTTCTTTTAGATTTTTGCTTTGTGGATGATACACAAATAGACACTTAGAAACAAACACTCACACACTCAACACCCAAAGGCACATATATACAACCTATTTATTTATTTTTAGACAGGGTCTCACCTATTGCCCAGGCTGGAGTGCAGTGGCTCAATCAGAGATCACTACAACCTTGAACTTCTGGGCTCAAGAGATCCTCCTGCCTCAGCTCCCTGAATAGCTGGGACTACAGGTGTGCACTACCATGTCTTGCTAATTGTTCAATTTTTTGTAGAGATGGGATCTTGCTCTTGCTCAGGATGATCTCAAACTCCTGACCTCCTGCCTCGGCCTCCCAGTGTGCTAGGATTATAGGTGTGAGCCACTGTGTCTGGTCCAT
Organism: Eulemur rufifrons; assembly: GCF_041146395.1. Taxonomy (NCBI): domain Eukaryota; kingdom Metazoa; phylum Chordata; class Mammalia; order Primates; family Lemuridae; genus Eulemur; species Eulemur rufifrons. The sequence continues at coordinate 191,764,751 of NC_090989.1, read as the reverse complement.
AACAGCGTATTTAGATGGGCACACACTCCACCCCCCCGCCCCCGCCCCTCAGTATTCCCTAGCCCCAGTCCATAGGCCACCATCTGTAGGTGATGCCTCTGATTTCCTATGTCAGGGATAGAATAACTATTATAGAGATTAAAACACTGAATTGAGGTTCTGCTCTTAGTCATTACTTTCTTAGTATAAACAATCAAACTGAACTTTGTAATAATATTTGAAAGAAGAAAGAGTGCAAGATCTTGGAGTCCTAATGGTTATAGAAAAGGGAGTCAGTGCAGGAGCAGAGTGTGCAGAACAGAGTGGCTATGAAGTGCTGGGAGCCAATTTCACCAGTTTCACAATTTTGCTTCAGGTCAGTTCTGGGCACAGGGCACGGGTCCAGCCAGGTATGTTCTGTCTATGACATGGGCATGAGATGTTCTTAAGGCAATAGGAAGCAGAGGAGACTCAGGGTGAGGGAGGACCTGATACAGGAACAGCCCCTTGTGGCAGATTGGTCTTGGGTGACTGAACAGAGTCAGCCATGTATCAAAGGCACTGAAGGGAGCTCAGGTCAATGGGCAGCACCTGGACTTCCAAAGGAGGAGAATGGCCAGAGTAGTGGCTCCTGGCTGTAAGAAGCCCAAAGAGGCAGCTCTAAAGACCCAGGCTTTTCCTGGGGATAGGAAATGTCTCAAAGGTAAAATTAACTGAGTCTGAGCAAACTGGCAGGGGTCAAGGCCAGGGGTACAGCTTCTGAGAAGAGCATTCCTTGACCAGGAGCCCTTCTTTGGCAGAGCCCGTCTGGATCCTGGGGTAACACACAGAAGTCAAAGATTAGTTTGGTTGACAGAATCTTAGGTTTTGTTCATATCAGCATGCCTGGCTGATGGCACCATGACACTAAGATATTATATGCTTCTCAGATCTTGGTCCAAGAAGAAACTTTTATAAATAAATATTCACATAGGAATGAATCAATTTTATAAATATATTTGATAAAAATGAATACATACTGAATATATTATGGAATCATAGATTAATGGACTATTAGAACTTTGGATCTCATGAACTTTTCTTTCCTGCCTCTCCTTATTGCTTTGATGGACAAACAAACCCAGAAAAATAAAGTTGAGTGTACAAGCTCAAGCAACAAGTCTATGCCCTAAAATGAGTTCCCCTTACCCTGATATCTCTCTCAGCCCAGAGACATAGGAACAAAGCATATTTAGTGTGTGTGTCTAATGAGGACTTCTGAGCAATCAACCCGAGGGTCACCCAAACTTGGCAACTAGGTCTGCCCTGATCCCTGTGGAAATCCTGATGTCCAGGGATGGACGAACCTATTAATTTGCTCCCAATCATCCAAGCCTGGCTGGGGAGAGCCACAGGGTCTCATGCTAGCTGTCCTCCAGTGAGAACAGGTCCCTCGATCCCCAGCCCCAGCTGTGAAATTCCCACCATCCAGGGTCCAATGCAGCGTCTACAGAGATGGGGATTCCCTGAAAGCATCTGACAGCAGCGGACAGCAGCCAGGTAAGAAGGGCTGGGAAAGCCGGTGAGGGCACAGTCACACCCCGCCACAGACAGTTCCGCATGGACACGCGCGCAGAGACCCACCAAATCCCTTTGCATCTAACCACATGCAGAGCGGGGAGCATCTCTTGGTCTGCCACGTGCAGCCTTCTCCCGAGCAGGATGTGCTGAGCAGGATGTGCCGTCCTCTGCAGAAGAGGCAAGCACGTGGCCACGGAGGCAACAGAAAGGGGAGCAGTGGAAAGGGAAGGAGACAACGGGGCTTGTGGTGCTAGGATCGGTGACTGCAGGCTCCTAAAAAACCTGGCCAGAAGCTCAGAGCCAAGAGCCACTCTTTCCCACCCCAAAGAGGGATTCTCTCAGACCTCCAGGACCCTCCATTCCACCCCTAATCTCCACCTTTGTGCCACATGCTTCCCCGTGTTCATCCACTGTGGCCTGTGACCACATAAGGAAGCTGCCCCAGGGGAGGCTATTGGATGCCATGCAGAGCCGCACGGAGGGGTGCTGGCTTGGGCTGGGTCCAGGGCCTGAGCAGCCTTAGTTTCCAGGTCCAGGATCACAAACACTCAATGCTGCAGATACGTCCGATGTCTCCGCCACAGTCACTCGGCGACAGACTCACAAGAGATGAAAGCAGGACAGCAGACTTCAACATGGTTAAGTTGTAGCAACCGAACGTTATTGCCAAGGGGGCTGGCAGGAGCACTCTCTCCCTCTAAGGAAGCCGTGTGGTAAGTTGAAGCCAAATCCAGAGGCTGGGTGGTGAGTGTCCACTCAGAGTAAGAGGCGTTTACAACATGACCCACTCACCGGGAATCTCAATGTGTTGGAGTTTAAACCATGAACTAGTAGCATTTGTTTTCTAGTAACTAATTACTGGCCGCTTTCATAAAAAAAAAATGTCCTGCCACACCCAGCGTTTTCAGCATCATACGTTATAAAAATCCCTCTCAGTCAGAAACATCCCCAAACGTCAGACTCTCCTGCCCCCTCTCCCAGTGTTTCCTGGCTGCAGGATGGGGTGGCGGGGACGTGGCTTGAGCCTCGGGCACTGCGTGCTTTCTTCTTCTGGAGCCAATCTCCCGAGGTGGGCCGAGGAGGAGGGGGATCCAGGCGGGGCCGACTTTCCTGCACCGTGTGGGGAAGCTGCCCCTCCTCTCTCGCCGTCCGGGCTTCCCCGGCCGTCCCCGGCTGGCTGTGGCCGGGGTCCGGGCTCCGCTCTGCGGACTCCCGGCGGAGGGCTGTCCGGGAGCCCCTCTCCGTGAGGGGCTCTGAGGTGGCAGACCCGGCTGTCACTCACCCCCGCCCTGGGAGCCCCACGCGAACGGCGTCCGGGCTGCAGTGTGCGGCGTGTCACGGCCGGTTCCCCGTTCCTCGCGGGGCTCACCTCTGCCTCGGGAGCGGCGGGACATCCCAGGCCGGGCGCCTTCCACGGGGCCCGCCGGCCCACGCCCCTGTGGTGGCCCTGCCAGCGCGTAGGGGCTTCTCCACCAGCTCACCTCGGCTCTACTCCCTCTTCTCCGCTCAGAGAAGACAACGTCGGATCAAGAAGTCCGTTAGCTCAAGGACGTCCTTCAAGCCAGAGAACCAAATGACGGGGTCCCCACCATGCGAGCATCTCCCATCTTTGCAGTGATTCCGCAGAGCTCGCCTCCCGCGGAGCCGGGGAGCGGGCAGCCCTCTTTCCTCTCCCGGGGGTGTGACTGGAGGGCCTGAGCTTTCTCCACAACCACCGCTCTCTCCTGTCTCGGTCCTTCCAGCATGTTGACTTGAGGACGGGAGAGGGCGCCGGCTTTGCCCCGGTCAGATCGTCCGGCAGACACTGACGGGAAGTAGCCAACGCGGACGCTGGCAGCTCTCTCATCGTAGAGTCTGGAGTATTCACAGCTAGTTTTCCTGTGCCTTCAACTTATCCACGGTTTACAGACAGTAGGAAAAACCCACTGCCATCCCGCTGTAGCTCTTTCCCCTTCTACTGCCATTTCCGTTATGGGGAACTAAGACCAGGCTCCTCAGGTCTGCTCTTCGGGGTGCAAGGACAGAGGCGGCACAAACACTGCTGTGCGTTTTCCTTGGTGCCACGCCTAGCCCCAAATTCCACACTCCACCTGAATCAGCCTCTCCCGGGAGCATCTTCCTTCGGTAAAACTGGACACAGCCTAGGACTCTCTTACCACCACGTAATCTGTGCTATAATTTGTGAGAAAATGACTTCAGATCTTACCGATTTTACACGGGTTTTGCCGTTTAACTCTCAAGATGCCAGGACTCTTCACTGTCGCCAGGCGATCTACATCCTACAACCTGTCTCCTAAAAGTACCGTCTATACCACCTTCAGCCCGAGCAAGTTGAGAGGCCTGGGCCTTTGCTCTCACCAGAAATGCCATCTCCTCTCTTGTTTATTATCCAAACACTGTGAATTCTTGTTTTTCCCTAACCCACGCCCCTTTAAACACTGTGACTCCTTTAAGGATTATTGAAACCACAATGTTTTGAAATAGTATTGATTTCTAAATGCTGGCATTATGGTTTAGATATATCCCATGATTTTGCTCTCTATAAATCTCTTCTTTCCCTTCTAAAAATAATACTGATTTTCTTATTTTGTGTAGCATAAGGGGGAAAAGAAGTCTCTTAGCAGAACCCTGCACATAGAAACCTCACCAGCATGCTTAGCTCAACCAAGCCAACAAGGACGTTTTGATGCTGTGCAGTTCCTAGGTTGTTGAGGATGAACCATCAGGGAGATCCTTCAAAGCCTCTGAGCAGTAAAATCCTGGGAAAATGTAAGAGACCTAGAATGAATTTGAGGGAGTTGTATAAAATAACACTTCATCAAGGTAAAAGAATTTATGACCTTCAACAAATTTCTAAATGTCTTTGCTTTTACTTTTTCCTTCTGCTAAATGAAGCTACTTATATCTACCTGGCAGATTTTAATATGGATAAAATCAGAAAATGCACATCAAGCAAGAGCACAGTGCCTGGCACTAGGTTAATCAACAAATGGTAGCTAATCAAAATCTGGACGTGAAATGAGGGAGGAATGTAAAGAAAGGGTTTTTTTCTCTTTTAGGACTGCTAAATGTTATGGATCATATCGGTTGGGAATGTCACCTAAACTCTGAGTCTCTGGTACTTATTCATAACTCATAGGGTAAAAAGAAAGAATGTATGTGAAAGTACTTTGTACAGGCTGGGTGCAGTGGCATGCCTGTAATCCTAGCATTCTGTGAGGCAGAAGCAGGCAGATCGTTTGAGCCCAGGAGTTCGAGACCTGCCTGAGCAAGAGCGAGACCCCGTCCATACTAAAAAAATAGAAAGAAATGATCTGGACAACTAAAAATATATAGAAAAAATTAGCAGGGCATGGTGGCGCATGCCTGTAATCCCAGCTACTCAGGAGGCTGAGGCAAGAGGATCGTTTGAGCCCAGGAGTTTGAGGTTGCTGTGAGCTAGGCTGACGCCACGGCACTCTAGCCTGGGCAACAGAGCAAGATTCTGTCTCAAAAGAAAAAAAAAAAAAGTACTTTGTATATACTAGCTGCTTAGTAAATGTTAGCTAAATATAAATTAAGCTGTATGTAGTCAAACATAATTAAACATTATGAAAATGAACCAGCTACTGATGTCACTAAAACTAACTCCATGGAATTATCTAACATGAATTAACTCTCAAACAAAACAAAAACTCAACCATAAAATTTTGCTCAAATGGTGACATATTATCACCAGTCTCATGTAATTTTATATTTGAAATGATATTAATAAACCTTGGATCTGGTGTCATTAAAAATGGCAATCTCTAAACAATGGATGGAGGCCAATAAACTAAATCTTTCTTCTAACCACATTTTGCTCCCTCACAGACATGGACAGAAACAACCAGACTAGAGCCACAGAATTCCTTCTCCTGGGACTCTCTGGGCAGCCAGAGCAGGAAGAGGTTCTCTTCGGGTTGTTCTTGTGGATGTATCTGGTCATCATCACTGGGAACATTCTCATCATATTGGCCGTCAGCTGTGACAGTCATCTTCATACACCCATGTACTTCTTCTTGGCCAACCTCTCTTGTGTTGACATCTGCTTTTCATCAGTCACCATCCCCAAGATGCTGGTGAATCACATGTTGGGAAGCAAGTCCATCTCTTACGTGGGATGTATGACCCAGATCTACTTCTTCATCACTTTCGGCAACATGGATGGCTTCCTCCTGAGTGTGATGGCCTATGACCTCTATACAGCCATCTGTTGCCCGCTCCATTACACCATGAGCATGAGGCCCAAACTCTGTGTCCTTCTGGTGGCCATGTCGTGGGTCATTACACACCTGCATGCTCTTCTACACACTATTCTCATAGCTCACCTCACGTTTTGTTCCAGCAATGCTGTGCACCACTTCTTCTGTGACCCTGAGGCTATTCTAAAGCTCTCTTGTTCTGATACCTTTATCAATGATCTGATGGTCTTCACTGTGAGTGGATTGATATTTGTGACGCCATTTACATGTATCATTGTTTCATATGCTTACATCTTCTCTACAGTACTGAAGTCTCCATCTGTCCGTGGGATAAGGAAAGCCCTGTCCACATGTGGATCCCACCTCACTGTGGTGGCCCTGTTCTACGGGGCAGTCTTGGGGGTCTATATGCGCCCTTCATCCTCCTACTCAGTTCAGGACACGGTGGCCACTGTCATCTTGACAGTGTTGACACCGCTGCTCAATCCCTTCATCTACAGCCTCCGGAATCATTACATGAAGGGAGCCCTAAGGAAACTAACTTTTAGGAGACCAGTTTTGTCAAGATTCTAGAATTGGAAAATTTTAGAATTGAGAGAACTGAGAACAGAGAGACTGGGGCCCAATAGTTGCAAAACCCACCCATGACTAATTAGTGATGTGTGATCATGATCAAGTTTATGAATATGAGGCTGATGAGCACTCGTACGTCATAAAAGCATTTATCCCTTATCCATATAATGAGCTAATCTTAGGACTCTCAGATACAGATAAAACTAGACTGAGACCCAGGTGCATTTAGGTGATTGATACAAAGTGACACCTCATTGCATTTTTAAGGGTCGATCTAGCAATGTTATAAGATACCAGTCACAAAAATGGCTTGGAAATTGCATATGCCAACTGAGAGCCACATATAGCAACTGAAGTTTCACCAATATCACCCCAATTATCTTATTGTGCATAATGTTAAATAAAATAAGAGCTGACACTCACCAAATACTGTTAATATATTAAGGACTATTTCTGCATTATCTTACTTAACTCTCACACAACCTCATGATGTGAGACCAAAAATATTCCCAATTTATAGGAGGAGGAAATTGAATCACTAGAGAGATTAATTTGCTCAAGCCTACAGAATTAATATTAGGGCCAGGATGGTCCTGAACATTTTGCTCAAAGAGATCCAATGATTTTCTTTTTGTTGTTGTTATTTTTATTTTTATTTTTTTGTAATTTGCATACAATAAAATTGATCTTAAGGGGGTTGTATACTTCTGAGTTTTAAGACATATATAGATTCATGTAACCACCATAATTATCAGGATACAGAGCAGTTCTGTCACCTCGAAATATTCCCCAATGCTGCCCCCTTGTAGTGAAATCCTTCCTCCATTCCTAACCGCTGGCAGTCATTGGTATGTTCCCTACCCCTAGAGTTCTGCCTTTTCCATAATGTCATATAGAAGGAATCATAACGTGTATAATCTTTTCACTCTTTCTTCATTCAACATAAACCCTTTGAGATTAGTCCATATTGCTGCAGGTATCAATAATGTGTTCCTTCTTTCTTTCTCTGATCCTTCCATTGATGAAATAATCCCTTCCTTTTGCAAAAATCTATTAATTTTGCATTTCACTCTCTCCATTTTCTAATTATATTCAACTGATGTGCATGAAGCATTCAGTATTGTGCTTCTCCAGTTGGGGCATGTGAGTCACCAAAGGAATGCATCCTAATGCCAGTGAGTATTTGAAGTAACCTGATAAAGTTGATGCACTTTTTGGACTGTTAGTTTCATTTAAGAGGTGATTTGAAATATAATAGACTATATGTTGGTGTGCAAATTTATATGACTCATTTGGTGTCATCATATTCTTTCTTACACTACACATATCTTCACATATGTCTCCTCCTCATTGTTACATTATGGACTCATTTTTAACAAGTACCACAGTTCACACTTTGTGTCCTACCTACAATGTTCAGTTCAGTTTTTATTCCTCTTCAATAAACATGAGTTAAAGAATCAGTGATGATGTGGTAAACAAAGCTGAATGGGAAATTGAGAAGTGAACATTCCTAGATACCAAAAACCATAGTGATGCAATGGGAAATTGGTGGAACTGAAGTCCCCACTAGGTTACTCCAGGATTTGGAAAGATTTCACAGTATGACCTCACTGAGTCTGGGATCTAGAGAAACAACAGGGCTGAATGGAAAGAGTTATGATTCAGAATATAGAATTCATTGGTCAATCCCTCTTTTCCTCAACCTGTTGTCAAGAGCTGGGTTTGAGGAGGATAGGAATGGAGGTGTGGCAGTGCACTTACTAGAGGGTACACAGTCAGGGGGATAATCAGTCTCTGTGCTCTATCCACAGTCTCCCTGGGATTGATCTCAGAGTAGAACTCAACATACACCAAACTGGAAGGCCTGCCTGAAGAGGGAGAGGAAACCCCCAAACATTTGGCAGCATGGAATGGGTAGAAAGACAAAAGGCTGTCTCTTGCTCCCAGCCCTGGCCTTGGATGAAGTTTACGTGCTAATTATTTCTGCATGAGCCTCAGGCAGTTCAACTCCCTAAGATGCTTAACTGCCCGGTGGCTGAGGGCCATCTCTTACTCCTTTTCTCATACTCTGAGAATCCGCTCAGATGAGAGCTATGAAGGCAGAGAGAGGAAATGTGCCCAAATGCTGTACTGCTGAGGCCCGTGGGTATTTTCTGAGGTAGGGACTTCAGTGCTATGAAGGCGGATGCCGTGGGTTCCTACTTCTAATCAACTCAATAGTTACTCAAGAAACAAACATTTTTTCTAAGGTTTGCTATGGGCCAGGCACTGTGTTGTTACTGGGTTTAACAGGTAAGTTGCTGTGGTCACAGCTCCCCAACCTGGAGGCACTCGTACAACCTAAATCCATTACAAATTAAAAAGAAGTATCATGGCAAGCATCTGCCTTGGTCTCTATCTAAGCCACTTGTGTTTGGATATTTGCCCTCCAGATGTGTCATTTAGCAGACAGGTTGAACCATCAGAGATCAGCTCTCCTGCAGCTAGGGCTCCCAGAATGCACCTCTCCCTCTTCCCCAAAGTCAAGTCCCACCCAGAACTAATTCGCCATTTGGAGACAGCTCTCTGGAAACCAAACAAAACTTAGGGAGAAAAGTTCAACTTCAACTTAGTGCATGTTGAAATAAAGATTCACTCTTCACATCTCCCAGTGCAATTCATGGAATATAAAAAGTGGGAAGAACATTGGAAATCAGCCAAGAGGTGGGGTTGAAAGAAGGGTCGACTGCAAAGAGGAAAATGGAATTTTAAGAAGAGGTGGAAGTGTTCATGATCTTGGTTGTTGTTGTGGCTACACTACTGTATATATTTGTCACAACTCATACAAATGTACGCCAGAAAGGATAAACTTTCCCTTATGTAAATTATACCTCAATCTTTAAAACTTTGAGTTTAAAAATTCTAATAAGAACTGAAAAAGTAGATGACAGTGTCGATATCAAGAAAATCACAAATCCCTATATGTGTACATTGAAGAAACTTTGAATAAATAAAATGTCAAACTATATACTTGGATGAAAAAGCCTTAATATTGTGAAGCTCAACTCTCTTAGAATTAATCTATAAATTTGACACAATCTGAACCAATTTTCCATAGGAAAAATAGGAATTTATGGATATTGCCTTAACATGTTAAAATACACATACTTCAATTCTAAAGCCAGCATTTTACTTAATGAGGAAACACTAAAAACATTCTCACTAAAATCAGTAAGAAGGTCAAGATGTCCACTATCTCTGATCTTACGCAGTATTAACCTAAGGTGTAAGCCAAAGCAATTAGACAAATAGAATTGGAAAATAAGGAGCAAAACTATCTTTATATCCAGATGATAGGATGGTACGCTTGCAGATTCTTTGAGGAACAATAGTAAAACTGAATCAAACAAATGGAAGAATTCAGTAAGTTACCAGAATGTAAATTAACAAATAGTATTCGATAGCCTTTATATATATATATATATATATATATATATATAAAATAACTAGTTGTAAGATAGAATGGCAAAGGAAACCCCATTTATAATAAAGTATGAAACATAAAACAGTTAAGAATAAAGTTAACAGGCCGGGCGTGGTGGCTCACGCCTGTAATCCTAGCACTCTGGGAGGCCGAGGCGGGTGGATCGCTCGAGGTCAGGAGTTCGAGACCAGCCTGAGCAAGAGTGAGACCCCGTCTCTACTAAAAATAGAAAGAAATTATATGGACAACTAAAATATATATATACAAAAAATTAGCCGGGCATGGTGGCGCATGCCTGTAGTCCCAGCTACTCGGGAGGCTGAGGCAGTAGGATTGCTTAAGCCCAGGAGTTTGAGGTTGCTGTGAGCTAGACTGACACCACGGCACTCACTCTAGCCCGGGCAACAGAGTGAGACTCTGTCTCAAAAAAAAAAAAAAAAAAAAAAAAAAAAAAAAGAATAAAGTTAACAATTAATGTTAAAAACCTCTAGGAAGTGTAAAACACATATAAGTAGAATCAAACAAGGGAATATATTCCTTGTCCTTAAATCATTTAACTCAACATTACAAAGATGTCAGTTTCCCTATTTTTCCACTAATTTAGAAGCTGTAAGAAGTAAGATATCAGCAAAGTTTTTTATCTGGAGTCATAAAGGTTTGTACTAAAATTGTAAAGAAAAAGATATATGTCAATATAGCTAAGAAACTGCTGATAAAGAATAAAAACAAGGGGAGAACTAGCCATACTAGATATTAAACATACCATAAAGCTATTGTGATCAAACCAGTGATTAGTCAAAAACCTCAGGAGATTAAAAGAGAAAGTTCAGATATAGACCCAGATGCAAAATGGAGACATAGGAATCTAGGGGTTGGTTCCTCTACCAAACAACCAGTAAAGGAGAAAAACAAATTATAATCCTTCATTTCAGAACTCTGGATCCTGATCAGACAATTATAACAATCAGGGAGTGCTTGATGAAGAAAAAGGCTGCAGTTCTTTGGTTAGCTGGTGACATACATGAAACCCCATCCCTTAACTTTCCTGTGTCTGTGGGAATAGTAGCCCACATTCCTGGAGTGGCTGAACAGTGACAGAGTGGGCAGTGGGGACCTCATCCTACAAAAATCTGGGGTTGTATGTTTTTGATGGTCTTGTGGATCCCCGAGAGGATGCCATAGATGCCTAGCTTGCTCTCAGCAATCTGGACTGCAATGCCTTTCTTCAGTGGCACATATCAGAAGATGTAAGGAAACAGTACCTTGTCCATTTTTTCCATTGTTTTGGAACCAAACATTTAAGGAAATCATTGTCAGGTCACTGGATGATTGCAGAGATAATGGAACAGATATTTTAGTGACCACATGCCATGAGGAATACACACTTTGCAAATATGTTGGAAAAGTCACAATTGGACAGCTCCAGCCCTCAACAAGGAGAAATATCAGCAATCCCTGTAAGTAGGGAAAATTAAATTTCCAGAGTCGCCAAAATGTTATTCTCAGAATATAGAGTTCTCAACATCATCAAACATTGCAAAGCATACCAAATAAAAAATACATAGCCCATTCACAGGGGAAAACTTTCACAGAAGCCATTCTTGAGGAAGCCCAGACATTGGAATTACTAATCACAGTTGTTAAGCCAACTGTCTTAAATACACTCATGAGCTAAAGAAAACCATGAATAAGGAACTAAAGGAAATTAGGAAAATGCTATAAAAACAGAAAAATAAAATCAATAAACAGATACAAATTGTGGAAGGAAACCAAACCGAAATTCTGGAGCTAAAAAGCACAATAAATAAAATAAGAAATTCACTAGAGGGGTTCAACAGCAGCTTTGAGCAGGCAGGAGAAAGGTCAGCAAACTGGAAGATAAGACAATGGAAATTATACAGTCTGAGGAGCTTATACAGTCTGAGAAGCAGAAAGGAAAAAGAATAAATAAAAAGGAATGTAGACTGAGGAAACTGTGGAATGCCATCAATATAACAACAGAGGCATCAAAGGAATCTCAAGAGAAGAAAGAGAGAGATAATGAGACAGAAAAAAAATATTTGTGGAAATAATGCCTGAAACATCCCAAATCTCATTTGTGTGAAGGAGTAAAGGGGTAAAGAACAAAACAAAACAAAATACCCCAAATCTCATGAAAGACATGAATATATACATTAAGGAAGCTCAACAAACTCCAAGGAAGATAAACTCCAAGAGATCTACATCAAGACATGGTATAGTCAAATTGTCAGAAGCTAAAGAGAAAGAGAAAATTTTGAAAGCAGCAAGAGAGAAGTGACTCATAGCATACAAGAGCTTCTCAATAAGATCAATAGCTGATTTCTCATCACAAACCATGGAGGCCAGAAGGAAGTGGGATGACATATAGTCATGTGCTGCATAACCACAGTTCAGTCAACAATTGTATACCATGGAATAGTACTCAGCCATAAACATATAGTGAACTAATACCTTTTGTAACATCCTGAATCGAACTGGAGACCATTCTTCTAAGTGAAGTATCACAAAGAATGGAAAAATAAATGAACCACGCAGCAGTCCCCAAACTTTTTGGCACCAGGAATCATTTTCATGGAAGACAATTTTTCCACACATTGGGGGGCACAGGAGGATGGTTTTGGGATGATTGAGAAGCAGCAACAAATACCTCCCAGAAGGAATCCCAGGTGGAGATAATTACTTCTTTGGGTATACCCTACTGCCCTGGTGGGGAGTGGCAGCTCACCAACATGTGCTTTGCAACCTATCTATAACCTTAAAAATGCTAGCTAATGAAACTGTATTAGCAATAGCTGCTCAACAAAATCTTTGAACTCTTTTTTTTTTAATTTTTTTTTTTATTTCAGGAAATTATGAGGGTACAAACATTTTGGTTACATGTTATGACTTTTTCACATCCCAGCCATGATTTGAGATGTGCCCTTCCCCCTCTACAATGCTCACCGTGTCCATTAGTTGTGCATTTACCCTCCCCCAGCCCCCTTTAGCTCTTGATAATCGCATTGCTCTTGAATATATTTTAGCAGAACACGAGGGTGTTTGTGTTATAGCTAATTCCTCATGTTGCCCTTATATTAATACCTCCACAGAAGTGGAGACACATGTTGATAAAATTAGACAACAAGCTTAGTGGTTACAGCAGGTTAATAAAGATGATCTAGGAACAGGAGATTGGTTTTCAGAACTATTCTCTTGGATTCCTCAGAATATTTGTTCCACTCTTTGATATTTTTCTTGATTTATCTCATTACAAATATATTAATTAAATGTAGATTAAAATGTTCTTTTAAAACAAAAACCCAAAACACTCAAGTAATTGTACTACAGACTCTCAATAATACACCTATGACTCAAGAGTACGTTCAACAACAGGCTCAAAGTTTTATTTCTCGAGCCCTAATGAGACCTCACTTCAGCAAAAAGCAGCTAGATCGATCGACACCCTGATTCCCCAAGACTGAGGAATGAGCCAAGAAAAATGGGGGAAATTGTAACCAGTTCTATACGCAAAAAAATGTTTTCTCAATAATGTGCTTGGTTTCCTCATATTTCAAAGGCGTTTTCAGAGTTCACATTGTGGCTGGGGCTGGCAGCTCTAAGTGGCCTTGACAGCAAGATTTATCTCAGCCCTGGTAACTTCACAGCTTCAGTCTCAATTAGACAGGCAACCCTTTAGTAAAATTTGCTGATGAGAACTTTGTAACTTTCTGTTGCACTGACGCATTCTCTTTCGAGTTTCTTTCCGAGGAATGGTAGAACCTCCTACAAAGCCTCACACCATCAGCTTGTCTGGAGAAGAGAAGAGAAGAGAAGTCACAGTCCACCACAGACGGTGCCTGAAGACCCACTGAGCCTGTGCCTAAAGCTCAATGAAGGACCAATATTAACCCGCAGCTCCACCCAGAGATCGACTTATCTGCCATTTTCTGATCATGGGCTCTATGAATTGGCACGATTTCTCCCTGCGCTTGCGTGCCCTACACTCCACCCCAAACGCACAATGATGCCCACCCCGCTCATGCATTATTCATTTCGTCTGCAGGAAAATCCCCTGAACCTGCTGGTCAGGGAGGTAGATTTGAGGCAACTCATAACCTCCCCCTCCCTGTTGACACATCCATAGCAAAAAATTCCTCCTCACAATCCTCACTGTCTCAGTAATTGGCTTTTTGTGCAGCGGGCAACATTGAACCCCCTCTGTGGGTATGTTAACACAAACCCCTCCCACTTTCACCTGAAACCCCGCCCAAATCAGGCTCCTCCCAGCCTTTGCTCCACCTCAACCACCACTAATCCCCACCTCCTTCTCCACTGCACAGCCTGCAAAGCTGGCCTACCTTTCCCAGTCCACTCCGGGGCTCAGGCCCCAAGCCTCAGCCTTTTCTGCCCCTCCTTTTGTCCCTAAAAGGTGAGGGACCTGGCCCCTGGGGCGGGGGCAGATCAGGTGGTGCCGGCACCAGCCAAGTCCACCTTGCTCGCAGGGAGCAGAGGTCCTGGAGACCTGGAGTGGCCGGGGATGTCACTTGGCTTTCCTCTTTACTTACTTACGCCTCCCTCTGGGCACCCACATTTTGGGCAGCAGGGGCAGCCTCACATCCACGAGGGAGGTTCCTTGACTTCTGCCTGGGCTCCCTTCCTCTCCGCACTCCGCCTTTCTCCCACCCTCTTGGCTCCTCCTCCCAACCCCACTGTTCTCCCTCTTTCCTTTCCCCTTCCCAGCCCTGGAGGTTGGAGAAGCCAAACTGCAACCATCTCGAGTCTGTGTCTTAGTTTTTAATAAAACAGTTTAAACAGTAAAGAAAAAAATAAAATGAAATAACTAAGAATAGGAAAAAGCTCATAGAATAAGGACATAAAGAAAGAAAATATTTTATACAGCTATACAATGTGTTTGTGTGGGTTTTTTGTTTTGTTTTGTTTTCATGTCAGACGGCTAATGTGCCCACGTCATGACGAGGATTGAGGGAGGCACATCTCACGCATGTGTGTGAACACCCAATCATCATGCTTAGGAACTAGAAAAGGATCAATGTGTTTGTGTTTTCAGCTGAGTTATTAAAAAGTTTATAAAGTGTAAAGTTACAGTCAGCTAATAGTAATTGATTATTGAAGAAATAAATACTTTTAAAAGTATTTAGCTTATGTAGTTAGCTTATGTGTACAGTGTTTATAAAGTCTATCCCAGAATTTACAGTAATATCCTAGACTCTCACGTTTACTCACCACTCACTCACTGACTCTCCCAAAGCAAATGCCAGTCCTGACAGCTCCTATACAGTGTACAATTTTTTAATCATTTATAACATACTTTTATTGTACTTTTTATGTTTATATACGTTTAGATACAGAAATACTTACCATTCTGTTGCAATAGCCTACAGTATTTGATAGCATGTGGTACAAGTTTATAGCCTAGGAGCAGTAGGCCATATCATATAGCCTAGGTTTGTAGTAGGCTACACCATCTAAGTTGGTGTAACTACACTCTATGGAGTTTGCACAATGATGAAATTGCCTAATGATGCATTTCTCAAGACATATCCCCATCATTAAGTGACATATGACTCTACTTAATGTGCTGAAAGAAAAACTGTCAATCAAGAATTCTATATCTGGCAAAACTACCCTTCAAGAATAAAGGAGAATTTAAGACATTCCCAAACAAACAGAAGTGAAGGAGTCCCTTACCAGTAGATATGCCCTGCAAGAAATGCTAGAGGGTGTCCTTCAGGCTAACATGAAAGATGCTAGACAGTAACTCAAGTTTGTAAGAGGAAATAAAGAACACTGATGATGATACACTGAAGAAACTTGGTAAAAAACAAAAAGAAAAAAAAGAGCACTGACGAAAGTAACTACATAGGTAAATATGGAAGCCAGCATTATTGTACGTTTCTCTATCATTTAAAAGATGAATGCCTAAAACAACAATAAATCTATATTAATGGGCACACAATGTCTAAAGGTGTAATCTGTGATAACAATATAAAGGTGGGGGACAGAGATGCATAGGAATAAAGTGTATACTATGGAATGTCCGGCAGCTGTGGCGGGGGAAGAGGATGGGTGTATACATACATAATGAGTACGATGCGCACCATCTAGGGGATGGACAGGCTTGAAGCTCTGATTCGGGGGCGCCAGGGGCAAGGGCAATATACGTAAACCAAACTTTCAGATCCCCATAATATGCTGAAATAAAAAAAAAAGAAAGTTGAGTTGGTATCAGTCAAACTAGATGCTATAAGTTTAAATTTTAAATTATAATTTCAGGGTAACCACTAAAAAATTAAAAAAAAAAAAAACAGAAAAAGAGAGAAAGGAATAAAAAAAACTCAACTAAATAAAAAAAAAGCGATAGGAATGGAAGAATGGAGGAACAAAAAAACAGAAGACGTGCAGAAAATAAATAACTAAATGGCAGAATAAATCCTTTTTATCAGTAATTACATTAAATGTAAATGAATTATTCACTCCTATTAAAAAGCAGAGACTGGAAAATTGGGTAAAGGATATAATCCATCTACAACATATGTTCGTTTTGTTTTGTGTGGTTTTTTTTTTTTTTTTTTTGTTAGACAGAGTCTCACTCCGTTGCCCTGAGTAGAGTGCCGTGGCGTCAGCCTAGCTCACAGCAACCTCAATCTCCTGGGCTTAAGCAATCCTTCTGTCTCAGCCTCCTGAGTAGCTGGGACTACAGGCATGCACCACCATGCCTGGCTAATTTTTTTCTATATATATTTTTAGCTGTCCAAATCATTTCTTTCTATTTTTAGTAGAGATGGGGTCTCACTCTTGCTCAGGCTGGCCTCGAACTCCTGACCTCAAGCGATCCACCCGCCTCAGCCTCCCAGAGTGCTAGGATTACAGGCGTGAGCCACCGCGCCCAGCCTACACTATATGTTCTTAATATATGAAGAACTCCTAAAATGGTGGGGAACTTCCATTTCCAGCCGTATCAGGGTAACTGTAGCAGACTTCCTATCCCCTTAAAAACAACCTAAACACCCTGGAAAAAGTTTCTGGACAAACCATATCAATTATTGAAAGTTAAAAGGTGGAAAAGATATGCCATGCAAACAGTAAGTATATAAAAACTGGTATGGTTATATTAATATTAAACAAAAATTGTTTTGGAGACAAGGTCTCATTCTGTTGCCCAGGACAGTGGCATCACTATAACTCCCTGCAACCTAATCTCGTTGCCTCAGGCAATCTTGCATCTCGACCTCCCAAAGTGCTAGGATTACACGCATGAGCCACCATGGCACATAAAAATAGATTTTAAAGAGGGAAATATTTCCAAAAATAAAGAGACAGTTCAACGTGATAAAAGGGTCAGTTCAAAAGGAAGACATGATAATCCTAAATGTACAAGCACCAAAAGAAGACTTCAAGACACACAAAATAAAAACTGATGAAAGTAAAAGCAGATTTTAATAGCCTTCTCTCTGTAATTGGTAAAACAACTAAACTAAAAATCAATAAGGATAGAGAAGAGCTGAATAAACTTATCAAACAACTTGACATAACTGACAATAAGCTACGCTGCACTTTCCTATCAAATGCACATGAATTATTCAACACTATACATCAAACTTATATATTACGTTCTCTGACCAAAACAAATTTAAATTGGAAAACATTAAAAGTAACACATCTACAAAATCCCCCACATAATTGGAAATTAAATAACATAATGGAAACAAATATTTTTAATTGAATGATAATGAAAATAAATTATATCAAACCTGTATAATGTTTATGGGGAAATTTGCCATTTAAAATGCTTACATTAGACAAAAAGAGAGAAAATTTTGAAATCAATGATCTATGCTTTCAACTGTAAAAGACAGAAATAAAAGAAAGAAAATATACACAAAGCAACATGAATGAAGTAAATAATAATGTTAAAAGTAGGAATCAAAGGGAGAAAAAATATATTCCTTGGAAACAGAAACCAAAAGCCAGCAGTAGTAGCAATATTTAGATTAAACAGACTCAGTTAACAATAAAAAGACATAAAGTCAGCATATAATGATAAATGATGAATTCAGTATGAGGATATAATTCTAAATATTATATGCACCTAACACTGGGGCATGCAGATATATAAAGCAAATATTACAGGGTCTGAAGGGAGAGAGAGACTCCAACACAATAATAATGCATGACTTCAGCACCTACTCTCAGCATTAAACAGATCATCTAGACAGAAAATCAACAAAGAGAGGAGGAGGTAAGATGGTGGACGAGAAACACCACCAGCCAGAGCATCTCTGCAAGAAGGAGAAATTTAAGATGAAAGAGGAAAAAAACAAACAGATAAACATAGATGAGATGAGAGTTGGAAGGAAGGGTGCCTGAACCTATAGGAGACTCCATGGGACGAGGTTGCAGAGCAGAAATGGAAGGAGGAAGACATCAGCAGGGATTAAGCCCCAAAAGGTTGGAGACCAGCAAGAAGGGTACTTAGAGAAGTTAAAATTCCCCTCCTTTACATCTCAGACTGCTGGGGGGTGGTCCTGAGTTACTAGAGAGACCCCCTGACACCAGCCCAGAGACTGCTGCTGCCAGTGAGTGGAGAGCCTCTTGCAGACAGAGCAAAAGGCTCCCAGCTCCCTCAGGGCACCTCTTGCCCTGCATACTCAAGCTGGTGAGCAGGTGCCATATTGCTTCTCTACCCACTGGATGTCTTTGTTCTGCCTGGGGGACCTCAACTCCTCAGGATGAGTCTTGCTTATCTGACACAGACATTTGTCAACTCCAGCCCAGACTCCAGGAGCCACAGGGTTCCAGTGGGTCCTGGGAGAACTGCATGACTCCAGAGCCCCATCATTGTAGGTAGACTGCCTCCTAGACAGTGGGTCAAATACAACCAGTGTGCAGTCCTTCTTCCACCTAGTCCTCTATTCTCCCCTTCCATTCCCCAACTCATGGCTGCCAAGAGAGACAATTTAGCCACAACCAGGAGGCATCCCCTGGGAACTGGGCTCTGACATTTTCCACTGGAGCCCTCAGTGGACTGAGGAGTGCTCAGACTGTGAACTCCCTACATGATGGCCCTTCCTGGTGCTGCTTGCCTGGTGACTCTAGCAGAGCAGGGCAAACTCCAAGGCAGAGGGACATTGATCAGCTTTGGCACCCTGTGGGTGACTTCCAACCAGCATTCTTCTCCCTGGCATGATCAGGGATTGATCTGTGGGGCCCGGGCGACAGGTCTGCAGGCCAGATCCTGTACACCCAGGTCTCAATCGCATTGCCCGGGAGCACAGAGGGGATATTTGTGAATTAGTCTACTGTGGTGTGGAAGCCTGTGGGGGCAGATCAGAGTGAGTCCTAGCTGCAGTGCACTCCTCGGGTACCTCTCCTTCCACAGGAAGGCCATACTCCCAGCTCAGGCTAGGATCGAAGGCAGGGAATCTCCCAGCCCACATGACAGCCAGAGGGGAGCTCAGTTGGCTTGAGGTCCTCCTGCCAGCAGAGGCCTGGGAGAAACTGTGGAAAAGGGGAGGGTGGAAAGGAGCAGGGTCTCCTCCAGACTGCCAGACTGAGGGTCTCAGACAGGCCCACCTTCACACGCATACATTCTGGTTGAATGGGGCCACTTCAGCCCCTCCCTGGCAGTTTTGCCCAGACTCAGGGAACAGAACTTTGAGCCCTGCTGAAAGCATTTGTGGAGATTGAGGGCAGGTTTGCCCAACCCAGCCCCACCCAGCATCCCTCTCCCACCTTCCCCTGATGAGGTGGAGAATAAGAACCCACCTGGAAGTCCCAAGGCCCCAGCCACCACCTGGGGCACTAGAGTGCCTCTCCAGAGGAACAAGAGCTGATCACAGGACCCAAAAACAACACTGCAGCTTGTTCCTTCAGGTAAGTGCCACCTACTGACAGGGAGGTCAATTTGCATGCCCTTTTACTGCATCTACTGATTCATCATACAGGGTGTGGTCAATTCTCTCCCACAAGTACCACTAAACTGGCTCACAGACATGTCATTATCTAAACGAAAATCCAAAGAAAAGAAGCAACAGCTGGTGCAGATGAGAAGGAATCAGTGAAAGAACTGTGAAAGTATGAAGAATCAAATTTAAAGGACACCCCCAAAGGGAACATCAGCTCTCTAGCAATGGGTAGCAACCAAAATCAGAACACTGAAATAACAGATGAAGAACTTCAAACATGGATTGTAAGAAAACTCAATGAAATGCAAGATAAATGGAAACCCAACACAAAGAAACCACACACACACACTCACACACACACACAAAAGAAATTCAGGAAATGAACGGAAAATTCACTAAAGAAATTGAAATATTAAAGAAAGATCAAACAGAACTTCTTCTTCTTCTTTTTTTTTTTTTTTTTTTTTTTTTTGAGATGGAGTCTCACTCTGTTGCCCAGGCTAGAGTGCCGTCGTGGCGTCAGCCTAGCTCACAGTAACCTCAAACTCCTGGGCTCAAACAATCCTCCTGCCTCAGCCTCCCAAGTAGCTGGTACTACCAGCATGTACCACTGTGCCCGGATAATTTTTACTGTATATATTTTTATTTTTCCATGTACTTTCTTTCTATTTTTAGTAGATACGGGGTCTCGCTCTTGCTCAGGCTGGTCTTGAACTCCTGAGCTCAAACAATCCGGCCGCCTCAGCCTCCCAGGGTGCTAGGATTACAGGTGTGAGCCACCGCTCCCAGCCCAAACAGAACTTCTTGAAAAGAAAAATTTATTCAAGGAATTACAAAACAGTGGAAAGCCTCAAGAGTAGGCCAGATCAAGCAGAAGAATGAATTTCAGGGATTGAAGATGCCTTTCAATTAAACAACTCAGTTGCAGAGATAGAGCAGAGAAAGAAAAGAAAAGAACAAAGCCTATAAGAAATGTGGGATTTGTGAAGAGAGCTAAGGTGAGAATCAGGCATCCCTGAGGGTGAAGAAGAAAATACACAAGGGTTGAATAATCCATTTCAGGGAATAATGGAGGAAAATTTCCCTGGCCTTGCTAGAAATCTAGATATCCATCCAGATACAAGAAGCTCAAAGGACTCCTGGGAGATTCATTGCAAACAGAAAAACACCACGACATATAATAATCAGACTTGCAAAATAAGCATGAAAGAGGCCCTCCTATGAGCCATAATGTGAAAGTAGCAGGTAACCTACAAAAGAAAACCTATCAGACTAACTGCAGACTTTCCAACTGAGACCTTACAAGCCAGAACGGACTGGGTCCCCATTGTCAGTCTTCTCAAACAGAATAATGCCCAGCCTAGAATTTTGTATCCTGAAAAACTAAGTTTCTTATACAAGGGAGAAAGAAAGGCCTTTTCAGACAGGGAAACATTGAGGGAATTCATCAAGACAAGACCTGCCCTCCAGGAAGTTTTCAGAGCAGTGATACACACAGATCAGCACAATAGACACTCACTAGTGTAAAATCATCCAAAAGCTAAAGGTCCAAGACCAGATACCACAATGGGTCAAGAGAGAAAACAAAGCAACAATGTCAACTCAAAGGATGAACAGAAATCTGTCCCACTTATCAATTCTTTCAATAAATGTGAATGGCTTGGACTGCCCAAAAAAAGAGACATAGGCTGGCAGAATAGATAAATATACACAAGCCAAGTATCTCCTGTCTTCAGGAAACACAATCCACAAGGATTCACTTAGACTCAAAGTGAAGAAATGGAAAACAATATTCCATGCGAATGAAAACCAAAAGAAAGCTGGTGTAGCAGTTCTGATTTCAGATAACTTAGTTCAAATCAACAAAAGTAATAAAAGACAAAGATGATCATTATGTCATATAATGGAGAAGGATACAATTCAAGAAGAAGACAACAATTCTAAATATTCATGCATGTAACTCAGGTGCACCCAGATTCATAAAGCAAATCCTACTCTATCTAAACAAAATGATAAACAGCACCATGATACCCATGGACTTCAACACACCTCTGACATAATAGGACAGGTCCTCCAAACAGCAAATAAATAAAGAAACAGTTAACTGAAACAGATCTGTAGAACAAATGCGCCTAACAGACATTTACAGAACATTCTACCCAGAAAACAATGAATATACGTTTTTCTCACCAGCTCATGGGACATTCTCTAAGATTGACCATATTCTAGGCCACAAAACATGGCCTAAGGAATTCTAAAAAATAGAAATTATACCATGCATCTTCTCAGACCACAGTGGAATGAAGTTAGAAATCAACTCCAACAGAAACACTCATCTCTACACAAAGTCATGAAAACTAAACCACCTTTGCTCAAGGAGCAAATTAAGATGGAAATCAAATGATCCTTTGAATTAAATGATAAAGGGGACACGGATTATCAAAATCTCTGAGTCACAGCTAAAGCAGTCCTGAGAGGACAATTTATAGCCATAAATGCCTACATCCCAAAGACAGAAAGATCACAAATCAACAATCTAATGAATCATCTCAAAGAAATGGCATAGGAGGACCAAACCAATTTGAAACCCAGCACAACAAAAGAAATAACCAAGATCAGAGAAAAACTAAATGATATCAACAATAATAAAACCACACAAAAGATTAATAAAACAGAAAAATTGTTCTTCAAAAAAAAAATTGACATGCTTCTCAATAGATTAACCAGAGGCAGAAAAGAAAGGAATCTAATAGGCTCAATAGGGAATGAAAAAGGAGAAATGACAACTGATACCACAGAAATACAAAATATCATCTATGAACACCACCTCTATGGACATAAATTTGAAAACCTGGAGGAAATGTACAAATTCTTAGAAACACAAAGCCTCCTTAGGATTAATCAAGAAGAAATGGAATTCCTGAATTGAAGCAGCAATACAAAACCTTCCTAAAACAATGTCCCAGACCAAATGTTTTCACACTTGAATTTTTCCAGACCTACAAAGAACTAGTGCCTACCCTGCAGAAATTATTCCACAACATCCAGAAGGAAGAAATCCTCCCCAACACGTTTTATGAGCCAACATCACCCTGATACCAAAACCAGGAAAGGACTCAACACAAAAAGAAAACTACAGACCAATACCTTTTATGAATGTATATGCAAAAATTATCAATAAAACCCTAACAACATGAATTTAAGTGCTTATCAGAAAAATAATCCATTATGACCAAGTGGGCTTCATCCCAGAGATGTAGGGACAGTTCAACATACACAAATCTATAAATGTAATTCACCACATAAATAGAAGTAAAAACAAAGACCATATGATCCTCTCAATAGATGCAGAAAAAGCATTAAACAAAATGCAGCACCCTTTTATGATAAGAAGGCTTAACAAAATAGGCATCAATGGCACTTGCCTCAAAATGATAAAAGCCATATAGGACAAACCCACAACCAAAATCATACTAAATGGGGGAAAATTGAAAGCATTCCCGCTTTAGGACTGCAACGAGACAAGGTTGCCCTTTATCACTTCTAGTCAACATCGTGCTAGAAGTCCTAGCCAGAGCAGACAAGAGAAGGAAATGAAGGGCATCCAAATGGGGACAGAGGAGGTCCAACTTTCGCTCTTTGCTGATGATATCATGTTATCTCTAGAAAACCCCAAAGATTCTGTCATGAGACAACTGGAATTGATAAACAAATTCAGCAAAGTCTCAGGTTACAAAATGAATGTACAGAAATCAGTAGCATTCCTATACACCAACAACAGTCAAACTGAGGACCAAATCAAAGACTTAATACCCTTTATAATAGCAACAAAAAAATAAAATACCTAGAAATATATTTAACTTAGGAAGTGAAAGATCTCTATAGAGAGAACTACCATACACTCAGCAAGGAAATAGCAGAGGATATAAACAGATGGAAAACCATACCATGCTCTTGGGTCAATAGCATCAACATTGTTAAAATGTCTATACTACCCAAAGTGATCTACAGATTCAATGCAACCCCTATTAAAATACCAACATCATTTTTCACAGAGCTAGACAAAATAATTCTATGCTATGTATGAAAACAGAGAAGATCCTATATAGCAAAACTATCTTACGCAAAAACAATAAGTTGGGAGGCATCAATTTCCCACACTTCAAGCTATACTACAAGGCTACAGTAACCAAAACAGCATGGTACTGGCACAAGAACAGAGACATAAAGTGATGAAACAGCACTGAGAATCCAGATATAAAACCATCATCATACAGCCATCTGATCTTTGACAAAGCAGACAAAGACATACACTGGGGAAATAAACCTTATTCAATAAACGGTGCTGGGAAAACTGGATAGCCACATGTAGAAGACTGAAACAGGATCCACACCTCTCGCCTCTCACAAAAATCAACTCACTATGGATAACAGACTTAAACCTAAATCATGAGACCATAAGAATTCTAGAAGAAAATGTTGGACAAACTCTTACAGAGTTTGCGTAGGCAAAGAATTATGAAGAAGATCCCAAAGGCAAGCACAGCAACAACAACAGAAAGTAAATCCTACCTGATAAAATTAAAGAGCTTCTGCATAGCCAAGGAAACTGTCATGAGAGCAAATAGACAGCCTACAGAATGGGAAAAAATATTTGTATGCTACACAACCAATACCGGGGTGATAACTAGAATCTACATAGGACACAGGAAAATTAACCAGAAAAAAATCAAACAACCCCATTAAAAAGTAGGCAAAAGACATGAACAGAAACTTTTCAAAAGAACAAACACTAATGACCAAGAAACATATGAGAAAATGCTCAACATCTCTAATCATCAGGGAAATACAAATCAAAACCACAATGAGATATCACTTAACTCCACTGAGAATGGCTTTTATCAAAAAGTCCCAAACAACAAATGTTGGCATGGATGCAGAGAGATAGGAACACTCATACACTGCTGGTGGGACTGCAAACTAGTACATCCTCTACAGAAAGTAATGCAGAGATACCTCAAAGAGCTACAAGTAGAGCTACCATTTGATCCAGCAATCCCACTACTGGATATCTACCCAAAGGTAAAAAAAAAAAAAAAAAAAAAAAACCCACAAAAAACATTCT
This sequence comes from Eulemur rufifrons, assembly GCF_041146395.1. Classification (NCBI taxonomy): domain Eukaryota; kingdom Metazoa; phylum Chordata; class Mammalia; order Primates; family Lemuridae; genus Eulemur; species Eulemur rufifrons. The sequence continues at coordinate 191,739,899 of NC_090989.1, read as the reverse complement.
ATTAAAAAAAACATCTGTACTTGAATGTTTATAGCAGCACAATTCACAATTGCAGAGATGTGGAAACAACCCAAATACCCATCAATACATGAGTGGATTAATAAAATGTGGTGTATATATACCATGGAGTATACTCAGCCACAAAAAACAATGGTGATCTAGCACCTCTTATATTACCCTGAAAGGACCTGAAGTCCATTCTACTAAGTGAAGTAGCACAAGAATGGAAAACCAACCATGACATGTACTCACCATCAAATTGGTACTAATTGATCAACACTTATGTGCACATATAGTCATAACACTCATTGGGTATTCGGCAGTGGGGAGAGAGGAGAAAGGGATGGGTATATTCACACCTAACGGTGCAGTGTGTACTGTCTGGGTGATGGACACACTTCTAGTTCTGACTCGGGCAGGGCAAAGGCAATATATGTAACCTAAACATTTGTACCCCCATAGTATTCTGAAAATTAAAAAAAAAAAATCAACAAAGAAATATTGGATTTAAACTTAAGTGCATTAACAAATGTACTTAATAGAAATTTACAGAATATTTTATCCAACAGCTGCAGAATACACATTCTTCTTATCAGCACATTAAATATTATCCAGCATATATCATATATTAGGTCACAAAACAAGTCACAATAGATTTTTAAAAATCAAAATCATATCAGGTATCTTTTCAGGCCATAATGGAATAAAACTGGAAATCAATACCAAACGAACTTTGGGAACTACACAAATACATGGAAGGTAAACAACATGATCCTGAATGACCATGGCGGGGGTCAATGAAGAAATTAACAAGGAAATTTAAGAATTCAAGCAAACAATTGGAAATGGAAACACAACATACTGAAACTTGTGAGATACAACAAAGGCAGTGCTGGGAGGTAATTTCATAGCAATAAATGCCTACATCAGTAAAGTAGAAAGATTTCAAATAAACAATCTAACAATACACCTCAAGGAAGGTGAAAAGCAAGAATAAAGCAAACCCAAAATTAGTAGAAGGAAAGAAACAATAAAGATCGGAGCAGAAATCAACAAAATATAGATTTTGAAAAATAACACTAAGGACCAACAAAACAAAAAGTTGGTTTCTTGAAAAGATAAATGAATAAACTGCTAGCTGGACTAACCAAAAAGAAAAGAGAGACAAACCCAAAGAAATGAAATCAGAAACAAAAAAAGGAGACATCACAACTGATACCACAGAAATACAACAGATCATCAGGGACTATTATGATCAACTACATGCTGACAAACTGGAAAACCTACAGGAAATGGATAAATACCTGGTATAGGGAAAAATGCAAGTTCCACACCACATGAAAGGAACACCGTGTTAGCCTGGAGTGCTCAGCAAATTGTTACAAAGTAGATTAAGCAAGTACCAAGATAACTACTGGGCCCAGTAGACATGCCCAGCACTGTCTTGGGCAGCTCAGCACTTTCTTGCCCTGAGATGGCCAGCTCAGACAAGCCCCTACTGCTTTAAAAATGCTTTCACTCTCCTACAGTGCCCTTAGCTAGTTGTAATCCTAAAATCCTCACCAAAGGGAAAACTGTAATATCATTAACATAACAGGGGTGGTGTGATGGCCCATGATGATGGTACTATGCATGGGTGATTTGTTTCACTGTGAACAAGCAATGATACAATGTAACGGCTCAGTATAACTCCTTGGGAAGGGATTTAAGACAACACCACAGGGTAGGCAGATGCAGATTTTGCATGTCAGGAAGCTCTTGCAGAAGACATTCCTGTGCCACCCAAGAGCAAGTGCCCTTGTAGGCAACCTCTAAGAAACTCATCTAACTTGTCAAACTGGACTTGTCTGAGTCATTCTTTGGTTTCTTAGCTCCTTCTCAGTTTGGGGGTAAGTTATTCTATACCATCCTGGGATTTTCCCAAAACACCTGGACACATACAATCTTTAAGATTGAATCAGGAAGAAATAGACAAATTCCAGAATAAAACATTACTTACCAAAATGTATGCCAAATAAAATGAAAAGAAACTATTAGTAACCGTATTTCTATTAAAGAAATAGAAATCTTAGTTTAAAAACTTCTAAAAAGAAAACTCTAGGCCCAGATGGTTGCACTGGTAATTTTATCAAACATTTAAAGAAAAAATAATATTGATGTTACAGAAACTTTTTCCAAAATATACGGAGGAGGATGGGAACCCTTCCCACTCATTTATGAGGCCAGTATAATCCTGATCCAAAACCTGGCAAATCCATTGCCAGAAAGGAAACTACAGATCCATCAATGTAATCACTAAATAAATGGACTGAAGAATCATTTGGCACAGTGGCTCACACCGGTAATCCCAGTGCTTTGGGAGGTCAAGGCAGGAAGAATGCTTGAGGCCAGGAATTTGAGACCAGCCTAGGCAACATAGCAAGACCCCATCTCTAAAAAAATTTTTTTTAATTAGCCAGTGTGATGGTGTGCATCGGTAGTCCTAGCTACTCAGGAGGATCCCTTAAGCCCAGGAGTTCAAGGTTACAGTGAGCTATGATCATGCCACCATACTATAGCCTGGGTGAAACAGTGAGACCCTGTCTCAAAAAAAGAAAAAAAGAATAGAAACAATACAATCCTATTAATCAATGAAAAAAAGCATTTGTCAAAATTAAAATCAATTACTGTGAAAATTCTCAGTAAATTCCAAATCAAAGGGAAGTTCTCCAACCTGATATGGTGCCTTTACAAAACCCCCAGAGCTATTGTCATAATTAATGGTGAAAGACCAAATGCTTCCCCCACTGAGATTCAGAACAACACAAAGATGTACACTCTCACCACTCCTATTGAACATTCTACTAAAAAGTCCTCACCAGTGCAATGAGGCAAGAAAAAAAGTAAAAGTACACAGATCGAAAAGAAAAAAAAAATAAAGCTACCCTATGGGTAGAAGACACGACCCCCTATGTAGAAAATCCTAAGAAATATGCACAAGAAAAGACAGAAACAAACAAACATAACCAAAAATATCCTGGAACTCAGGTTAGCAAGGTCACAGGATATAAATTCAACTCTCAAAAATCAGTCATCTGTTCCCTTTAGAACTAGTGGGAATCCCACACTGGGATTGTCAACTGCTATCTTCTGTATCACTGCTGAGCCATGGAGGTGTTGGACATACAGCAAATAGAATGCCACAAACTTTCTGCCATTTTTACCAAAATGGCGGAGTGGTGGTGACTGCCTGGATCTGTGCTCCCGGTGAGGAAGTCGTGGATCCGGACCTGCCACAATGCTAGAGGACCGCTCCCACACAGGAACAGCGGTGTGAATCCACGGAAAATCAACGTGGGACAAACAGAGCAACTGAGGTCTGAGGTGAACGAAAATTAGGATCGCGAAATTCTGCGGAACGGGGGACAGACAGTAGTCAGTGGAGCGTGGGTCGGCTGCACCCGCCCTCAGGTGGGGCCGGGGCAGCCTCCTGGGAATGCGGCTTGCTCTGCTCATTGACCTCCACTCCCAGTTGTTTGGAGACCTCCCTCAAGCCAGTGCAGAATCACCGAGGGAGACATGGGGCATTGCAGACAGGAGGCTTTTTCGGGAGAATAGCTTGGAGCCTGGGGAGTCTCAGCTGAGACAGCGCTTGGCGAGGAGGGATGGACCTGCGCCAGGGCGGAAGGGCATGAAGGATCCCCGGACAGTGAATTGCGTTGTGCCTCCGTGCTGCCTCTTTCGGCGGTTCTCCCGCCGGTGGCCCCCGGTGGGCATCTTTGCTCGCCAGCCCCCCGGCAGTGGTGGTCTCTGCCTGCCGGGGAGCCAGTCCCCCTCCAGCCCCGGAGCTCTGCAGGTGCCATCTTGAAAGCGAAGGCGGAACCGCTCGGGAGCCATAAGGTGCCTAGCGGCTCTCTCTGGCCGGCGCCCTCCGCTGGTCTCTGGGCCCGCGCCGGGAGTGCGGGATATGTATGGGCATGCTGGGCAGGAGGCATTAAAGGGTGAACAGCTTGGACCCTGGGGGAATCTCCACCAGGGCCGCGCTGGGCGTAAAGGGGCAGAGCTGCGCTAAGGCGTAAAAAAAAAAAAAATAAATAATAGGCTTGCTGAACTATATATTTTATTCTTGGTGTACTTTTTCTGGTTTTTTTTGCGGCGCCTCATGAGCTGGACAGCCTCAGCAGGCACCTTTGCCCTCCAGGCCTCTGACTGCTGTGCCTTTTGAACGCGGGAGCTAGATCCCCACCACCCCCGGAGCTCTGCGTGCGTGCAGGCGCCATCTTGAAATCTACAGCGAAACCGCTCGGACCCAAAAGGTGCAGAGCGGGCGTGAAGGGGCGGAGCTGTGCTAAGGTGTAAAAACAAAAACATTGAGTCGCCGAACTATATACTTCAGATTTGTGTATCTTTTCGTTTAGCGGTGTGGTGTGGTGTTGTGTAGTTTTGTTTTTGTTCTTTTTTGTTTGTGTTTTTGGTGTTTTTGGTTTGTTTTTTTGTGTTTTTTTTAATATATATATTTTTTTCTTCTTTTTTTCTTTTCTCTTTCTTTTTCTTCTCTTTCTTTTCTTTTCTTTTCTTTTTTTTCTTTCTTCTTTCTTTTTGCCTTCTAACTGGGGAGCCACGGTGAGCTTCGGAACGGGGCAGGCCCCTGGCTCTGGTACATACCAGAACCTGAGCAGTCACCCCCAACGCCAGCGATCTGCGGGCACACAATCGCCATCTTGGGGCCCACAGCCAAGTCACTGTGGAGCAATAGGGTGCCAAGAGGCTCCCTGGACAGCCCCCGCCCCTGGTCCACGGACCTTATATAGGGGCCCTGCCCATGTGTAAACACTGAATACTTCTCCAGAAGCGAGAGTGTGGAGCCTGGTCCCTGGGGACATTGGGCCAAGGCAGACTTTTGCCCATGGGAGCTGCAGCAACTGGGGCACTGAGTAAGCAAGGGCACTGTCCACTCCCCATAGCTACTATCTTTCCTGCGGATAGAGACAGAAACCTCCCCTATAGAGGAAGAACCAAAGGGAAACAAACAAAAAAACAAACAAAGAGAATTTCAGTCTACTACTAGTGTGGACCCTGCCTGCCTTCTGAAAGACCACAACACAGTGTCCTAACTCACCAAAGTGGTCTTGGATCACTCCAATTCTTTAGGATTGGATCCATCAGAAGCAATCCCCCAACTGAAATAGAAAAATCTCTAAACAATTCACAACAGTCTCCCCCTCTTGCCAAAGGAAGCAACATACCTAGACTGTTTCACAGGCTAAGAATAGAGCACAAAGAGTGCTGTTAACCAGAATAGATCTATAAGAAAAGATCCAACGATAAATCTAGATGGGAAGGGCCCAGCAAAAAAACACGGAGAGCACAAAGAATCAAACGGAAAGCTCACCCCCAAAGAGAAATACCAGCTCTCAACCATTTGACACAAACCAGACTCAAAACACCAACATGTCACAGGAAGAATTCCAATTATGGATTATAAACAAGCTGAATAATATACAAGAATCAATGGATAATCGACACAAAGAAACCACAAAAGAAATACAGGATTTGGAGGAAAAATTCACTAAAGAAATTGAAATATTGAAGAAAAGCCAAACTGAACTCCTAGAAATAAAGAATTCACTCAGAGAGCTACAAAACACTGTGGAAAGTCTCAAGAGCAGGGTAGATCAAATAGAGGAAAGAATCTCAGAAATTGAAGATAACTCCTTCCAACTAAATAAGTCAGTCACAGAGATAGATCAAAAAAGTAAGAGAAATGATCAGAGTCTTCGAGAAATGTGGGATTATGTGAAGAAACCTAACTTGAGAGTTATTGGCATTCCTGAGGGTGAAGAAGACAATAAGCAAGGGTTGGACAAGCTATTTGAAGACATAATCGAGGAAAATTTTCCAGGCCTTGCCAATACTCTAGACATACAGATTCAAGAAGCTCAAAGGACCCCTGGGAGAGTCATAGCAAATAGGAAAACACCACGCCATGTAGTCATCAGGCTGACCAAAATATCCACTAAAGAATCCCTTTTCTGAGCTGTAAGGAGAAAGAAACAAGTAACTTACAAAGGAAAACCCATCAGAATTACGCCAGATTTCTCAGCTGAAACCTAACAAGCAAGAAGAGGTTGGGGCCCCATTTTCACACTTCTAAAACAGAATAATGCCCAGCCTAGAATCTTGTACCCAGCTAAGCTAAGTTTTCTATACGAAGGAGAAATTAAGACATTCTCAGATAAACAAAGGTTGAGGGAATTCACCCAGACAAGACCAGCCCTCCAAGAAGTACTCAAAAGAGAGTTACACACGGATCAGCACAAGAAAGATCCATGAATGTAAAACTACTCAAGAGCTAAAGATCAAATTCCAGATACCACAATGGCTCAGAAGAGAAAACATCGCAATAAAGTTCTACCCAACAAGCTGAACAAAAAACCGTCTCACTTATCAGTTTTCTCAATAAATGTGAATGGCTTGAATTCCCTGCTCAAAAGACATAGACTGGCCCAATGCACAAAAAAACACAATCCAGGTATCTGTTGTCTTCAAGAAATCCACCTAACCTACAAAGATGCATTTAGACTCAAAATAAAAGGATGGAAATCGATATTTCAAGCAAACGGTAACCAAAAGAAAGCTGGTGTGGCAATCTTAATTTCCAATAACTTAGCTTTCAAACCAACAAAAATAATAAAAGACAAAGATGGCTACTACATACTGGTCAAGGGCACAATTCAACAAGAAGCCATGACTATACTCAATATATATGCACCCAACCTAGGTGCACCTAGATTCATAAAGCAAACCCTACTAGATCTCAACCAAATGACAGATAACAATACTGTAATAGCTGGAGACTTTAACACCCCACTGACAGTACAGGACAGATACTCTAAACAGAAAATAAACAAAGACATAATGGACCTAAATAGAATGCTAGAACAAATGGGCATGGCTGACATCTATAGGACATTCTACCCAAAGTCCATAGAATATACATTCTTCTCATCAGCTCACGGGGCATTCTCTAAGATTGACCATGTCCTAGGACATAAAGTATGTCTTAAAAAATTCAAAAAAATAGAAATTATACCATGCATCTTCTCAGATCACAGCGGAATAAAGGTAACAATGAACACAAGCAGAAACCCTCATGCTTACTCAAAGTCATGGAAGCTAAATAACCTTCTCCTGAATAATTATTCTATGAAGGAAGAAATCAAGATGGAAATCAAAAGTTTCTTTGAATTAACGGACAATGGAGATACAACTTATCAAAATCTATGGGACGCAGCTAAAGCAGTCCTGAGAGGAAAATTCATATCCATAAATGCCTATATCAAAAAGACAGAAAACCTGCAAATAGACAACCTAACAAATAGACTCAAAGAGCTGGAGAAAGAAGAACAGAACGATCCCAAACCCAGCAGAAGGCGAGAAATTACTAAGATCAAATCAGAATTAAATGAAAAGGACAACAAAGAAACTATAAGGGAAATTAATAAAACAAAAAGTTGGTTCTTTGAAAAGATAAACAAAATAGACACACCTCTGGCTAGACTAACCAAGAGCACAAAAGTAAAATCTGTAATAACCTCCATTAGGAACATGAAAGGAGAAATCACAACCGATGCTACAGAGATACAAGATATCATCTATGAATTCTACAAAAATCTTTGTGCACACAAACTGGAGAATGTGGAGGAAATGGACAAATTTTTAGAAACACATAGTCTTCCCAGGCTCAACTAGGAAGAAATAGAGTACCTGAACAGACCAATATCAAGAACTGAAATCGAAACAGTAATAAAAAAAAACCTTCCCAAAAAGAAAAGCCCTGGTTCAGATGGGTTCACACCTGAATTTTACCATACGTACAAAGAAGAATTGGTGCCCATCCTACATAAACTATTCTCCAATATTGAGAAGGATGGAATTCTCCCCAACACGTTCTACCAAGCCAATATAACATTGATACCAAAACCTGGAAAGGATTCAACAAAAATAGAGAACTACAGACCAATTTCTCTCATGAATATAGATGCAAAAATTTTCAATAAAACACTAGCAAATCGAATCCAAGTACTTATCAAGAAAATAATCCACCACGACCAAGTGGGCTTCATCCCAGAGATGCAGGGGTGGTTCAACATACGTAAATCTATAAATGTAATTCACCACATAAATAGAAGCAAAAACAAAAACCATATGATACTCTCATTAGATGCAGAAAAAGCATTTGACAAAATTCAACACCCTTTTATGATAAAAACGCTTAACAAAATAGGCATAGATGGAACCTACCTAAAAATGATATAAGCCACATATGACAAACCCACAGCAAACATCATTCTGAACCGGGAAAAATTGAAAGCACTCCCACTTAGAACTGGAACCAGACAGGGCTGCCCACTGTCTCCATTACTTTTCAACATAGTATTGGAAGTCCTTGCGAGAGCTATCAGGCAAGAGAGCAGAATCAAGGGAGTCCAAATAGGGAAGGAAGAGATCAAACTCTCACTTTTTGCTGATGATATGATGCTATATCTGGAAAACCCCCAGGATTCAACCATGAGACTCCTGGAGTTGATTAACGAATACAGCAAAGTCTCAGGCTACAAAATTAATATACACAAATCAGAGGCATTTATATATGCCAATAACAGTCAATCGGAAAACCAAATTAAAGACTCAATACCCTTCAAAATAGCAACAAAGAAAATAAAATATCTAGGTATATACCTAACTAAAGAGGTAAAGGACCTCTATAAGGAAAACTATGAAACACTGAGAAAAGAAATAGCAGAACTTGCAAATAGATGGAAAAGTATACCATGCTCGTGGATCAGAAGAATCAACATTGTTAAAATGTCTATACTACCCAAAGTGATCTACAGATTCAATGCAATCCCTATTAAATTACCAACATCATTCTTCACAGACGTAGAGAAAATAATTATACACTTTGTATGGAATCAGAGAAGACCCCGTATAGCAAAAGCAATTTTAAGCAACAAAAACAAAATGGGAGGTATTAATTTGCCAGACCTCAAACTATACTACAAGGCTGTGGTTCTTAAAACAGCCTGGTATTGGCACAAGTACAGAGACACAGACCAGTGGAACACAACAGAAAATCCAAGTATAGAAGCATCCTCATATAGTCACCTAATTTTTGACAAAGCAGGAAAGAATATACTCTGGGGACAAGAATCCCTATTCAATAAATGGTGCTGGGAGAATTGGTTAGCCACTTGTAGAAGACTGAAACAGGACCCACAGCTTTCACCTCTCACAAAAATCAAATCATGGTGGATAACAGACTTAAACCTTAGGCGTGATACAATCAGAATTCTAGAAGAAAATGTAGAAAAGACTCTTACAGACATTGGCCTAGGCAAAGAATTTATGAAGAAGACCCCCAAGGCAATCACAGCAGCAACAAAAATAAATGAATGGGACATGATTAAATTAAAAAGCTTCTGCACAGCCAAAGAAACAGTCCAGAGAATAAACAGACCACCTACAGAATGGGAAAAAATTTTTGCATACTACACATCAGATAAAGGACTGATAACAAGAATCTATTTAGAACTCAGGAAAATCAGCAAGAAAAAATCAAACAACCCTATCAAAAAGTGGGCAAATGACATGAATAGAAACTTCTCGAAAGAAGATATAAGAATGGGTAACAAACATATGAAAAAATGCTCAACATCCCTAATCATCAGAGAAATGCAAATCAAAACCACAATGAGATATCACTTAACCCCAATGAGAATGGCCTTTATCAAAAAAACCCAAAACAACACATGTTGGCATGGATGTGGAGAGACAGGAACACTAATACACTGCTGGTGGGACTGCAAACTAGTGCAACCCCTGTGGAAAGCATTATGGAGGTATCTTAAACAGATTCAAGTAGACCTGCCATTCGATCCAGCAATCCCATTATTGGGCATATACCCAAAGGAAAAAAGGTCATTCTGTAACAAAGACACATGTACCCGAATGTTTATAGCAGCACAATTCACAATAGCAAAGATGTGGAAACAACCCAAATGCCCATCAATACATGATTGGATTAGTAAGATGCGGTATATGTATACCATGGAATATTACTCAGCTATAAGATATAATGAAGATACGACCTCTCTATGGTTCTCCTGGAGAGATTTGGAACCCATTATATTAAGTGAAGTATCCCAAGAATGGAAAAACAAGCATCACATGTACTCACCAGAAAATTGGTTTCCCTGATCATCACCTAAATACACATCTGGGAATGACACCAATCAGATATCAGACTGGGGGTTCGGGGAGGGGATGGGTGTATGCCTACACAATGAGTGCATTGCGCACCGTTTGGGGAATGGTAACGCTTGAAGGTGCTGACTCGGGAACGGGGGGTTGGGGAAGGGAGGGATATATACCTACATGATGGGTGCAACGTGCACTATCTGGGGAACAGACACGCCTGGAGCTCTGACTTGGGAGGAAAGGCAGTACATTGGCAACGTATGTAACCTGCAATTCTGTATCCCCCATAACAATAAGATGAAATAAAAAAAAAAATTCTCTTTATGGCCAAAAAAAAAAAAATCAGTCATATATCTATACATATCAACAATGAGCAATTAGAAGTCATTTTTAGATATTATATATAATATCTCAAAAATCATTAAAAAATGAAATGTAACAAAATGTGTGGATAGTATGCTGAAAACTACAAAAGAGTTTTGAAAAAAGAAAAAGAAGACCTAAATCAATGGAAAGACGTAAAATGTTTACGGATTGCAAGAATTAGTATTGGTAAGAAGTCAACTGCTCTCAAAATAATGAATAGACTTATCACAAGTCAAATCAAAACACTTGAAGAGATTTTTTTTCCTCTGGAAATTGACAAGTTGATTTTAAAATGTATATGGAAAGGCAAATGAACTAGAATACCAAAACAATTTTGAGAAAGAACCAAGATGACCGATTCATATTACCTAATTTCAAGAGTCAATATAAAGTTACAATAGTTTTGACCACAGCATACACATGTAGAACAATGGAACTCAGCAAAGCTAAGAAATAGAGCCACTAAGATATGGTGAACTGATTTTGGATAAGGGTGCCAAAGCAAGTCAATGGGGGAAAATAATCTCTTCAACAGATAGTAATGCAACAATTAAACAGTCATATTGGAAACCATTAAAAAGATCCTTACCTCATACCATATACAAAATTAACTCCAAATGGGTCATAAACATAAATGTAAAACTTAAAACTATAAATTTCTAGGAGAAAACATAAAAGTAAATCTTTGCAATCTTGGGGTAGGCAAAGATTGTATAGGTACATCAACAAAAGAATGATCCATAAATTTTTTTTAAATTACAAATTAGATGTCAGCAAAAATAAAAGCATTTTTCTTTGAAAATACTGTTGAGATGCCTTGTCAGTTTCAGTAGGAAAAAAAAAAGAAAAGAAAAATACTGTTAAGAAAGTGAAAAGAAAAGAAAGTGAAAAGACAAGCCACAAACTAGGTTAAATTATTTGCAAATGCTACATGTGATAAAGAATTAGTAACCAGAATATGTGAAGAACTCTCAAAATTTTAAAATAAGAAAATAACCTAATTTACAATATAGTGAAAGATTTGAACAGACAATTTACCAAAGAAAATATGTGGATGGAAAAGAAGCACATGAAAAGATGCCCAACTTCACTAGCCTTCAGAAATGGAAATGAAAATCACAAGGAAATAATATGCCACATCCCCATTAGAATGGCTTTTTAAAAATATCATGAAAATATCATGAACGTGCAGAACAATGGAAACGCTTGTGCATTGCTAGAGAGAATGCAAAATGATGCAACTACTTTGGAAAACACTTTGACAGTTTCTTATAAAGTTAAAACTATGCTTACTATATTAGGGAGCTCAGGCTGCCATAAGAAAATATCATACACTGGGTGGCTTAAACAACAAAAATTTATTTTCTCACAGTTCTAGAGGTTAGAAGTGCAAGGTCAGGTTCTGAACCATTCTGTTTCTGGCGAGGGCTATCTCCTTGGCTTGCAGATGGCTACCTTCCTGCTGTGTCCTTACATGGCCTTTCCTCCTGCCTGCACCGAGAGAGAAGAGAGTGAGCTCTGAGGTCTCTTCTTACAAGGACACTAATTCTGTTGGATCAGGCCCACACCCTCATGACCTCATTTAACCTTAATTGCTTCTTTAAGGGGTCCAGCTCCAAATACAGCCACCCTGGGAGTTAGGGCTTCAACATCTGAATTTTAGGGGATACAAAAATTCAGTCCATCAGACCCAGCAATCAAACTCCTAGGTATTTAACCAAGCAAAATAAAAAGTTATATTTACAAAACCCTGTATACAAATGGTTGTAGTAACTTTATTCATAATCCATCAAACTGGAAACAGTTCAAATGCCCTTGAACAAATGAATGGATTAATGAAAGGTGGTACAACAAAACAACTAAACACTACTCAGCAATAAAAATGAGCACACTATTGACACACAAACACCAGTGATTGCTAGAGGCTGGAGTTTGGATAGGGGCTAACTACAAAAGGGCACTAGGGAAATTTTTTGGAGGTGACTGAACTGTCTGACATCCTAATTGTGATGGCAGTTGCAACACTGGATGCATGTGTCAAAGTTCACAGAACTACCAGCCAAAATGCATGATTTTTACTGTGCATAAAGTACACTTCAATTTTTAAAAATCCAACAAAAACTATGGGTTTTTTTCTATATTATCTTTGTTGGGTTCTAATTTTATTATTTTATGACCAGAGAATGTGATCTATAAAGTCTATATTGTTTAGCCTAAGAATACTGATTTATAGAAATGCCCCCTGTATTTTTAGAGACAAGATTTGATTTCAGAAGTCAAATAAGCCTTTGCCTTAAAGAAAAAATAAACATGTTAGTTCAAAAGCTGCCTTACCTCAGGAGGGCGTCTCATTGGTCAGTAACAGCTGCATTTCAAAGTGACAGTTGTAAGCTGGGCCTTATGGTTCTCACCTGTTCTGAAAGACAAAGCAGGTCTTGCCTAGAGCCATAGGTTTCCAGAGCTGATCAACAAAGACAGGCCACCAGAGATGAGAGCTGATCAAATAGATATGCTAAGAGCTGATCAAACAGATATGCTAATGCCCAAGCCAGGCCCAGACGGAACCATGCTGTTAAAGCAATTAACATAAGGCACAGTTCATGTTGACTTCTGAATTCTCTGTTCTAAAACACAATGACCAGAGCCAAGATGTCTCTGTTTTTGCTAAAGTAATAGCCTTATCATAAAACCTAGAAGTCTGCCCTAAGAAGATTTTGTAACTCACTGTTCACCTTATAGAGTTAGTTAAAGGATCTGTAGTAGCCTTTCAGAACACTTTGACCCTAAACCAAATTAGCTATCATTGTGTAAATCCTGTTGCCCTTGGCAACAGGAGCCTGTATCTGCCCTGTAAGTACCTGTGTAAAAAAGTTCAGTCTGGGTTGCATCTTCGCGGGAGAGACGTAATCTTCTGGATACCCTCCTTGTCTGTCTTCATAAATCTTTACTTTATAACCTATATCTTTGGCTCTGCGTATTATTTTTTATTTCTTTTTGGGGGGGGCACTTTGAATGAATGACCTGGGGCTTCTATTTTTTATTTCTGATTCCTACTAATTTTTCATCCTTTGCGACGAACCCTGCCTGAGAGACCCGACGGAAACCCCTTTGCGGGGAGTGTAGCTAACTCCCCGCACTATATTTCAGGGAATTTTTAAGAGTTTTATTACAATCAAGAAGATGTTCTAATTAATATCAGTTAATATTCCTGGGGTTTAAGAGATATACATTTATATTGTATCATAAAAAAGATACAATTATGGGTATGTGTGTTATTACATATGTGCATGTTTATTTGCTTAAAATTTTTAGACCATACATTTTATTGCATAATTCCAACTCCTCATCATCACTATTTATTTTGGACTACTGAGAAGATTAAGCTGGAGAAATGCATAATAAAGTATTCCAGTAAAAGCACAATTTAATAAAATTCTGCTTGTATTTCTAAGAGATTTCACATTTTTGTTTAGGGATACTTACATTCTCCATACAGTTTCTCAACTGCTAAAATGTTTTTGCCTATGATATATTTCATCATCACGAAGTATACCCCGCTCTTCTCCTCTCATTGTTTTCCCAGACACTGAACAGGCTAAGAAAGGGGAACCTGAACATCCAAGATTGTGCAGCAAGTATTTGCACAAGAGCTGAGTTTCTCCCACTCCTATTTTCGGTGCCCAGACAGAATACAAACAACAAACAATTAGTATGTGTGTGTCTAATGAGGACTTCTGAGCAATCAACCCGAGGGTCACCCAAACTTGGCAACTAGGTCTGCCCTGATCCCTGTGGAAATCCTGATGTCCAGGGATGGACGAACCTATTAATTTGCTCCCAATCATCCAAGCCTGGCTGGGGAGAGCCACAGGGTCTCATGCTAGCTGTCCTCCAGTGAGAACAGGTCCCTCGATCCCCAGCCCCAGCTGTGAAATTCCCACCATCCAGGGTCCAATGCAGCGTCTACAGAGATGGGGATTCCCTGAAAGCATCTGACAGCAGCGGACAGCAGCCAGGTAAGAAGGGCTGGGAAAGCCGGTGAGGGCACAGTCACACCCCGCCACAGACAGTTCCGCATGGACACGCGCGCAGAGACCCACCAAATCCCTTTGCATCTAACCACATGCAGAGCGGGGAGCATCTCTTGGTCTGCCACGTGCAGCCTTCTCCCGAGCAGGATGTGCTGAGCAGGATGTGCCGTCCTCTGCAGAAGAGGCAAGCACGTGGCCACGGAGGCAACAGAAAGGGGAGCAGTGGAAAGGGAAGGAGACAACGGGGCTTGTGGTGCTAGGATCGGTGACTGCAGGCTCCTAAAAAACCTGGCCAGAAGCTCAGAGCCAAGAGCCACTCTTTCCCACCCCAAAGAGGGATTCTCTCAGACCTCCAGGACCCTCCATTCCACCCCTAATCTCCACCTTTGTGCCACATGCTTCCCCGTGTTCATCCACTGTGGCCTGTGACCACATAAGGAAGCTGCCCCAGGGGAGGCTATTGGATGCCATGCAGAGCCGCACGGAGGGGTGCTGGCTTGGGCTGGGTCCAGGGCCTGAGCAGCCTTAGTTTCCAGGTCCAGGATCACAAACACTCAATGCTGCAGATACGTCCGATGTCTCCGCCACAGTCACTCGGCGACAGACTCACAAGAGATGAAAGCAGGACAGCAGACTTCAACATGGTTAAGTTGTAGCAACCGAACGTTATTGCCAAGGGGGCTGGCAGGAGCACTCTCTCCCTCTAAGGAAGCCGTGTGGTAAGTTGAAGCCAAATCCAGAGGCTGGGTGGTGAGTGTCCACTCAGAGTAAGAGGCGTTTACAACATGACCCACTCACCGGGAATCTCAATGTGTTGGAGTTTAAACCATGAACTAGTAGCATTTGTTTTCTAGTAACTAATTACTGGCCGCTTTCATAAAAAAAAAATGTCCTGCCACACCCAGCGTTTTCAGCATCATACGTTATAAAAATCCCTCTCAGTCAGAAACATCCCCAAACGTCAGACTCTCCTGCCCCCTCTCCCAGTGTTTCCTGGCTGCAGGATGGGGTGGCGGGGACGTGGCTTGAGCCTCGGGCACTGCGTGCTTTCTTCTTCTGGAGCCAATCTCCCGAGGTGGGCCGAGGAGGAGGGGGATCCAGGCGGGGCCGACTTTCCTGCACCGTGTGGGGAAGCTGCCCCTCCTCTCTCGCCGTCCGGGCTTCCCCGGCCGTCCCCGGCTGGCTGTGGCCGGGGTCCGGGCTCCGCTCTGCGGACTCCCGGCGGAGGGCTGTCCGGGAGCCCCTCTCCGTGAGGGGCTCTGAGGTGGCAGACCCGGCTGTCACTCACCCCCGCCCTGGGAGCCCCACGCGAACGGCGTCCGGGCTGCAGTGTGCGGCGTGTCACGGCCGGTTCCCCGTTCCTCGCGGGCTCACCTCTGCCTCGGGAGCGGCGGGACATCCCAGGCCGGGCGCCTTCCACGGGGCCCGCCGGCCCACGCCCCTGTGGTGGCCCTGCCAGCGCGTAGGGGCTTCTCCACCAGCTCACCTCGGCTCTACTCCCTCTTCTCCGCTCAGAGAAGACAACGTCGGATCAAGAAGTCCGTTAGCTCAAGGACGTCCTTCAAGCCAGAGAACCAAATGACGGGGTCCCCACCATGCGAGCATCTCCCATCTTTGCAGTGATTCCGCAGAGCTCGCCTCCCGCGGAGCCGGGGAGCGGGCAGCCCTCTTTCCTCTCCCGGGGGTGTGACTGGAGGGCCTGAGCTTTCTCCACAACCACCGCTCTCTCCTGTCTCGGTCCTTCCAGCATGTTGACTTGAGGACGGGAGAGGGCGCCGGCTTTGCCCCGGTCAGATCGTCCGGCAGACACTGACGGGAAGTAGCCAACGCGGACGCTGGCAGCTCTCTCATCGTAGAGTCTGGAGTATTCACAGCTAGTTTTCCTGTGCCTTCAACTTATCCACGGTTTACAGACAGTAGGAAAAACCCACTGCCATCCCGCTGTAGCTCTTTCCCCTTCTACTGCCATTTCCGTTATGGGGAACTAAGACCAGGCTCCTCAGGTCTGCTCTTCGGGGTGCAAGGACAGAGGCGGCACAAACACTGCTGTGCGTTTTCCTTGGTGCCACGCCTAGCCCCAAATTCCACACTCCACCTGAATCAGCCTCTCCCGGGAGCATCTTCCTTCGGTAAAACTGGACACAGCCTAGGACTCTCTTACCACCACGTAATCTGTGCTATAATTTGTGAGAAAATGACTCCAGATCTTACCGATTTTACACGGGTTTTGCCGTTTAACTCTCAAGATGCCAGGACTCTTCACTGTCGCCAGGCGATCTACATCCTACAACCTGTCTCCTAAAAGTACCGTCTATACCACCTTCAGCCCGAGCAAGTTGAGAGGCCTGGGCCTTTGCTCTCACCAGAAATGCCATCTCCTCTCTTGTTTATTATCCAAACACTGTGAATTCTTGTTTTTCCCTAACCCACGCCCCTTTAAACACTGTGACTCCTTTAAGGATTATTGAAACCACAATGTTTTGAAATAGTATTGATTTCTAAATGCTGGCATTATGGTTTAGATATATCCCATGATTTTGCTCTCTATAAATCTCTTCTTTCCCTTCTAAAAATAATACTGATTTTCTTATTTTGTGTAGCATAAGGGGGAAAAGAAGTCTCTTAGCAGAACCCTGCACATAGAAACCTCACCAGCATGCTTAGCTCAACCAAGCCAACAAGGACGTTTTGATGCTGTGCAGTTCCTAGGTTGTTGAGGATGAACCATCAGGGAGATCCTTCAAAGCCTCTGAGCAGTAAAATCCTGGGAAAATGTAAGAGACCTAGAATGAATTTGAGGGAGTTGTATAAAATAACACTTCATCAAGGTAAAAGAATTTATGACCTTCAACAAATTTCTAAATGTCTTTGCTTTTACTTTTTCCTTCTGCTAAATGAAGCTACTTATATCTACCTGGCAGATTTTAATATGGATAAAATCAGAAAATGCACATCAAGCAAGAGCACAGTGCCTGGCACTAGGTTAATCAACAAATGGTAGCTAATCAAAATCTGGACGTGAAATGAGGGAGGAATGTAAAGAAAGGGTTTTTTTCTCTTTTAGGACTGCTAAATGTTATGGATCATATCGGTTGGGAATGTCACCTAAACTCTGAGTCTCTGGTACTTATTCATAACTCATAGGGTAAAAAGAAAGAATGTATGTGAAAGTACTTTGTACATACTAACTGTTTAGTAAATATTAGCTGAGTATAAATTAAGCTGTATGTAGTCAAACATAATCAAACATTATGAAAATGAACCAGCTACTGATGTCACTAAAACTAACTCCATGGAATTATCTAATGTAGGTTAATACTGAAACAAAACAAAAACTCTACCATAAAATTTTGCTCAAATGATGACATATTATCACCAGTGTCATGTAATTTTATATTTGAAATTATATTAATGAACCTAGCATCTGGTGTCATTAAAAATGGCAATCTCTGAACAATGGATGGAGGCCAATAAACTAAATCTTTCTTCTAACCACATTTTTCTCCCTCACAGACATGGACAGAAACAACCAGACTAGAGCCACAGAATTCCTTCTCTTGGGACTCTCTGGGCAGCCAGAGCAGGAAGAGGTTCTCTTTGGGTTGTTCTTGTGGATGTATCTGGTCACCATCACTGGGAACATTCTCATCATATTGGCCATCAGCTGTGACAGTCATCTCCATACACCCATGTACTTCTTCTTGGCCAACCTCTCCTGTGTTGACATCTGCTTATCATCAGTCACAATCCCCAAGATGCTGGTGAATCACATGTTGGGAAGCAAGTCCATCTCTTACGTGGGATGTATGACCCAGATCTACTTCTTCATCACTTTCGGCAACATGGATGGCTTCCTCCTGAGTGTGATGGCCTATGACCGCTATATAGCCATCTGTTGCCCGCTCCATTACACCATGAGCATGAGGCCCAAACTCTGTGTCCTTCTGGTGGCCATGTCGTGGGTCATTACACACCTGCATGCTCTTCTACACACTATTCTCATGGTCCAACTCACATTTTGTTCCAACAATAATGTGCACCACTTCTTCTGTGACCCTGAGGCTATTCTAAAGCTCTCTTGTTCTGATACCTTTATCAATGATCTGATGATCTTCACTGTGAGTGGATTGATATTTGTGACACCATTTACATGTATCATTGTTTCATATGCTTACATCTTCTCCACAGTACTGAAGTCTCCATCTGTCCGTGGGATAAGGAAAGCCCTGTCCACATGTGGATCCCACCTCACTGTGGTGTCCCTGTTCTATGGGGCAGTCTTGGGGGTCTATATGCGCCCTTCATCCTCCTACTCAGTTCAGGACACGGTGGCCACTGTCATCTTCACAGTGGTGACACCACTGCTCAATCCCTTCATCTACAGCCTCCGGAATCATGACATGAAGGGAGGTCTAAGGAAGCTAATGCTCAGATTCTAGAATTTAAAAATTTTAGAGCTGAGAGGACTCTTGGAAATCATACATTTGTTCATTTTACAAATAGAGAAGGCAGGGCAGCAACAGGTGCAAAACTCACCCATGACTATTCCTCTAATTAGTGATACGTGATCATGATCATGATTTTAGATATGAGACTGTATATAAGTTATAAATCTATTAATTTGTTATTTATAAAAAGCCCTGGTTCTAAGACATTCATTTTATAGACAAGAAAAACTGAGAGTCAGACACATTTGAAGCTATTGTTTCAGATGGGTCCAGCAACCTTCTAAGAGAGTGGCCACCACAATGATCTGGAATTTCAAAGGACTTCAGAGAAGACTCTCAGAGTCCATTGCTCTCTATAGCCTCACACAGGACATGCTACAATTATCCTATTTCCAGACTCACAGAAAGGCTGCCTTGCCCAGAACTGTACTAGTAACTGTTTATTACTGACTGGTCTTGTCTACTGTTAAGATCTTTGGTCATTACCAAGTCAGGTATTTCTTCCTGTGTCCTAGGCTTGTGTCCCTTCCCCACTTCTGACAATCAAAACCCTACCCTTACTTAGCCTGCCTCCCCTAACACCCCAATCTAACTTTTTGGTGTTCTGTTACTCAGCACAGTTATCAATCAGGGACAGGTATAAGGAGGCATCAGATAACACCTATACTTTGTCAAGGAACCCTGGGGTAGCCTTTAAATTCAAGTGAGCTGCAGGAAGCAGAGATTCCCTCAGAGCTGAAGTGTCTAGACTTACTGTAACACCTTAGGGACAGAGGGACATGAACTAATTATAGGACTTGATTGAACCCAGGACTTCTGATTCCAAGTCTGGAGTTTGCTGCACTCTACAGGGCCAAGTGTTCAGTAGTCCAAGCTTCTCCTATTCTACACCTGGGCACTAAGAGCCCACCAGGCCAGTTCCCACCTTCTCTTTCCTGATGTCCAGAGGGTACTCACCTAAGTCTCCACAGATCAGTCTCCAATAGCCCTCTCCTCGCTGGCCCTCTTGCCTCTCCTCCTTTCCTTTCTCAATTTTCTCCGCTCTCGGGGCTAATCAGTACTCATCGTCCTTGCTGTTGGCCCTTCCTGACTTGGTCCTGACACTGACCACTGACACTGACCTTCAACCCACAAGAGGCTTCTGGTGAATCTCACTTCCTCCTGCCTCTCCCTGCACATCTCCATCCTGCACACAGGGTCAGTTTCATCCTCCTGAAACACTGATTGTAACCTGTCAGCCCATCCATAGAGTATTGAAGACATCAAGATAAGTCCAAATATTTTTCTTTTCAAATACAATGCCTGACATGATTTGGCCTCAAGCTATACTTACAGATTTATTTCTTATTAACTCACTTGTTTATATCTTTCACGCCTTGTCATTCCTGATTCTCTTCCTCTTTCCTTCATTGTTCTCTGTTGAAAGACTCCCCTGATTTTTGAAACCCTAATAATTGTCCATTTCCCTTAACTCTTTTACCAATCACATTCCACAGACATGCACTAAGCACACAGCACAGGGCTTCTCCAATTGGAGTGTGTAAACTCCTAGGAGAGTGTATCTGGGTGCCATGGCAGCCTGACGACGTGATAAACTTGGTGTATCCTTCTGAACTGCCAGTTTTATTTTAGAGGTGGTTTAGTACAAAGGTTTGAGATGTAATAACATGGACTAAATGTTGGCATTTGAGGTCGTATGACTCATTTTGGTCTCAGCATACTCTCCCTTGTATGTCCCATATCTCCTGTTATTACATTACACACTCATTCTGAGAAAGTACCACAGCATACATTGGATGTATCCTCTCCAATGCTCGGTAGAGTTTTTGTCCTCCTAAATAATCATGTATTGGAAAAGCATTAATGACATCATAGGAAAGTCTAAGGGGAAGTTGGGAAGTGAGCATTCCTAGACAGCAAAATTCAGAGCAGTAAAATTTAAAATCAAGGGAACTAGAGTAGTGGAAAGATTTCACTAAATTCTAGGACCCAAGGAGGATGCAGAGTTGGGCATGGCTTGGGGTCCAGGTTTTATTGCTCAGTCTCTCTCTCCTTCTACTCTCACTCAAAAGGTGAGTGTGGGGAGGAGAGTGGGGATAGAAGTAAACCCATGAACTGACTGCAGGTGCAGAGTCAAAGGCAAAGTCACGGCCGGGCGCGGTGGCTCACGCCTGTAATCCTAGCACTCTGGGAGGCCGAGGCGGGTGGATCGCTCAAGGTCAGGAGTTCGAGACCAGCCTGAGCAAGAGCGAGACCCCCGTCTCTACTAAAAATAGAAAGAAATTATATGGACAACTAAAAATATATATATATATATATATATATATATATAGAAAAATTAGCCGGGCATGGTGGCGCATGCCTGTAGTCCCAGCTACTCGGGAGGCTGAGGCAGGAGGATCGCTTGAGCCCAGGAGTTTGAGGTTGCTGTGAGCTAGGCTGACGCCACGGCACTCACTCTAGCCCGGGCAACAAAGTGAGACTCTGTCTCAAAAAAAAAAAAAAAAAAACCACAAAGGCAAAGTCACCCTCCACCCACATAGTCCCCCCAACTCAGTTCACCTCAGGGAAAAGTCATCATGTGCCACACAGAAGAGCCTGCCTGAAAGGAGAAAAGGAACCCCTAAAAGTTCAGCAGCATGGTGTGTGCAGAAAGAGGAAAGGCCTCTGTCTTTGTCAGCCTGGCCATGGTGTGAGAGGTTATGCACTGGTTAATTCCACATGAGCCTCCGGTCTTTAAACCTCCTGTTGCTGGGGACCACCTTCTACTGCATCTTCACTAGCTGCCTGCATCACTTCTCATGGTCAACTGCACAGAGGAGATAAAGAAAGGAGAGCACTCCAGGGGCTCAGGTAGCATCATCCCTGGTGTGGTTCACAGGCAATGTGAGGCACTCATAGGACATGAACTGTTCATAGTTGGAGCTCAGCCTCATGCAGGGCTGCTAGCATCCTCTTCCCTGAGAAGCAGACACAGTGCCAGGCTGGCAGAGTCCTCTCAGGGGCAGCTGGGACATCAGGAATGTGTCTGGTGATTTACCCTCCAGGGCCTGAGTTAGCAGACACCAGACCTGTGCCAAGAGCCTCCTCTCCTACAGAGAGGACTCCCCGAGGCACCACTCCTTCTGTCCTGTAGGCAGTTTCCACCTTGTGCTAATTAACCATCAGAGACCGGCTCTTTGCAAGCCAATTAAAACAATTTGAGGAGAAAAGTTAGACTTCAGTTCAGTGAATGTTGAAATAGAGGCTCATGCCTCTTCCCAGCACAGTTCCCCAGATGCTGCTTTCCCTGGAGAGGGACATTGCATTGAAGGTATTTTCAAGTGTTATGAAATCACCTCCCTTCAACTTGTCCTTCAAGCTTCTTCTACTCCAAGGCTAGGCCTATCAGGGAGTTTTCCAGGAGAGCCTGCTAATGTCTCTGATGAGCTGGAAAAGCCCTTCCTGCCATTGTCTGGCTATTGCAAACTTCTAGAAATTGTTGTCCTGCCTGTATTATTTTGTTTCTTCACGCATGGGGGAGGAAGCTAAGCTTTCTGGTACTTTGTGTCTCACAATGCCTATGTAGTCTTCAGCAGATGACTTTGTTCTAGTAATTAACCATCTGCCACATGAATACTGAAAACTGGTTTTGTCTAACTGGTGAACTCTGATTCCTATTATATCTGGCTGTCTACACTCTTCTTGTTGTGAGCCTCAGGGCCTCGCTGAGCATATTTTCAAAAGGACCGTCTTTTATTTGCTCTGAACTTCATGCTGGTTGTGACTACTTGAAGATGAAGCTGATTCCAGCCCTAGGGCAGGGAAAGCATAAGATGAGCCTGGAGCATCTTGTAGTGTGAGAAAGTAAGGGCGTGCTAAAAAAACGAAACACAAAAAGAAAAGAGGACAGGCATGTGTCAAAGAGCTCCCACGGCCAAAGCTACGACAACTCAATAGACACATAGAGTGGTTTGGGTTATAACCCAAGTATGAAATAAATAAAATGAGTCCATACTGATGAAAACAAGTGATTGAATAAACAAATAAATGGGGGAAAGGAACAAATTTTCTTTACAGAAGAATTCGAAATGATATATGTAGGTACTTTCCCAGTCCCGCCCCTGCACACCAAAAGGTGAAGTTTAATCCTTCCCCGCTTGGGGGTGGGCTAGACTTAGTGACTTGCTTCCAAAGAACACAAAAAGGGAAAAATAATCCTTACAGTGGAGAAACCTGGTAAGCATCATCCTAAACAAGTGATGAAGGTTAACATGATCAGTGATACGTTGTGTTGGTATCACATATCCCTGACATGATGTGATGAGGACACTTCACCTCTGTGTGATTCTTTCCCCAAAACCATATGACAGCTGAAGGAGTGAAGGATATGCCATCCTCGAATACGCCAAATTGGTATATTGGTTATTTTGAACTGAAAAACATTGGAGAAATTGGAGAATTGTCTCAGAACGGGCAAGCTGACCTGTCTCTTCCTGCATGCAGCGAGCCATAAAGATTCCTTGGGGAGGGGTGGCTCCTCGTGCCAGAGAAAGGAAATAGCCTTATTACCAGAGACTGGGAGTTGGGTTGCAATGGACCTGAATAAATAAACTTCCCGAAGTAAAGCTTACCTTCCACTAGCTGTACACCGCCACCCCCATACATCTGCTAGTGACTCCCTAGATTTATGCCCCTAGCCAGATCCCTTGTTGTTTCTTTTTTTTTTTTTTTTTTGAGACAGAGTCTCACTCTGTTGCCCGGGCTAGAGTGAGTGCCGTGGCGTCAGCCTCGCTCACAGCAACCTCAAACTCCTGGGCTTAAGCGATCCTACTGCCTCAGCCTCCCGAGTAGCTGGGACTACAGGCATGCGCCACCATGCCCGGCTAATTTTTTGTATATATATATTTTAGTTGTCCATATAATTTCTTTCTATTTTTAGTAGAGACGGGGTCTCACTCTTGCTCAGGCTGGTCTCGAACTCCTGACCTCGAGCGATCCACCCGCCTCGGCCTCCCAGAGTGCTAGGATTACAGGCGTGAGCCACCGCGCCCGGCCCCTTGTTGTTTCTTCACAAATTTATCATTCTTTTTCTAAAAAGTATAAAAGCATCTTGCTTGGCCACTTATTCAAACTGCACTCTCTTGTGAAAATCCCTGTGGACATGTAAAACTAACAAAATGTGTGTGCTTTTCTCTTGTTCATCTGTCTGGTGTCAATTTGGTTCCCAGATCTAGTCAAGGAGCCCACTAAGAGCTAAGTTGGGGCTAGAGGTGATCTCTCCTTCCCCTCCACAGGCTAATCATGAGAAAAGTTAGAGAATCCCAGATAGAAAGACATTGTACAAAATGCCTGGCCAGGACTTGAAAAACAAAGAAAAATTGAGAAACTGTCATAGATAGAAGGAAACTCAGGAGACATGGTTTTATCTGTGGGCATATATGGGAGAGGTTCAAATGCTGGACGTTTAAATGCTGCTGGCATCATAATGGTTTCAGATGGGATGATACGCAGCACTCACTGGCCAAGCCTTGAATGAACTAGGACATGAAGTTAACAGGAGAAAGGAAAATCTTTCAAGGCTGTACCGTGGCCACTGAGTTACCTGAAAGAGTCATCTTCTGACTCCTTTCTGGAAGCAAGAGCTGAAACGCTCAACAGATGGGGCCCCAGAAAACAAAGAGGATGTGGCAGATGTTGGTGGGGCCCCTTGGGATAACCTCTGAATGGATCTTGGGCTTAACCATTAAGTCCTATGGGCTAAAAAGAGACAAAAAAGGAGGAATAAAGAAGTTTCTGCTCAGTTCTCCCCACTGCCTTCCTAACCCACTAAGTTGGTTGGAGGGGGCTGACTCACACACCATGGCCAGGAATCTTTGTCACTGCAGGCCAGGGGAAGGAGAGGTGGACTGCTCGGGGTTGTGTGCCCTAGATGTATTCCAGAGACCAGAGCTGGATGTATCTCCAATTCACGTCTGAGCAACACGCTTCATGCTACCCAGAGAAGGCCATCATGACATCCTTGGCATCTTTTATTTCATAAGTGGGTAGGTCTCAGCTAATATCAGAACCAGAATAAATCTCATGCATATGGCTTCCTAATTCTCTGAGCAGAAGAGTACGAGAGATTTTTATCACAGGATTTCCAGGCTCTGGTCAATAGAGACTCTGTTATCTCCCTATGTATAGTCACAGAATTAATCATAACAGCTGTCAAAATTGCATACGGTACCAAACAATCCCATGGAGACGAGAAAGGAATCTTCTGGACCCAGTGAATAACAGGATGGGGCATCCTGATCCCCATCACTCAGATCTGGCCTAACACAGGCCACTGGCCACAAGCCCTGTGCAATTCCTGGCACTCTCCACCCATCATGGCACAGGTGGTTCCTAACACCTTCTGCCATTCTTCCCAACCTCCCCGAAGTATGTATTCTGAATAATCAGAAGAGAAGGTGGGTCTGCTTCAAATTAGGACCTGGATTCTTCACCTCTATTCCCAATATTTTGATGAGGGCAAAATGGGATGAAGAATATTTGGAAAGGACATGGCCAGCCCTCTTCAGTGTGAGATTGATAGAAGCTCACACCCCAACCGGGGCTTGAACTACTTGAAACTTTAGGACAAGAAAAACTCCTATATCCCTGACCTACAGTATGAATGCTAATCTTCTTTCCTCTTCAGCCCTGGGGAAGCTGGTTCATTTGTGATCTGCAGAACACACACACATTCCCTTGTGGATTGCCTGTAATAAGAGGCCTTGGGGTGGGGGCCATAAAACCCCTCCACACCCACAGAAAGGGATTGTGTTCCAGTCCAGAGGATCAGAAGACAGACTGAGCTGCCCAGGACCCCAGGTATTTACCCCTCACCCCAGAGCAGTGAGGGAGAAAAGGCTGCTACCCACAAGACTGTAAGCAAAGGATCTCCTCTCAAATTTGCTGAGCTTTGGCTCTAATTACCTAGGGGGTGATGACATTTAGGGTCCTACTCACCTCCCTCACGGGGCTGCAGAAAGGTAAGTCAGGTAATGTATGGAGAAAATCTTTATACATTGCATCAACTAGACACTTTTAGATATTATTCAGTCATGGTCGGAGAGTGCTACACTTGATGAATAAACCCCATAAGGAACACAAAGCACAAAATTCATTACCTAGTACCATGGCCCTGTATGTCCAGCCTTGCTCAGGTACCTGCAGATCCCACATCCCCAAAGCAGGACCTCACCTTCTACACAACGACTTGATCAAGTTTGCTTCAAACAACAACCCCACCGGCCAATAAATAAGACCTCAGGATCACCTTAAGGCACCAATTCATAGAAACTTTGGACACAGGAATTCAAAATGGAGCAGGCTGCTTTGGGAAGGAGTGGGTGCCCATCGCTGACCGTGACCGTGCAGCAGGGTGGTGGCACTTGCAGAGATGGTGCAGCGAAGGTTCTCTTGTGAGCAGGAGGCAGAATCTGGCGTCGCAGTGCACCTGCCGCACCCCCTCCGGGTGGGGGGACCACAGAATCTCCCGTCAGCTCCTGGAGGCAAATGAAGGAGCAAGTGCAGGAATCTGGGGAAAGGAATTAAGATCAGCACAGGCAGCCGGAGCAGCCCAGGGGAAGCCGGAATGAAGAGCTGCTCAGACACAGACGCCACCTGGATGTGGGTGTAGCGGATTCACACCGCCACATCACACACCTTCCGCCTCATGACTCTTCCCAGCGTGAGCAGGGCCTGGCATCCTCTCTGGCATGACCGCTGGTGGGACCCCCAGCAAAGGGCGCAGAGCCCTACAGCCCTCTGACTTCTCTTTTAGAAGACGGCATCAGGCACTCTAAATATACCTCTCCCTGCTCCTCATCTTAGCACCCCCACAGGGTGGAGTAGGAAACTGAGAAGAACCATTTGCTCAGGAATGAAATCCATTTCTAGACTAATGGTGAGCCAGGGCGGGGTTAGGAGCGGCAGGGTCGCCTGCCTTCTCTGCCTCAACTCCCTGGGAGTGGCAGGGAGTACCAAAGATGGGACGGGGACGGAGGAGAGGGCCCTGCAGGGTACATAGTCCTGCACAGCCTGAAAGGGAATTTGGTGTTTTCATTTAAGGCTACTCAACAACACACTAGGCAACATGGATTTTTACATGAAAACACGTGAAAGCACATTCTATTGTTTCACATTCCCCACACTGGTTTCCCTCATAAGCCAGGCGCCATGACAACTCTTCACGAATTCCCAACATGCCTCAGTTCTGCCGACTCCTACGGTGCAGACCAAATCCCACACCGCAAAAGCATAATCACAGCACACATTCCCTGCAGAACACGATGATGCCAAAGAACTGCCTGCTGCTCCGACTATTCAGAGCAATTTCTATTATAAAAAAAATTTAGCTATGTCCTTAACATTTGTCACAATGAGACAAAAACTTGTCTTGAGAAATCACATCTAATGTAATATTTGGTTAAAAAAAATCGTTCAAAGCAAAATAGCTCAATAAACTACTCTGACTTATGCAATACCTGAAGAACTGCCCCTTTCGTGGGGGAGCAGGAGGAAGGGAGGGGCAGGGCAGAATGCTGACAGCCTTAGGTTAAGGTTCTGAGTAAATATTTCATTTGGTTTTCTGTTTAAAATTGTAGACATGAACAATTCTGCATTTAAAGTCAAAATAAGCTTTCTGTAACCTACTGGACTTTCCAAATTCTTCATCCCAGTTTTCAAAAATCCTTCAGAGTTTAGATTGCCTGGGGATAAGGAAATTTCATGGACTCACAATAGCTTCCAGCAAATCCTAGAAAGAAGGACGTATGGAAAGTGAGTAGACTTTTCTAGAGTGATTTCAGGGGCCAGAACAGGCAGAGAACATAGTGACAAAAATCTGCTGACGTGGGGCAGCCTGGGGAGAAGGACCCTCACCACCGCTCTGCTACTCTGGGGCAGTCACTACGCCTCTCCAAACTGGCACAAAATGAGGACATTGATAAACCTACTGCAGATGAAGGCTCGAGGGACACGCAGGGAATCTGTGCGAACTAAGCCTAGGGCTGGCTTTATGCATTGTGAGAGCTCAGTGGATGCGCTGGCTTATTGTCCTTTCCCAGAGACTGTAGCTCTGTAAGAACAGGAGTCCAATGCCACTAGGTCTGCTGATTTTTTTTTAAAAAGTCATAAATCCAGATTTTACATGAAATCTTTGATTTTAAAGATATCAGCCACTTTGCTGAAAATCAAAAAAATTAGGAGACTGAGGGAACCAAACAAAGCACATCTGTGACCTGAGTTCCCACGTGGCTGGAATGGCTGGCTGGGGGTGGTGTCTTGCTGTTCAAGTCCCAGCCAACACTCCCATTCCTATGGCTGGGCCGAGGGTGGGGGCCAGGAGCTCGTGGGGCTTACAGCCGGGATGCACCGCCCCACGCCCCGGGCTCCCAGTGAGGGACCAGAGGCAAGGTGGCAGCACAATGTAAATCAAGGCAGATTCAGCACAGAGCCCATGTCTCTGGGGAAGTGAAGAATATTCCTGCATGTCTAATAGTGCCAAGAGTATTAACTGATGTGAAAACACACACATGCCCACCTCCCACGGTGCCCTTGTGGCACCAGCCACGCCATGACCGCGTTGGTATGGTCAGAAAAGATGTGGGTGAAAGGCCACAGCTCCCACCAGGTTTTGTTTGTGAACAAACAATAGAATAATAAGAACAATGGCTACATAATCATAATACGACAGCAAGAATAAAATCACTCGTGAATTAAGTTGGAAAAGTTTCTCATCCCTGGCTTGACCCTGTCATCTCTGTCCCTGTTCTAGGCTGTAGGAGTTTGTCCCCAAGCGAGGTGACCTTAAGGACCCTCCTCTGCCAGTGCTCTGTGGCTCCCTGGGGTGGGCGCCGGAGGGGTGCAGACAGGAAGCCTGCAGGAGTCGGGGGAGCTGCCCTCGGTGCTGCCCCGCGGCCGGTGGGCGAGGGGCTCTGGAGCAGACCCCTGCTGCTCTGGAACGTGGGTGTCATTGGAGGGGGCTGAGGGCACTCGCCATTAGCTGTGGCACTGTACAAACGGAGCTCTGCACCCCAGCGCCTTTATTTCAACAGCCAGCCCTGAAAGGGGGGTGCTTTCATTCGAGCATTACAGACGGGGACCATGACTTGGAGAGGTGAGGGGACTTCCCAAAGCTGCATGTACTGTGGCAGTGTCAGGTGAAGACAGAGTCCTCTTCCATTCCAGGCGCACTGCCCCTCTCTGCTTGCCACTTGGTGGTTTCTAAAAATCTCATCTCTGTCTTCTGTGCCTCTGGCGTGTTAAGGGAGGCTCCTCCTCTAGGACAGAGCAGGGTAGGGGCTGCAGAGGAGAGTGACCAGCTGCAGCATCCCCAGCGGTGTGGGGGACCTGGGGCTGTTTCAGAAGTGGGTGTTGGGAGGGGAAGAAAGTCCCTTGGAGGTCAGTCTAACAGCAGGGATGTGAGGGAAAACCTCAGGTCTGGTCCCCTTGGGACCACTCCAGTCCCCAGTCCTGAGGACACTCAGCCCAAGGTGCTGAGTGTGTCCAGGCTCACAACCCTCTGGGCTGACAGCAGCCCCCAGCCCCTTCTCAGAGGAGGGACGTGGGCCTCTTCCGCTTGTTTGCTGGATGCTGCTGGAGCATCTGGGCCTCAGCCTGCCTGTTGGTACATGGGGCTGGTGTTGTTGTCTCAAACGGCCCTTTGTGGCAAGTATGCAAGTACGCTTGGCACAGTGCTAATAGCCTTTCTGGAAGAGCATTGGTTTTGCAGCCAGGGCTGCATCTGGTGGAAGGGGTCAGGGCGCCTAGGATAGGCTCCGGCAGTCCCTGTCCACATTCACAGCTCCTCAGCTTGTGTCCACAATAAGTACAAGCCTTTTGCATGCCCAAGTGATTGTGCTGCCTGCCCTTCAGAAGCCATGCATCTAGAGTCTGCAGCGTCCCGGCAGCAAGTGTTCTCTGGGGGCAAGCACGCTGGAAGAGGTTGGGGAGAAATCCTCATGGTGGAGGTTGGCAGTCAGGTCAGGCTGTGGGCCATGCTGCAGTAACAAACCACCCTACACACCAGTGGTTAGCACAGCACAAGTCCATCTCTTGCTCATGCTGCCTGTGCCTCACGGGTCATCTTGGGGACCCTGTTTCGTGTCGTTGTTATCTTCTTTCCAAGATGGAAGCTATGAAGCAGCTACTCAGCTGAACGTAGTAGGTGCCATTGCAGAGAGAAAGGGAGCATGGGATAGCAGATCATATTCTGGCATTAAAGCTCCCACCTGGAGTTGTCACAAGTCACAATACCTGGGCCAGGTCTGGCAGTCTCCTTGAATGACACATGGCAGGAAGCAGAACCATGCAGTGTGCTGCCCAAGGCAGTCAGGGCTGTCCGTGCCCTCTTGGGAGCCATCCGTGAGGACTTTTCCATGGGACCCTCCCCCATGGCTTAGCCTGGCCAGTGGCTTTCCCGGTTGCCCGCCCCGCTCCCCCAGTGCAGTCTCTGCCATGTGCTCTGAAGCCGGCCATCTGCTGTGAGGTCTGAGGGTCGGGGTTGTGTGTGAGTCACCCACCCAGTAAGGCCTGGCAGGGTGGAGTGGGGCTGTCCTCTGAGCAGGACTGTTGCTCACCCAGCCTCTGTCTAGAGTGGTGGAGGCGGCAACTCCCTCCATCTTGCTTGAGGGAGTTCTCAAAGGGGACGTGGTCATTCAGCTGGTCTCAGGAGCACCAGGGTTTTATCGGGGTTTGTGTCCCGGACAGGATGCCTGGCCAGGACCTGAGGCTTCTAGGCCCGCTCTTCCCCAGGGGCAGCCTGCGGGTAGGCGTGGTGTTGGCTGGAAGTTGGCCATGGCCTCATGGATCTGACGGTGTTGGCCTTGCCCCTTCAGCATGACCCTCCTGTGCCCGTGTGGGCCTCCAAAGAGCTCATCCTGCTGGAGGACGTGAAGGTGAGTCCAGAAGAGGTGGCCGTCTACAACCACGCTGGCATCCAGGTATGACACAGTCCTACCAGGGTGAGACCCACTGGGGGGACCCTCACCCTCTGACACGCAGCCCAACCCCTCCCTGCCTCTTGCCCCCTGCAGGCGGAGCTGCATGTCAGAGAAGGCGCGGGATATTTCCTCCCCAACATGAGCACGGCAGACGTCGTCAAGATGGCCTCCCAGGAGGCAAGGGGGTCGCCATGGTGGGTGGCCTTCAGTTCCTCATCTGGGCCACTGTGTGGTTACTGGATTGACTATTTGATAAGCTGGCGCTTAATCACACCAGCTATAATTAGCAGGCTCTTTAGATTTTCCGTTTCATTCAGCAACTTTAGTCATCGTCGTGCCACCTCTGTGGGTTTTATTCCATATCCACACTCTACTGGCGCCATTAGTTACCTAATGCTTTCCTTTCAATCAGTTTTAATCAGGATTAAAACATAATTTCATAAGCACCACTATAACAGCCATAAAGAAAATCGTTTTAAGAGGATGTATTAGCTTTTTCTATTTTATTTTTCCCATGTTTCTCTCCTGACCCTCTCCCTATTCTTGCAAGTACTGACTTAGCTATGCCCATGAGATGGAAGGATTCAGCATTCTCCCTTTTTCCATGATGTTATCCTAAGATTTTAAA
Organism: Eulemur rufifrons; assembly: GCF_041146395.1. Classification (NCBI taxonomy): domain Eukaryota; kingdom Metazoa; phylum Chordata; class Mammalia; order Primates; family Lemuridae; genus Eulemur; species Eulemur rufifrons. The sequence goes on along the minus strand of NC_090989.1, from coordinate 191,708,230 downwards.
TTTTTTCCTGTTCCAATATAGGCTAGGTGATAACTTTTATGCTGTCATTTGTACATTAGCTGTTCTCTTTTTGTAGAGCACGTGGGTTGTTTAAAACATTTTGTTTTTTAAGAATATATAGCAAAGCACAGGCTAAAAAGAGCAAAAACAAACACTATCCTACATATCCACATATCTGTATGATGGATTACTAGACAATCGTGAAAATTGAACACGCCTTTAAAGGAAGCTCTTACCACTGAATGTGTAGCGTGACCACTCTCCTGAGTCATAAATGCCAAGGCTCAGCACTGACATCCACCTGTATGATTTCCGTATAAAGTAGGGATGGGCACCAGGCTGAAGGACCATCTGAGGGACAGATTCTCTGCTGTATCACAAAATGCACAAAAGTGCTTAATGAATTTTACATATGAAAGCACCATGTGTAACCACAATCCAGATCAAAATAGTGAACATTTTCAGCACCCCAGAAGATCCTACCGTGCTTCCTCGTAGCCTCAGTGTTATAGCCTAAGATGCGAGAAATGACCACCTAGAGACCGAATTGAGCCAAATTAGGAGTCTTTATTAGCTGGCCAGCGACCACCCCTGTCCTGGGAAAGTCCAGAGACAGAGAATGGCCTCGAGCTTAAAGTGAGCAGGGGTTATATACCTTCACCACTAACAATACTAACAGTACACATATGGCTAAAAAAACATGTTGATTACAATAATTCATAAGCAAGCAAACTTACAGAAGCAAATAGCATCCATTAAATCAAGGAACATTTCCTTGTGGAACATCCAAGGAACATTTTCCCAAGGAACTGCCAAGTGTAGTACAATGTAACTATACACACCTAATGATTTTAAACAATCACTTACCAGTTAATCACTGTGTAAATTTTTGTTGTTATTCATGTGTTCTTCTCTACTTCACACAACAGTGAGTCCGTACATAAGTTGGCTGCACTAGCCTGCATACAAGATGGCTTCCCTTAAGCTCATAAAATTATAGTGAGTACTGCGCTTCATCACACTCAGCCGCCTCCCCACACCCAAAATTAATGATGGTGCTGATTTCCACCCTCATGGATTAGCTGTGCCGGCTCCTAAGCTCTGTGTAAGTGGAACAACACAACATGTACCTTCTTGTACCTTTGCTGTGTGAGACTCACCCATGTTGTCCCATGCAGCTGTAGTTGTTCTATTTCCTTGCTGTGCTGTGTTCCATTCCTTGCAAATGTTACCACTGATGTTTCCATTCCTTTGCTTTGGTGGTTACAAAGTGTATAATTTTGTAGGGATGTGCACTTTTTTAAACAAACAGACTTTGTTTCTTTAGAGCAGTTACAGGTTCACAGCAAAATGGAGCTGTGTGAAAGTGCAGAGTTCCCGTGTGCCCCTCCCCCCACAAACAGCCGCCTCCACTGCCCACATCCCCCACCAGAGAGGCACATCGTTACATTCGGTGACCCTGCACTGACACGGCATTGTCAGCTACACTGACTCCTTTAGCATTAGGGAGAGCTCTGTCATAAATCCCTGATGGCTTTTCTTGCTCCGAGCTCTGCTGTGGCCCCTGCTTTCTTTGATTAGTGTTAGCATGACGTGTTCTTCTCCATCCATTTGCTTTTCATCTGATGTGTCTTTGTATTTAAAGTGGGTTCCTGGTAGACAATGTACAATCAGTCTTGTTTTTTGATGCACTCTGACAATCTTTGTCCTATATTTTAACTATTGACATTTAAAGTAATAATTGATAGAGTTTGATTAATATCTATTACATTTGTTACTGTATTCTATTCCTTACTCTGGTTCTTTGTTCTTATTTCTGAATTCCCTTTTATTTTGCCGTTTTAAGTTTTAATTAATCATTTCATATGATTCCATCATTTTTTCTCCTTTCTTTTTTTTGGAGGTGAGAGATATATTTATTATTAAATACCTTTATTATGGTGATAGTATCAAGGGTGTATATATACGTCCAAACTCATCAAATTGTTTACATTAAACAAATGTGGTCCTTTGTTTTGTTTGTCTTGTTTTTTTTATTTCGGAATATTATGGGGGTACAAACATTTTGGTTAGAAGTAATGCCTTTGCTTCCCCCAAGCCAGGGCCAGAGGCGTGCCCTTCCCCCAGACAGTTGACTCTGTCTTCATTAGTTGTGAGTTTACCCGCTCCCACTGCACCACCTGACAGGCACCCAGTGAGTGTTACTACCATGTGAGCACCTTAGTGTTGATCAGTTAGTACCAGTTTGATGGCAAGTACATATGGTGCTTGCTTTTCCACTCTTGTGATACTTCACTTAGTAGGATGGGCTCAAGCTCTATCCAGGATAATATAAGAGGTGCTAGATCACCATTGTTTTTTGTAGTTGATTAGTATTCCATAGTATACATATTTCACATTTTATTAATCCACTCATCTATTGATGGGCAGTTGGGTTGTTTCCACATCTTTGCAATTGTGAATTGTGCTGCTATAAACATTTGAGTGCAGATGTCTTTTTTATAGAATGTCTTTTTTTCCTTTGGGTAGATGCCCAGTAATGGGATTGCTGGATCAAATGGTATTTCTATTTTTAGCTCTTTGAGGTATCTTCAAATCATTTTCCTTTCTTAAGATACTTTCTTTTTAAACTTTTTTAGTGGTGGCTCTAGAGTTTGCAACTAATCCGAGTCAGCTTTTTTTTTTTTTTAAACATTGTACCCCTTCATGGGTGGTACAAGTACCTTATAATAAAAAAATTCCTATTTCTTTCTTCCTGTCCCCTGTATCATTGCTGTCATTCATTTCACATACACACAACCATACACAAACATACACACATACACACACAGACACACATATCTACTTACATTGAATGCATGTTACTACTCTTATCTTGAAGAAACTTATCTGTTAGACCAATTAAGAATAAAAAAAAGTTTTTATTTTTCCTTTACTTATTCCTTCTCCAATGCTCTGCTTTTCTTTATATAGATCCCAGTTTCTGCCCTATATCATGTTCCTTATCTTTGAGGAATTTCTGTTAACCTTTCTTGCTAGGCAGGTCTACTGGCAACAAATTCCCTCGAGTTTTGTTTGTTTGAGAAAGTCTTTATTTCTTCATCACGTTTTAGGAATAATTTGCAGAGAATAGAGTTCTAAATTGGTGGCTATTTTCTCTCAACATATCTGATATTTCACTCTACCCTCTTCTTCCTTGCATGGTTTCTGAGGACAATGTGACATAATGCTTATCCTTCTTACCCTACAGATAAGGGTTTCCCCCATGTCCCACCACCTGGCTTCCTTCAAGATTTTTTGCTTTATCTTTGATTTTCTGCATTTTGAATATGATATGTCTCGGGGATATGTATGTGTATGGGTTTTTTTGTTTTTGTATTTTTTTTTTGTTTTTACATTTTTCTGGCTTAGTGTTCTCTGAGCTTCCTGGATCACTGATTTGGTGTCTGACATTAATTTTGGAAATTCTCAGTCATTGCTGCTTCCAGCATTTCTTCTGTTCCTTTCTGTCTGTCTTCTCTTTCTTGTACTCCCATTATATCCATGATACACCTTTCGTAGATGACCCACAGTTCTTGGATATTCTGTTCTACTTTTTTCAGTCGTTCCTCTTCCTTCTCAGGGTTGGAAGTTTCTGCTGGCGAATCCTCAAGCCCAGAGATTCTTCCTCATCTATGTCCAGTCTAGGAAGGAGCCTGTCAAAGGCATCCTTCACTTCTGTTACTCTGTTTCTGATCTCTGGAATTTCTTTCTTAGAAGTTCCGTCTTTCTTACATTACACATCTGTTCCTGCATGCTGCTGGCTTTTCTCATTAGACCCCTTAGTATATCTATCCTAGTAGCTTTAAATCTTCAGTCTGATAATTCCAACATTCCTACCATATCTGAATCTGGATCTGATACTTACTTTTGAAATTGTGACTTTATTTTATTTTAATTTTGCCTTTTAGTATGACTTGTAATTTTTGTTGAAAGCCAGTCATGATGTCCTGGGTAAAAGGAACGCCAGTAAGTGGGCCTTTAGTGGTGTGACCATATGGTGTTGGGGGAGGGGAGGCATTCTGTAGTTCCACAGTAGGTCTCAGTCTCTTGCGGAGCCTGTGCCCTGAGCTCTGACCTTCCCATGTGCTTCTCAGTCTCCTCCCCCACCCCGTTAGGTGGAACATGATGGAAAGAGTGGCGGGAGTTGGGAATTCCTCTTCCCCTATGACACTCAGGCTCTGAGAAAGCCCAGTGGGTCAGGCCTGGTTAAACAGTTTCTCACGAGGGGCCTTGTTAAGACGAACACAGTGCTCTGGCTTATTTCTCAGCCCCTCTGTGGGGGAGGCACCAGGGGGATTTTTCTCCAATAGTCCCTATAAGAACCTGGTAGGATCCTAGAGGTAGAACTCAGGAAAGTGCGGGGCCCCTCTGACTGGGCCTCCTTGGAGTGTGTAACTCTCAGACTCGTCCACACGGAGCCCCCAGCAGTGTGTCAGCTGCAGGTTAGGTTTCCTGACCTGGCACTGGTTCCTGGGGAGGTTTCTGCTCTTTGGTCTGCTCTGGTAACTTGTGATCTCTGTATTTGCCTGTCTGTCTGTCGCTAGTTTGGGGGCAACACTTTGCCCTGTCACCTCACTTCTCTGCCAGACCTAGGAAGAGTTGTTGGTTTTTGTTAGTTCAGCTTTGGCTTATCGTTAGGACAGAGTGATGACTCCCAAGCTCCTTGGACTGGACACTGGAATGTGCACTTACTATTACCCAGGGATGGGACTGTGGGATCTGAGGTATATGCATATTATGATTATACTGCCAAGGAATTTTCCAGAGTGCTTGTACCAATTGACATCAGTAGTGTATAAGAGTTCCAGTTACTGCACAATCTCACTAGTGCTTGGAACTGCTAACTTTTAATGTTTGCCATTCTGCTGTGTGTGTGGTGATATCTCATTGTGTGCCTCCCTAACGATGTTGAGCACATTTTCATTCCATGCTGTATTTAACTTCTCTTTAAGTCCCTTCTCTTTGGGTTTATCTACCTGAGACTCTTCTTGCTTTCCAAGGTTAGCTCTAATGGTATTTGGCTTATATTTCTCCTATACCTTGTGCCTGCTACCATTTGCCTGCTCTGCCCAGTGAATCCTGCCCCAGCTTCTGGGGATCTCAAGCTTCTTTGTGCTCTAACTACCTGTGAAAGTAATTAAGATAGTACCAAATTCCAACATTCTCATCCTACAATAGCTCACACCTCCTAATATCCCACCAAAGCTCCTTGGATGCCCATGTGAATAGACTCTTAGGAGCCCAGCTGGGTCTCTTGACAAGTCTGATTATGGCCAGGGCTCACAAGCAGAAACTGTCTTATTTATCTCTGATTCATGCCTAAAACAGAGCTGACATATAGTAGGTGTCAGCAAGTGTCTGCTGAATGAGTATGTTTCTCCCTTTCCCTTATTTACTTCTTTTTTTTTTTTTTTTTTTTTGAGACAGAGTCTCACTTTGTTGCCCGGGCTAGAGTGAGTGCCGTGGCATCAGCCTAGCTCACAGCAACCTCAAACTCCTGGGCTCAAGCGATCCTCCTGCCTCAGCCTCCCGAGTAGCTGGGACTACAGGCATGCGCCACTATGCCCGGCTAATTTTTCTATATATATATTTTTAGTTGTCCATATAATTTCTTTCTATTTTTAGTAGAGATGGGGTCTCGCTCTTACTCAGGCTGGTCTCGAACTCCTGACCTTGAGCGATCCACCCGCCTCGGCCTCCCAGAGTGCTAGGATTACAGGTGTGAGCCACCGCGCCCGGCCTTCCCTTATTTACTTCTTCAGCGTTTCCTCCTAGATGGCCGTGATGCCGTTTCTTGGTCATCTGTTGGTCTCTAAAGTCTTGCAACTGACACGGAGAAGACACTATAAATATTTAATGAATGAATGAGTGAGTGAATGCACAAAGAGAGGAAGGATAGCAGGTGTGTAGCCTCTTGGAGCCAGATCGCCTGGATTCACAGCCTGGCTCTCTACTTATTAGCTGTGTGACCTTGGGCAAGTCACTGAGCCTCTCTGTGCCTCAGTTTCCTCCTTTGTAAAAGAGACATAAAGTGTTTACCTCATTGTGTTCTGAGAATCTTAGGAATCTATATATATAAAGTACTTAGAATAGTGCCTAGAGTAAGACAAAAGCTACACACAGGCTTTAAAATAAAGTATTAGTTCACTGCTAGCCCATTGGAAGAGTTAAGGTGGGAAGGATGCTTCTGTCTGAGTCTGTGCTGTCCCGCAGGAGGCCTTCCGCAGCAAGCGCTCTGACTTTTCCCAGCCACGCCGGGGATGACTTGGCAAACTACCAATAGCATGTCAGGTGGTCATGAGGGCTATGTAGGAAAATAAAACATGGGCAGCAACAGGAAGTGGTGAGACAGGTGGGAGGGCAGCTTCAAATAGGGTAGTTGGGAAAGGCCTCCTTGAGAGGTGATGTTTGAGCACAGACATGAGGAGGTGAGGGGTGAATGTCTGTGAGGAGAGCATCCAGGCAGAGGGGACGGCAAGTGCAAAGGCCCTGAGGCAGGGACACAGCCGATGTGTGAGGAACCATGAGGAGGCCCATGTGGGTGGGAAAATAAGCAAAGAGGAAGGAGAATCCTCCCATTGGGCCATCCCATAAATGCCAGGGCTTCCATTACTACCTCCCGCAGGTGGCTTCTAGGAAGATCCAGGTACCAGCAGCCCTGGGCATCTTCACCTGTGGCCCCCAGGATCTCCCCCTCCCATGCCTCAAACTACCCTAATTGTCTCCCCTAAAACTGGTCTCCTGTCACCCAGGTCTCCAAGCCAGTGAGGGCGGCTGCCCATATACCACAAACACCCCCCGAGGTGGGTCCTGCCTGTTCTGCTTCCCAAACTGCCTTCCCCACACACCCCACCCCAGGCCCCTGCCTTACTAGAGGGTGCTGCTGCTGTCAATGTCCCCAACAGCCCTGGGATGTGACTCCTGTCATTACTGGGCTTTTGCATGTGAGGAACCTGAGGCTCCGACGGGCGAAGTGATTTGCCCGAGTTCACTGTCTTAGTCGAGGAGCTGGATTCCAGCTCAGGAAGTCTGATTCCCTACGCAGTGCTGAACTTTCACCCACCTCACACTCAGGGACAGCCACGATGGCCACATTTAGAGGTGAGGCCAGGGTCACTCCTGCTCTGAAAGCCTGGTCTGTATCTTAAAGTCGCACCTTCCTCTCACCAAGGCAGCTGGTCTCTGAGGACATGGCCCTTTTGTAGGAGAGGAAATATATTTTTAGCACACCCGGGAACAAATCTTGACTCAGACACTTAGTAGTAGCTGTGTGACCCTGGACGACTCAATGCGGGCAGATGACTGTGTATAAACCACACACTGTGAAGCTCAGCGCAGCGACTCCTTTTGCTATTCCAGTGGAGTCTTCCAAATCTTCACATGGAGCCAAGTTTACTTACAATTAAGGGAAGGTCCCAGAGCATGGGAAGCAGGCAGAGATGTGTCGTCCCTTCTTGGCATTCACTTGGGAAGACTTCTCTGTAAGAGCTGCGGATTAACAACACATTTCTTGCAAACCCCACAGCTCCGAAGTGGGACATGTGACCACACCTGTGATTCCTCCCGGGACTCTGGGTGTGTGGGTCCCCAGCCAGCTCAGAACAGCTCAGACTCTGCTGTGCAGAACAGGAATCAGGCCAAATAGCATTCCCATCTATGCACAGTGTTTCCATCATTTCTGATTAGAAGTTACCAAAGTGTTTTCTATGCGTTGTTAAGAGGTGAGAAGCCAATAAGTAAATAAATAAAAATTTAAAAAAGGGTAAAAAAAGCCATGGACATTTGGGGACTGCTAGCTCACATGGAGTTCAACTGCTTTCTTTGCTGCAGGACTTCTCAGAGCCTTTAATAAACTAGTGTGGATCAGGGGTTGACATTTGGGGAGTACCACAGGCAGCATTTATTGATCTGAGGAGGAGATTGTGCTTGCCTTTTTGTTTGTGGACTGAATTAGTTAGGATACAGGTCTGGCTTCTTAGCAAAGACCCAGATTAACAGTGGCCTGAGCCAGATAGAAACTCCATTCTTTCTTGCAGAAACATCCAGAAGTTGGTGGTCCAAGGCTGATAGAGACGCCGGATTGCCCAGGGCCTGGGTTCCACTGTGTCCTGGGCATTGGGCTTGTTCTCGTGTGAAGATGACTCATCACGGCCACAGCACACGTGCTCCCACCAGCAGGCAAGGGCCAGGGTTAGACTGAGCCACTTTCCTTGGCTTCCCAGCTATTCACACCTACAGCCCTTGCCTGTTATGGACACTTCCCAGAAGTTGTACTGGGCACTTCCCATTGGCCAGAACATAGTCACATGACACACTTGGCTGCAAAGTACCCTGGGAAATGTAGTTTTTGCTCGGCAGCTGCATGTCCAGTTGCCACGTGCCCACCTGGCACATGCCCAGCTACAAGTCAGATGTCCTAACATTGATCACAGAGGGGACAAACGTCAGAGGGAAGCTAGTGATCTCTGCTGTACGAGGCTCATTTATCACAGAGCATGTTTGGGAAGCAGCGATCCAAGTGTGCATAAACTAGATGTGCTAAGGACACTGGTGGTAATAGAGGTGCCAAACGTCACTCACTGAGAACTGGACAGGCCCCGTTAGGGCATAATCGTGTAGATCAAGTTTCCTTAAGATATAACAGAAATGCGTAACTGTGCTCTCAAGAGAGGTGAAGACGAGGCGTTGTCCAGGGGTGGGAGTGCAGTGGGCAGAGGCTGCTAGTGGACTCATGGTTTCTTTTAGGGCATGGGAAGGTGCTGAGATTAGACTGTGGTGCTGGCTGTACAACTCTGTAAGGTGCTGGCCAGGCACAGTGGCTCATGCCTGTAATCCTAGCACTCTGGGAGGCCAAGGCAAGAGGATCGCTTGAGCTCAGGAGTTCAAAACCAGCCTGAGCAAGAGCAAGGCCTTGTCTCTACTAAAAATAGAAAAAATTAGCTGACATGGTGGCGTGTGCCTGTAGTCCCAGCTACTCAGGAGGCTGAGCCAGGAGGATCGCTTGAGCCCAGCAGTTGGAGTTTGCAGGGAGCTATGATAAGGCACTCTACCCAGGGTGACAGAACGGGACTCTGTCTCCAAAAAATAAAAAAAAATCTGTAAGATACTAACATTCACTACTTCAAATGGGTGAATTTTATGCTGCTTAATTATATCTCATATATCTGTTTAAAAACAAAAAACATAAAAATGACTCATGAGTATAGACCTCATTATGGACAAGTTAAGGAAACATGCGTGTGTTCTGGGGACGTGTGAAGCATCCTGACGGCCCATCAGTTTCGCCATGTGCAGGACCCTCCCAGCCTCATCTCCAGCAGGGTGGCTTGTCCCCTAGCAGGGGGCAGCACGCTTTTTCTGTAAAGGGCCCGTTAGGAAATATTTTCAGCTTTGGGGCCAGAGGGTCTCTGTTGGGACTACTGACTGTGTCATTTTAAGCAACCATGGACAACATGCAAGTGAGCCTGGCTGTCTGCCAATAGGACTGTTTTTATGGACACTAAAATTTGAATTTCATGTACTCAACCTGTGTTGTGAAATATAATTTTTAAAAAATTTATTGTAATCATTTAGATATGTGAGAAATGTTTTAGCTTGTGTGCGGTACCAAGACTGGGGGTGGCGGTGGGGTGGAGTGGCCCAGGGCTGTGGTTTGCAGACCCACTCTGCGGGCGTGCCTGCACACAGGGGTGCCCTGTTTTGTTTTCTGACCAAGTGCAGCTAGGAAAACGCTTATTGAAGGAGCCAAACCCGCACCGACTTTCTGCATCCTCCGTCTGGGTTGCACCAGCTCTACCTCCCCGAGCTTTCGCTCCAGGAGGCCGGGGAGGGGGGTGAGGTGAGCAGGGGGGATGCGTGCCCGCTCTGGGTGGGAGGTCCCTGCAGCTCGACTTGTTCTCAACTTTCCCTTCTGCAAGCATGAAATGCCACAAAGCAGAGAAGCAGGACCTCATGAGCGCCCTTTTTGTGTCCCTGACCCTCACAGCCCTTTCCACACCATCCTCGTCCTGCCCCCGCCACAGCCAGGTCACAGATGTGGCAGCAGCTTGAAGCTTGCTTTGATGAGTTGTGCAAACCTGCCCGGGGTCATTGCTGGGTGCCTGTCCAAGGGTGCTCAAGGGTCCTAGGCTGTCATTTCTGACACCCCAGCAAGTTCGTGCTGGGCTACAGACACAGTGGAAGGCTGGGGAGCTGGAGTGTGGGGTTCTTGTGCTATTTGCTCAAAGACGGGGCCTGGAGTCAGAGATCACAGCAGATGATTCACGGACAGGCAGGACCTCAGACCTGTGGCCACCAGGCTGCCTGTGCCTGTGAGTGACTTCCTGGCTTGGTTTTCACACAGGCCTCCATTTCTGAGTCTGGGCTCCCCTGGGGCTTTCTCAGCTCAGACAGGGCCAGGCCTGGCAGTGAGGGGTCTGCTTCCCTGGGACTGTGGGGTGGGGGGACACCAGTAGGGACTTTCTGAGCCTGCCCCTGTTTGCCTGGTCCTCTCTGCCTGGGCAAAATGCCATCACCCTTATTCTAACTCTTCTCAACTATTTGGATGGAAGGGGCAGTCGTGGGGGCAGGGTGTGTGCACAGGGAAAACAGCTGAGCAGTCAGCTCTACATGCTCTTACCAGGTAGCATGTTGGACTTATTTGTGCTGGTCTCCCCAATTCACATGCTTTAAAGAACCAGTTGGGTTGCTCTTAGGCATTCCAGAAAGGGACAGTCTGCAGGAGGTGAGAGATGAAAACCTCACACCCGAGACTGAGCTCTGGCCACATGCTAGCTTCACACTCCGCATGCTACACACATGGTCCATGGCTCCATTTCATAGGTGAGGATGGTTGAGGCTGCCCAAGGTCAGACAGACCTTGAGGAACAGGCTGGGGCCAGCTCCACCTGCTAAGTTTCTGTCAAACCAACAAAACTGATGGCCTGTGGGTCTGTGGGGCCCTCCCCACCCCTGCTGAGTGTGGGACTGTCCAGGCCTCTAGTGCTCTCCTCATGCAGTGGTTACACAGCAACCACTTCACTAATTCCTTGGAACTTGTGGGTCAGCTTTGGGACTGGGCTCAGCTGGCCGATTCTTCAGCTCCATCTGGGCTCAGCTAGGGTCACTCCCTGGCATCGAGCTGATGGCTGGATGAGTCCAGAGAGCCCAAGACAATGTCCCTCATGAGCCTGGAGTCCTGGCCTCGGCTGGCCTCCACCTACACGTGATCTCAATATCTCTCCAGCCGACCAGTTGACTTGCTAGCGATAGTGAAGGGATGTCATCACAAGTGTTCCGTGGTGCCTGGATGAGGCTGCAAATCGGACTTGGAAGCTTGCAGCCTCCTACTGGTCAAGCAAGTCCTCCTGGCCAGCCCACATTGGGGGAAAGGGGAAGCAGGCCCCACTTCTCAATGGGATGAGAGACTGTAGCCACCCTAGGGACCCCCAGGAAGGTCCCTCAGCTCTAGCTTTTTAAACGTCCATCTGCTGGTGCCTGCTCTGAAGTGGTGATGGCAGGCTGTACTTCCAAGCAACCAAACTGTCCTTAAAACCCCAACTGTAGGAGTAAGCGGGGAACTTCTGGGCTCACTCATGCAGTCCAGATCCCCCATTTGCTTATGGTCTGGGCCCCAAATGGTGCTGAATAACACAATGGCTCTCTCCAGCTGCTGATGGTTTCGGGTGTCCTGTGGTCCTAGAAGGAATCTGTAGTATTCTCCCCAGACACCTGGAGGTATCCAGCACTGGGTCTCCACCCTTCTGCTCCATGGCAAAACCTCTATGAATGGAGGCTTCACATCACCACTCTCAAAAAATAAGAGTCAAGCCATTCTCTTTGAAAGTTTCTGCATTCTTTTTAAAAGTAAACTGTCTTCTCTTGTACTTTAAAGTTCATCCTGCACATTATAGAAATTTAGGAAAATGAAGAAGGTGGCTTGGAGAGAAAGAGGACAGAAAGACACCTCACAGTTAGTGTTTATCCTCCCAGTCTGCACGTGTCACTGCTGGTGTGTGACTGTGATCTTACTGTGTATGGTATTAACTGATCTCTCAAATACATTTTCAATGTTCTGACATTGCAATACCCTGAAGCCATCTCTCCTCTCCTTCACAAAAGAATGGATATTTAAACTGGTAAAAAAGGAAACCAGACAAAATGGAATTCACCGCAGAGGAATTAGTTTTGTAGACACCTTTTCACAAGTGAGACTTTAAGCCGCCTTTCCTGATCCCACCCCAGGCAGGTCCAGTGTCGCATCCGTCTGAATCCAGGGCACAGACTCAAGGCTTCCAGGAGTTCAGAAAGGAGAGGTGGATACAGTCTGTTGTCACCAGGTGAGGCTCCCAGCATTGCCCCTGAAGGACAGACAGGATGCAGACAGCTGGAGGAGAGAAAGAACAGCAATGATGATAATAATGGGATAAAATAAATCCTCTGTGTGTATCATAGGGCTGTTCATAGTTTGTTCATTCACTTATTCACTCATTTATATATCGTCCATCCATCATTCATCCATCTAACCTTCCTTCTACCCATCCATGATCAGTCCATCATCCCACCATCATCCATCCATCTAACCTTCCTTCTACCCATCTATGATTAGTCCATCATCGGACCATCATCCATCCATCTAACCTTCCTTCTACCCATCCATGATCAGTCCATCATCCCACCATCATCCATCCATCTAACCTTCTTTCTACCCATCCATGATCAGTCCATCATCCCATCATCCATCCATCTAACCTTCCTTCTACCCATCCATGATCAGTCCATCATCCACCATCATCCATCCATCTAACTTTCCTTCTACCCATCCATGATCAGTCCATCACCCATCCACCCACATGATGCTTCCCAATGCATCTGAGGCTTATCCTCAAAGACACTTTCTCAGTCGGGCCTTCTCACTTCTCTCTGTAGAGTTTTCAACTCTCTAGGCCCCCATATTTCATACATCCCTTCCCAGTTTTCTGTTTTCTTCTCAGCACTTGGCATGTCCTAAAGCAGATTTTACTTATTTTTATTGTTTACTGACTGCCTTTGCAGCCAGCATGGGAGGTCAGGGGTTCTGTCTCTTTTGCTCACCACTGGACTACAGGGCTCAGGCCAGCCTCATCCACAGGAGGTGCTTAAAAATATTTATTGTTGAATCTAATTCATTCAGCCCATTCCATTCATTCTCTGAGCACCTGTTGTGTGCCAGGTGCTGAGCTGAGCCCTGGGGCTGCCAAGTGATGAAGGTTGGGGCCATGGGGACACAGGGAAGAGGTGAGAAGGCCCCCTGGGCAGAGGCATCTGAGCTGAGGCCTGGAGGCTGGGTCCAAGGCAGGCCTGAGCAGGGGAGGCTGCAGAGGGCTCCAGGAAGATGCCATGGCCAGGCTGGCCCTAGGGCATTGGGTGCTGAGAGGGCTAAGAGCAGGTGGGCCTGGCTGGGTGCGGGGTGTGAGGTGGGGAGGGCTTAGCGTGGTGACAGGTGAAGCAGGGAGGTGAGCAGAGCAGACCAGAGTGCCCTGAAATTCGTGCCAGGGATTTGGACTTGACTCCCAGGGCACCAGGGAGCTACTAAGGGTTCTCTGAGGGCAGGGACAGGAGTGCAGGGAGAAGGCCATGGTGCACCGTGACCAGGACCTGCCACACAGCCAAACTCCAGTGCTCTTCCTGGCTCCTGGAGTCTTTAGAAGCAGATGTTGCACCAGATGTTCCTGCCTGGACGGCTTCTGTTTGGCCACATCGCGCTGCTTGCTCAGTGGACCGACAGAAACCTCCAGCAAGGGCACAGGCCCGGGGCCCCTGCTGGCATCTCTCCTTCCAGCCTGCTTCCTGCTTCCTGCCTCTGCTGGGCTTCCCAAGGCCATTGTCTTCAGTCCAAATTGCCCAGAGGCTGCCAAGCAGGTGGACTACGGAGGATGAGAGCCAGAATACAGATCACGGTGAGAATCATGTCCATTACTCACTGCTCGTGTGCTGAGCACAGTGGAATTTAAGCCTGATGACATTCATCAGGGGAGACATGCTGATTCCCTCTTCTGAAGATGAGGAATCGGCTCCGAAGAGTTAAATCTAATAACTTCCCCAAACTCACCCTCTCCTCTGCAGCAGAGGCTGCGTCCCAGCCCATGCGGGTGGCCCCTGGCACACACTCTTGGCCACTGCTCCCTGTCGCTTCTGCCCCTGCGTGGACATGGAGGCTGTGGACTTGGGCCCTGGCCCAGGACTTTCAGTGGGATTTGGGGTCCAGATCCCAGAGAACCTTTGCCTCGTGGTGAAGGTGCTACCTCTGTCTGGAGTCTGAAGCCCTCGGCAGAGCCACGCGGTGCTAGAAGCAGATGCGCGGCGGGAGGAGGGTCATTGGCCTCATCCTTCTGGATCCAGATCTCCCAGAGTGGCGCCTGGCTCTGCTCAGCAGCCGGGCCAGGCAGACGGGGCTCCCGTGGGAGCCGGGAAGGTTGACACCGAGAGGCCTACAGTGGAGAGCAGCGTTTGCTGCCTGCCCAGGCCCTGGGGAAAGAGCCCTCTGGGAGCCGGCTGGAGTCATGGGCTGTTCAGAGGCTGGTCCCACCCCCTCTGCATGTGGGAAAGACCCAGTGCTGGTGCATTTGAAGGTAGATGACACAGACATTCTACGTCGAGGCTGCTCCCCCCAAGGGTTCACCCCCTCGTGGAAACATCCCCTTTCCTCCAAGGAAGGGGTGTATGGTGGTCCTTGGACGGCCCTGCGGTCAGTTGTACCAGGGTCTTGGGGCTGCCAGAGCAAATTGCCAGTAAAAAGGGGCTCAAAACAACGTAAGTTTATTCTTTCACACTCCTGGAGACCACAGTCTGAAATCCAGGTGTGGGCAGGGCCCTGCTTCCTCTGGAGCCTCTAGTGGAGGGTCCTTCCTGCCCCTCCCAGCTCCTGGGGGCTTCAGGCGTCCTTGGCTTATGGCTGCTCACTCTGGGCTCTGCCCGCGTCTTCACGGGGCCTCTGCCTTGTGTCTCTGTGACTGTTACCTCTTTTCCTCTCCAATAAGGACTTGTCATTGGATTTAGGGCCACCCTTGTCCCTACCAAATTCCTGTGCCAAAGCCTACTACTCACCACATGATGGTGTTTGAAGTGGGGCCTTTGGGAGGTAATTAGAGTTAGATGAATCATGAGAGTGGGGCTCAGGGATGGGATTAGTGCCCTGACAAGAAGGGGAAGAGAGTGCCTGTCTGTCTCCCCACCCCCGGGGCACACAGGGAAGAAGCCATGTGAGGACACCCCAGGATGCTGGGAGGGGACACTGCCTGGAACCCACCCTTATCCCTGACTTCCAGCCCCTAGAACCGTTAGAAAATAAACGTCTGCTGTTTAAGCCACCCAGTTTAAGGCACTCTGCTATAGCAGCCCAAGGCATGACGCCATTGGTTTAAAACCAAACTCAATTGAGCCTGTGAGCAGGTGTTCTCCATCCTGCTGCCCGGCAGGATGGACAGGGATGCTGCGGAAACAAACCAACCTCTGGGCCCCGCGCCCTAGTTCTGTCTCACCTGACCTTGCGAAGACCCTGGGGGCCCTGGTCCACTTGCAGGTCCCCACATGCACATGTGGTGGGCTGAGAAATGGACACGGTCCCCCACAACATCCACATGAAATCTGTGGGAACCGTGGGTGTGAGCTTGTTGGAAAAAGGGTCTTTGCAGATGTGATTAAATTAAGGATATTACAATGAGATCGTGCTGGGCTGCCTGGGTGGCCCTCAGTCCGGTGACTGGTGTTTTTATGAGAGAAAGGCAGAGGGACCTGAGACACGGGCACACTGAGGAGGCCGCGCAAAGATAGGATAGAGACACAGCCAAGGGATGCCTGGAGCCACCGCAAGCTGGAGGAGGCAGGGAAGGAGCCCCCAGCGTGAGAGTGGCCCTGATGACACCTTCGTTTCAGACTTCCTCACCTCTGGAGTGGCGAGAAAATACATTTCTGTGGTTTTAAGCCGCCACCAGTTTGGGGTAACTTGTTACAGCACCGCAGGTGACATATACAGCTGGGACCGAGGCTGGTCCTGCCCTTGACTTCCGGGTTCACAGTCTTTTTGTTTCTAAAGGTTCTGCTGCCAGATCATGATAACATTCTGTGAGCTTGGGCAGGCACATTCTTCACCCCTCAGTGTTCCCAGCTGTGAAGTGGATCATTAGCACACGGGCCAGGAAGTTTTTTCATTTAAAGCCGCTGAGTGACAGAAAGACATATAATTCCTGGCCTTCATGTACCCAAGACTAACATTGGCAACTCATATGGGAGGGAAATACGCTGGTGATTATAATAAAGCAAAGAGCCAAATATTTATTCTAAATATACTTGAAAACTGACCAGAATAAAGACCAGTAGTTTCTGAAAAAAAAAAAAAAAAAAAAAAGTTAGTTCTTCCTTGGCATCTTTGATTCCATAAGAATCCAACAATTTTGTTCTGGGGTTTCCCACTAAAATGTTGGTAAGGAGGGACTTCAGGGGGAGGGGTAGGATGGGCATGGCACCTGGGAATCTGAATTGCATCACCTGGCCCTGAAGCGGGGGACCTTGGACAGGTACCTTAACCCCAGGCTCAATTTTCTCTGCTGGGAGATGAAATTCACAACAATCGTGCAGCACTTTTTTGGAATCAAAGTAATAACGTACCAGATGTAAAATTACCTGGCACATAGTAAACATTCAAGAATGGTTATTTTGTAAACAGTGAGATTTTTGACTAGTTAGGTATGTCAGAACATAATGCACTATTCTATCCAGTTAAGCCTGTGCAAAGTCATTTGACAGTGCATTTGAAGCTAACAAAAATCTATGATGTGCCAGGCGAAAAGCATGATGGATTGTGGTTTGGCTATTCAGATGGATAGATAAATGGGTGGATGGGTGAATACGGATGGACAGGTGTAAAGAAGAACGGTTGGATGGGTGAGTGGGTGGATGGGTGGATGAGTGGATGAGTGGATGAGAAGATGGGTGGGTGGATGGGTGGAAGGGTGGATGGATGGATGGGTGGGTGGATGGATGGATGGATGGAAAGGGGGATGGATGGAAGGGGAGGTGGATGGATGGTTGGATGGGTAGATGGATAGATGGATGGATGTATGGAAGGGTGGAAGAGTGGATAGATGGAGGGATGGATGGATGTATGGATAGACAGACAGATAGACAGCCGGCTACCCGGATGAATGGAGATTTTGGAGCTGACTTACAAGACTAACAAAATGTCTAAAGAAAAAGTGGAGAATATGCCCACCTCTCAATGTATTGCTATCTTTCCTGTCTGAACCAGCAATTCCAAAGGAACTAGATTAACTTCCCTGAGGCCTCCAGCATTACTTTTTCTTTTGAGAACACTACTGATTGAGGTCTTTGGTTTTATTCTCTATAGAAAGTATTGTGAAATTAAATGCTTAATATTCATATCCTCAGATGTAAAAGATACCACAGAGCTAACAAATTTTCCAGAGACACATCCAGGAAAATATCCCATCTTTAAAAAAAAGAAAACAAAACACTACACAGCAGGAAAAGCTTTGGCCCTTACCTGAAGGTGGGTCCATTCTGCATTTATTCTCTTAACACCAACTGACTGGTCAAAGTCTGTAATCCAAGTAAAACAACCACTGGTCATAGGATTCAGTGTTCTCTAATCCCACATAGCAAAGGCGTAATCTTCCTCTAACATTTTCAATCACACTAACTATCCAGCACTGAAAAGGGTTCTTAGAATCCTGAAGTTCTATTAAGGAATCAACTGTAATGAGGTCTATAGGGCCTTTCCCTCGCAGAGGCTGTTTAAACAGAAGCAAAACTCCTTATTTTAAACTTTCTATTAAGGTTCTTATGGAAACAGATGACGGCAGAAGATAATGCTTTTTCACACCATCATCCAAGCTACTGGCAACAGTCTGGCATCCCCCCACCCCCACCCCGGGCACGGCCAGCCCCCCGCCCCTCCCCCCTCCCGCTCACACATCCACGTACCCAATTCCCAACCCAACAACCAACATCACAACAGAAAGTAATAGTTGGTACTAAATTCTCACCAAACAAATCACCCTTCCCAGATAAAATTGCATTTGTTAGAAATTAGGATGCTTTTAATAAGAGTCATACCCAAATTTTCCTGAAGCTAGAAAAACACATGGCAGCAAAATGTCTACTTTTACAGTTTATACCATGAATCTTTAACATTCATGCAACTCACCATGGCCACTGCTCTAATACCCAAGACCCTCTCGTGCTTTGATTATGTGAGTAAAGCTTGATTGTGTGTCAATGACGTGTCTAACACACATTAATGATCAGCTAAATGGACTATTATGTAAAGTTATCTCTACACCTAACCTGATAATTGGTTTAGAGAATTATAATTACTGCCCCTTCTTAGCATATGTTAGCATATGAAAAGGGTTGAAAAAGCAGATTTGGTAATTCAACAATTATTTATGACATAGTACCCTTTCTTTTCCTGTTCTATTATATATAGTAAGTATTAAATGTTTCATCATAAATTTACTTTCAAACGAACCATAAAGATCAGATTAAACTAATTGTTCTTTAGTATTTTAAAATTGCCTTAACTACATTTAAATATGGTCTACAATTTCTCCTCTTATTTTTAACAAGGGAAGCTAATTCAATTATTAGTTAGCACATGTATATTCAAATCTTGGGGTTATGCATCTAAAGTAGAATATTTAATGGAATCATTTATCAATGTACTCCAGGAGACTATATTAGTGCATATATATGCTTAGTGGTCACCTGTTCAAAACAGTTATTCTACAAGATTTTTATTTACATTCACTAATATAGGAAACAAACTTAAATTTATAGGATAGTGGGAAGATATCCTAACATTGTTATTTAAAAATGCATTCACATCGAGAAAATTTTCCCCTTATCACAGGGAAAGCAGCATCAATGCCATTCAAATCAGTCACCTAAGTAATTCAGGACAACAGCAAGTTAGGCTATTGGCCTAGAGATATCTGCGAGTAGGCATGTATCTGCGGAAGGATATATGCACAGGTGCAGTTAGCTCTGAGCTCATGTAACTGGGATGCTTCTGAGATACATTTTAACAATACATATACCTTACAGGGATGCTTCTGAGGTAGGTTAGATGTATAATGACAATACATACACCTTCCTGGGATGCTTCTGAGATAAGTTAGATGTATAATGACAATACATACACCTTCCAGCAAGTTCGCAGGTGCTGTCCTAGAACCAGTCAAATCACGTATGAGAAATTCTATCTAGTCCCTTTGATTTCTGGCAAGATAAGGGAGAAAAAAACACTTCAACAAAGCAGCAAAGTACCAGATAAGCTTAAAACCACAGGAGTTTTCTGTAGGTAGGTATTACTTTGATATTTTTCTTAATTTTAAGCACCATACTTCAGTAAATACTGAAATTGGGACATCAAATCTGCCAACAAGTAGTGACTTCACACCTACCACGCACCTGGGCAGCAAGGAGGTTAAAGACTTTGAAGTCCTGAAGTCTTACAACCTATTCAAAAACTTCCTACAAACAGCCAAGAAGATATTATAAGTATGATCCAAGAAATCCAAGAAGAAACAGACCAGTGAGGCTAGAGGGCCCAGAGAAAAGTATTCCAGCTGGAAAAATAAAACCAGGCCCTGAAGTACAGAAAAGGTTTCCACAGGTACAGAAGGAGGGATTTGCAGACTAAGAAACTGGCCTGTGCTAATGAGAAGGGTGGAATGAAGGAGAAACGGAGAAAAGTCCAATCATCCCTCCATATCCCTGAGTTCAACCGACTGAAGATCAAAACTATTTGGGAAAAACAACAGCGTCTATACTGAACATGTACCCTTTTTTTTTTCCTTGTCATTATTCCCTAAACAATACAGTGTAACAACTATGCACACAGTATTTACATTGTATTAGGCATTATAATGAATCTAGAGATGATTTAAAATATACAGGAGGATGTGCGTAGGTTCTATGCAAATACTGCTCCATTTTATATCATAAATTTGAGTATCTGTAGATTTTGGTATCTGTTTGAGAGTCCTGGAACCAATCCCTCAGGAATACAGAGAGATGACTGCACTGTATTCAGCCAGACCAAGGTTCACTCGGAGCACACAGCACTTGTTACAGCAGAGCTGACCGAGAACAAACCGAATGGCATGTAAAGGTGCAGAAAAGCAGGTTTATTATGCCTGCGGGCTCAGGGGGGCCTTGCCACCAAATTCTGAGCCCC